>NC_041728.1:4545454-4848484 GCF_004115215.2 Ornithorhynchus anatinus | reverse complement strand
TAGCAATAAACAGATACGTTCCCCAGCCCGCAGTGAGTTTGCAGTCAAGGGGGGAGGAAGACATGAATAGAAATAAATAAATGACAGATAGGGACGTAAGGGCTGTGGGGTCCGGCGAAGGATGAATAAGGGGACTGAGTCCGAGTGAAACAGAAGAGAGTGGGAGAAGAGGAAAGGAGGGCTTAGTCCGGGAAGGCCTCTTGAAGGAGATTGGCCTTCAGTAAGGTTTTGAGCGAGAGGAGAGTCATTGTAGGATCTGAGGAAGGAGGGCGATCCAGGCCGGGGGTTGGCGGTGAGGTAGGCGAGATCGATGTACAGTGAGAAGGTTGGCATTAGAGGAGCAGAGCCCGCAGGCTGGGTTGGAGTAGAACAGTAGAGAGGTGAAGTAGAAGGGGTCAAGGTGGTGGACGACTTTAAAGCCAATGGTGAGGAGTTTTTGTTTGATGCAGAGGTGGAAAAGCAACCACTGGAGTTTTCTGAGGAGCAGGGTGACATGTCCTGAAAGTTTTGGGAGAAAAATAATGCGGGCAGCAGAGTGAAGTACGGGCTGGAGTGGGGAGAGACAGGAGGCTGGGAGGTCAGCAAGGAGGCTGATGCAGTTATCAACGTGGGATAGGATGAATGATTGGATTAAGGTGGTAGGGTTTGGATGGAGAGGAAAGGGCGGATTTTTGAAAGTAGAGCTGACAGGATTCAGTGAGAGATTGAATGTGTGCGTTGAATGAGAGTGAGGAGTAGGTTGCGAGCTTGTGGGACAGGAAGGAAGGTGGTGCCATCTAAGGTGATGAGAAAGTCAGGTGAGGACAGGGTGTGTGGGACATGTTAAGTTTTAGAGATATCTTGAAGGCAAGAGGAAATGCAACACTACAGAGAGGGAGAGAGATCAGGGCTGGAGTTGAGGGTTTGGGAATCATCGCCATAGAGGTGGTGGTTGAAACCATGGGAGTAAATGAGTGATGGTGGCGTCGGGGTTGGGGGGAGATGGGGATTCATTCATTCAATAGTATTTATTGAGCGCTTACTATGTGCAGAGCACTGTACTAAGCACTTGGAATTCGGCAACAGATAGAGACAATCCCTGCCCAGTGGATTGTCTGACTGGGGAATGATCTGCAAGCCCCATTTTCTCCCAGCAATGTGGCCTAGTGGCTAGAGTCCGGGCCTGGGAGTCTGAGGGACCTGGCTCACTGTGCCTCGTTCTCCCCTCTCTCACCGTCGACCCCTGGCCCACGTCCTACCTCTGACCGGGAATGCCCTTCCTCCTCACATCCCCCAAACTAACTCTCCTCCCCTCTTCAAAGCCCCACAGAGAGCTCACCTCCTCCAGGAGACCTTCCCAGACTGAGCCCCCCTTTTCCTCTGTTCCTTCTCCCCTCTCCAGTGCCCCCTACTCCCTCCCTCGGCTCTACCCCCTTCCCCGCCCCTCAGCACTTGTGTTTATTTGTACGTATTGTTTTATTAATGATGTGTATATATCTATAATTCCATTTATTTTGAGAATATTGATGCCTGTCAACTTGTTTTGTTTTGTTGTCTGTCTCCCCCTTCTAGACTGTGAGCCCGTTGTTGGGTAGGGATTGTCTCTATCTGTTGCTGAATTGTACTTTCCAAGGGCTTAGTACAGTGCTCTGCACACAGTAAGCGCTCAATAAATACGACTGAATGAATTGAATCAATGAATGAATCCCGGCTCGGCCAATTGCTTGCTGTGTGACCATGGGCAAGTTGCTTAAATTTGGCCAGGGGATGTGGTCAGCGGGACAGGAGTGAAGTATGGACTGGAGTGGGGAGAGACAGGAAGCTGGGAGGTCAGCGAGGAGGCTGATACGGTTATCAAGGTCATCAGGTTGTCCCGCATGGGGCTCACGGTCTTCATCTCCATTTTGCAGAGGAGGTAACTGAGGCACAGAGAAGTGAAGTGACTTGGCCGAGGTCACACAGCAAGCAAGAGGCAGAGCCGGGTTTAGAACCCAGGTCCTCCGACTCCCAGGCCCCAGCTGCTTCTCAAATCTAGACTCTGCCCCGGCCTCCATTTCTTGCAGCATTTTGGAACGTATCTTCAAACTCTGTGGCTCCCCTCACTATCTCTAATTTACTTTAGTGTTTATCTCTTCCCTCCCCTGGATTGTCATCTCCTCGAGGGTAGGGATCTAGTTTACTCATTGCATCCGACTCTTCCAAGAACTTAGCACAGTATCAGTGCTCTGCACAGAGTCAAGGCTCAATAAATAGTATCTATTGGCTGAAACCCCACAACTCTGAATCTCATCTTCTTCCTGGAAACTATTAAGGTCAATTCCCCGTAGGATCCTACTTATCACAAGAGCAGATCGATCGATAGTATTTACTGAATGCTTAAGTGTATATACAGTGCACTGTACTAAGCACTTGAGAGAGTACAATATAACAGTTGGTAGATATACTGTAAATGTAAATATTGTAAGTCTCCTCGGCTGCGTGTTTAGTTACCTAGCCTTGGAAAATCAGCAAAGACTCATCTTCTTATCCGAGAGATGTTCCAACTTGTTCTTTTAAGAGCTATGAAAAACACCATCATGGAATGTATTGCTAGAGGGCATTAAATCAGGTACGAAGATATTTAGCCAATAATGACGAAGGCACATGAATTCTAAACATCCTTAAAATATAAAAATGATGCAGTTCGACTTGGTTTAAGTGAAAGAGCATGATGTGTTGGGTCAAGCGAAATAACCACTATTATTATTACTGTTATTAGGCTAGGCTAAGTTGTTACCCCTCTCCTAAGTGTTCAGTCAGTGTGTTTATTGAGTGCTTACTGTGTGCCGAGCACTGTACTAAGCACTGAAGTGGCATGGTATAGTGGAAAGAGCCCGGACTTGGGAGTCAGAGGTCGTGGGTTTTAATCCCGGATCTGCCACTAATCAGCTGTGTGACTCTGAGCCAGTCGCTTCCCTTCTCTGTGCCTCAGTTCCCTCATCTGTAAAATGGGGATTAAGACTGTGAGCGCCACGTGGGACAACCTGATGACCTTGCTTCTCCCCCAGCGCTTAGAACAGAGTTTAACAAATACCATTTTTATTATTATTATTATTGTAACAGACCCATTCCTTGCTCACAACAGGAATTATTTAGGAGTTGAAGATCATGGAGTCTGTTCTTTCTCCTCTGGTGCTTTCTTTTTTTAATTAGCATCAAGGTGAAACTACATGTCCTGGCAAGATCTTAATGTGAAGATCCACAATGTCCAAGTTTCACCGGTTGAGGCATTTGCAAAGACTTAGGCTTCTCTCGAAAACCCAGCCCATCCCTGATTATCTGCAGAAGGGAGAGGAGGCAAGCAGTGCTCTCTTCAGTCAGTGATTTTCAACCTCCTTTGCCACCAAACCTCTTCTTGTTGGCTATGGCAATGTGGACTACGATGTATAGTGCGGTGCTCTGCACGCAGTAAGTGCTCAATAAATACGATTGAATGAATAACTGAATTTTCTGTCCTTGCTGCCTCTGACCGTGTGCTTCAGTTCCCTCCTCTGGAAAATGGGGATTTCACTGTGAGTCCCACGTGTAACAGGGACTGTGTCCAACCCAATATGCTGGTATACCCTCCAGCGTTTAGTATGGTGCTTGGCACTTAGTAAGCGCTTAACAAATACCACAGTTATTATGTAGTGCTTGGAAGTGCTGTTGAGTAATAATAACCATAACTGTGCGTGGCTCAGTGGAAAGAGCGCGGGCTTGGGAGTCAGAGGTCACAGGTTCTAATCCCGGCTCTGCCACTAGTCAGCTGTGTGACCTTGGGCAAGTCACTTGACTTCTCTGTGCCTCAGTTACCTCATCTGTCAAATGGGGATTAAAAACCTGTGAGCCCCACATCGGACAACCTGATCACCTCGTATCCCCCAGCGCTTAGAACAGTGCTTTGCACATAGTAAGCGCTTAACAAATACCACAATTTATTTATTTATAACTGTGGTATTTAAGTGCTTACGGGGTGCCAGACACTGAGCGAAGTACTGGGGTAATGATAATCATTATGGTACTTGTTAATATTCATTCATTCAATCATATTTATTGAGCACTTACTGTGTGCAGAGCACTGTACTAAACCCTTGGAAAGTACAATTTGGCAACAAATAGAGACAATCCCTGCCCACAACGGGCTCACAGTCTAGAAAGGAGGAGACAGACTAACAATAATAATAATGGTATTTATGTACTATGTGCCAAGCACTTGGGGGAGATACTAGGTAATCAGGTGGTCCCAGGTGGGGCTCACAGCCTTAATCCCCATTTTACAGATGATGTACCTGAGGCAAAGAGAAGTTAAGTGACTTGCCCAGAGTCACACAGCTGACAAGTGGAGGAACCAAGATTTGAGCCCACGACCTCTGACTCCCAAGCCCCTGCTCTTTCCAATAAGCCGTGCTGCTTCTCTACCAAATCCAGTTGTAACCCCTGGAGTAGGAACAAGTTAGTCTGGTTGGACCCAATCCCTGTCTCATATCGGGCTCACAGTCTTAATCCCCATTTTACAGATGAGGTAGCTGAAGCCCAGAGAATTGCTCTCAGTAAACATTACTGATTAAGTGAATCCTGCAGGATATCCAGGAGTATCTTAATGTAGAGTATTGCATATCTTTTTCTTTGTTGTCTCAAAGGTTTTGGTGGAGTAGGAAAAGCCTTAGATATACAAATCCTCTTCCTCTCTGAGATGGTCCGAAAGTCGACTCCTAGTTTCCGGATTGCTATTCTAGATGTGTCGTCTATTGAAACGAGATACAGAAATCAAAGCTAGGGTCCTGGGTGAAGTTGGAATAACCAAGGTCTGGAAAAGGGAAATTCTTTATGGTATTTGTAATGTGCTTACTATGTGTCAAATGCTGTTCTAAATGCTGGGGTAGATACAAGTTAATTAGGCTGGACACAGCCCCTCTCCTGCATGGGGTGAAAAGTCTAAGTAGGAGAGCAAACGGGGATCCCCCGTTAGGCCGTAAGCTCATTCTGGGCAGGGAATGTGTCTTCTTATTGTTGCATTTTACTCTCCCCAGCGCTTAGTTCAGGGCTCTGCACACAGTAAGTGCTCAATAAATACGATTGACAGGTAAGGAAACTGAGGCAAAGAGAAGTGAAGTGACTTGCTCAAGGTCACACAGCAAGCAATGGGCAGAGCTGGGATTAGAACCCAGATCCCCCTGAATCCCCGGCCCACGCTCTCTCCACTAAGTCATGCTCTGTAATTTATTTTAGAGTCCATCTTCCCTGCTAGATTATGCCCTCCTTGAGCGCAGGGATCAAGCCTACTAATTCAACTGTATTCTCCAAAGCGCTTAGCACGGGGTTCTGCCCTCAGTAGGGGCTCAACAGATACTATCGATTGACTGATTGGCTCAGCGTCAAGGGAGAAAGTAGGGGAAAGAAGGGAGAATGTTGAAGGAATTTTCCCCACACTGCTTTTTCTCATCACCGTTTCTTTCGGTATCAGCCTCCAATCATTCCTTCTTCGGAGAACTTTGTGGCATTTCACTGTTGAAAGTCAAGAACAAGGGATAGGATTATAGGGAGCATCACATTATTATTATTATTATTATGTGCCATCGAGTCATTTCCTATTCATAGCTACTCCATGGATATACTTTCTCCAGAACATCCTGTCCTCTGCCATAATCCGCAACCCTCTTAACGGTTCTTCCGTTATCACTGTCATGGTCTCTATCCATCTTAACTGCTGGTCAGTCTCTTCCACATTTTCCAGAACTGAAATATGAATAATTGGCAGGGATCCACCCTTACTTGTGGCATTTATTACTCATAATAATGATAATTATAGTCTTAGAACAGTGCTTGGCACATAGTAAGCGCTTAATAAATATCATAATGATTATTCCCTGCCATGTGCCAAGCACTGTTCTAAGCACTGCGGGAGATACAAGCGAATCAAGTTGGACACGGTCCTTATCCCATAGAGGCCTTGCAGTCTTAATCCCCGTTTTACAGATGAGGCCCAGAGAAGTGAAGTGATTCACCCGAGGTCACACGGCAGACAAGCGATGGAGCCGGGATTCGAACCCAGGTCCTTCTGACTCCCGGGCCCCTCCTCTTTCCACTGGGCCAGGCCGCTTCTCTTTTTTAGCCTCTGACGACCATTTCTATGGTTGGTCTGGGGGATTCGGGTTGTGGGGGTTATCGACCCCGCTCCCGTTGCTGTACTTAGCTTGATGCCTTCCCGTGGGAAAGGGACTGAAGTAAAACCTTTTTACAACTCCTCAGATTGTAGAGAAGCAGCGTGGCTTAGTGGAAAGAGCACGGGCTTGGGAGTCAGAGCTCATGGGTTCGAATCCCTCTCTGCCACCTGTCAGTTGTGTGACTATGGGCAAGTCACTTCTCTGTGCCTCAGTTACCTCATCTGTAAAATAGGGATTAAGACTGTGAGCCTCATGTGGGACAACCTGATTACCCTGTATCTACCCCAGTGCTTAGAACAGTGCTCGGCACATAGTAAGCGCTTCACAGATACCAACATTATTATTATTTTGATTCCTTAACCTGTTTAGGTCAAATCTAGGATCTTTCACTAAGCTTTTAACTTCAAGATTTTGCATCAGAATTGGCTTTTGTCATGTCAAATAGCTACTCAGAGTGGCTCAGTGGAAAGAGCACGGGCTTTGGAGTCAGAGGTCATGGGTTCGAATCCCAGCTCTGCCACTTGTCAGCTGTGTGACTGTGGGCAAGTCACTTAACTTCTCTGTGCCTCAGTTACCTCATCTGTAAAATGGGGATTAAGACTGTGAGCCCCACGTGGGACAACCTGATTCCCCTGTGTCTACCCCAGCGCTTAGAACAGTGCTCTGCACATAGTAAGCGCTTAACAAATACCAACATTATTATTATTATTATTATTACTCTCAATAGTGCCTGTAAACTCCCGGGTTAAAGGTTAAAGTTGAATCCCTTCTCTTAAGCCTAACTCTTTCTAAATAATAATAATTATTATGGAATTTGTTAAGCGTTTACTATGGCCCAAGCACTGTTCTAAGCACTGGACTAGATACAAGGTGATCAGGTTGTTCCAAGGGGGGCTCACAGTCTTAATCCCCATTTTACAGATGAGGTAACTGAAGCACAGAGAAGTTGAGTGTTTGCCCGAGGTCACAGAGTAGACAAATGGCGGAGGCAGGATTAGAACCCATGACTTCTGACTCCCAAGCCCGTGCCATTGCCACTAAGCCATGCAAATCTGCCCATCGTGCTTGGGAACAAGCCTTCTCAAAGGATACAGGTAGAGGGGGTTGCCAGTGCACAAGTTTTGACTTTATAAACGGTATTTGTTTTGCCCTTACTTTGTTCCAAGCACTGCGCTAAGCCCTGGGGTAGATCCGAGACAATCAGGTTGGACCCAGTCCGTGTCCCACTTGGGGCCCGCTGTCTTCATCCTCTGTTTCTGGCTCTGCCACCTGTCTGCTGGGCCTGACCTTGGGTAAGTCACTTCACTTTTCTGGGCCTCAGTGACCTCATCTGTAAAAGGGGGATTGAAACTGTTAGCCCCATGTGAGACCGGGGACTGTGTCTAACCAGATTTACTCGTATCCACCCCAGCGTCTAATACAGTGTCTAGCACATAGTAAACGCTTAACAAATACCATAAGTGTTACTATTATTTTACATTCATTCAATCGCGTGAACAGGTTCTAGACTGTGAGCCCACTGTTGGGTAGTGATTGTCTCAATCTGTTGCCAAATTGTACTTTCCGAGCAATTGGTTCAGTGCTCTGCACACAGTAAGCGCTTAATAAATACGATTAAATGAACGAATGAATTGAGAGTTTACTGAGTGCAGAGCGCGCATATGAGTTAACTGAGGCACAAAGATGTGAAGTGACTTACCCAAGGTCACATAGCAGATAAGTAGCGGAGCTGGGATTAGAACCCCAGTTTTTCTAACTCCCAGCCCAACCATGCTGCTCCTCAAATACTGTTATCAGTCAGTCGTATTTACTGAGCTCTTACTATACGCAGAGCAGTGTACTATTATTATTTAAGACCTGCACATATGTTTGGTAATTTGAACAGTGAATTGAAAAGACTTCACAGAATACCTTTCTTTACTTCCTTGCATTATACTGAATTTCCTGAAAAAAAGAAAACAGGATGACCTAGTAACATGACCTTGCACGGGACCAGGAGTCAGAAGGATCTGGATTCCAATCCCCCCTCCATCACCTGTCTGCTGTGAGACCTTGGGCAAGTCACCTAACTTATCTGTGCCTCATCTGTAAAATGGGCATTAACATCATGAGCCCTATGTAAGACAGGGACTGCGTCCCCCGATTTGATTGCGTCCACTCCAGCGCTTAGAAGAATGTTTGGCATAAAGTAAGCGCTTAACGAATACTGCAGATATGGTTATTATTATTATTAAAAATATAAAAGTTGGCAGATTGTGCTTTCAGGAGTTTCAAATGGGCAGAGATGTTTTTTGGAGGCAAGCACCTCAGATGAGAGAGTTTTGTTTAAAAGTTTTGATTCGTGATACAGCCAATGTTTAAACAATCCAGTGGGAAGACAATGGACGGATATTGTCAGTTGGAAAAGGGATGTTTCAGGAGCTTTTGAAAAGCCAGAACAAAGCTGTTATGCTCGGTGGAAGCTCAAACCAATTAACAGTTATCAATTTCGCTTACTCATTTATAGATATCTTTGTCCATTGAGAATTCAATGAGGCAAGTGAATGAATGAGATGGTTTCTCTTCCATGGTTGCTATGTCTCCAGATAGACAGAACACAAGCTGGGTTCTGAAAGAACTATGATATTGATGCCTGACTACTCGTTTTGCCGTCTCTCTCCCCCTTTTAGATTGTGAGCTTATTGTTAGGCAGGGATAGTCTCTATCTGCTGCCGAATTGTACATTCCAAGCACTTAGTACAGTGCTCTGCACGTGTTAAACGCTCGATAAATACGATTGAACGAACGAATGAATACATACGGACACCTTTCTTTGTGATTTTCAGCTCTTTTACCAAGTATCTGGGTTTCAGTTGCAAGCCATAGCTTTTTCTGGCATCTCAGACCTCGAATCTCTGTGAATGCAGTGAGTCCTTGCTGTATTTAGGTGTTTCTGATATCTGTTGGAGAAAGGGGGCGGGGAGAAAAGGAATCAAGCTTTGGCAATCAATCAGTGGTATTTATTGAGTGCTTACTGCACGCAGAGCACTGTACTAAGCGCTTGGAGAGTAGAGAAGCAGCGAGGCTCAGTGGGAAGAGCCCGGGCCTGGGAGCTAGGGTTCAAGGGTTCGAATTCCGGCTCTGCCACTTGTCAGCTGACTGTGGGCAAGTCACTTCACTTCTCTGTCCCTCAATTCCCTCATCTGTAAAATGGGGATCAACTGTGAATCTCACGTGGGACAACCTGATTACCCTGTATCTACCCCAGCGCTTAGAACAGTGCTCTGCACATAGTAAGCGCTTAACAAATACCAGCATTATTTATCAGTTGTGTGACTTTGGAGAAGTCACTCCACTTCTATGGTTCAATTACCTCATCTCTAAAATGGGGATTAAGACTGTGAAGCCCACTTGGGACAACCTGATGACCTTGTATTACTCCTGCGCTTAGAACAGTGCTTGGCACATGGTAAGCGCTTATCAAATACCATCATTATTAGTAGCAGGAGTAGTCCAATGCGACAGAGTTGGGATTCATCGGTCCCTGCCCACAACAAGCTGGCAGGGTAGGGGGGATACTCGAAGACATCAATCGTATTGATCGAGCGCTTACTGTGAACCGAGCACCGTACTCAGAGCTTGGGAGAATACAGACACATTCCCTGTCCACAAGGAGCTTACAGTCGAGAGGGGGGAGACATCCCAATCACCTCTTTACCGTTTCTAGAAAAGCAGATTGGCATTCACCCCCTTTGAGTTTTCTCCCTAGATAAAGTCTTTTAGTGTCAAAAAAGAAAAATAAGTCACTGAGTAACAAACCATAATAATAAGAACTGTAGTATCTGTTAAGCACTTACTACGTGTCAAGCACTGTAATAAGCACTGGGGCATTGTTCAATCTAGGTATTTATTGAGCACCTGTTACGTGCTCTGAATTAAGCGCTTGGGAGAGGACAAGATAATGGGGGTTGAGGTCCACATGGGGTTCACGGTCTTAAGTAGGAAGGAGAAGGGGTATTGAATATCCCTTTTATAGACGAGGGAACTGAGACAGAGACGTTCAGGGACTTAATAATAATAGTAATAATGGTGTTTAAGTGCTTACTATGTGCCAAGCACCGTACTAAGTGCTGGGGTGGATACAAGCAACTTGGGTCAGACACGGTCCCTGTCTCATATGGAACTCACAGTCTTGACTCTCATTTTACAGATGAGGGAACTGAGGCCCAGAGAAGTGAAGTGATTTGCCAAGGTCACAGAGACAAGTGGCAGAAAGGGGATTAGAACCCATGCCCTTCTGATTCCCAGGCCTGTGCCCTATCCACTAGGCCATGCAGCTTTCCATGGTCACATAGCAGAGAAGAGGCAGGGCAGTCAAATAAAAGCCTTCGTGATTGATTGCAAATAAATTTTATAATTTGATAAGCCATAACACCACCAGTTTCTATAAGTTTATAGAGAACTGAATTGTGCTCGGACGTTATGTGAATACCTTGAGAGTTTTCAATTCAAAATTACAGCTTCTCTAAGAATGCCTGTGTTCTTTAAAATGAGCATCTGGAAAGTTGAGGACGGCTTCACACGGGACGGTTAAAGTAATGTTTTCCAAGACTTGCTGCTCCACCAGAAATTCCTGGGAAGATGGGAGAAGAGTCTGGGCATGGAAATCCGCTATCAGAACACTGAACGGGTTAACTCTTTCGATACCATCCGCTCTCGGTCTTTCAGCCGGTTGGTTTCTTGCCTTTTTTGAACAGTGTTCAAAAAATGGTCGCAAAAGCAATCTGCCTATCTATGGGTTAAGGGTTAAGTGCTGAAATCTGGCAGAGGGCCCTACTTGCCCTTGCTTGAGATTTAGAAATTCTGGCCTTGTCCCTCCTCCGCCCAACACCCCCATCCTCCTGGTTCCCATATAAATACTAGTAATTGTACTATTTGTTAATCACTTACTACACACCAGACACTGTTCTAAGCGCTGGGGTAGATACGAGATAATCGGATTGGACACATTCCCTGTCCCACATAGATAGGGTTTACAGTCTTAATCCCCATTTTACAGATGAGGGAAGAGAGGCCCAGAGAAATGAAGTGACTCGACCAAGGTCACACAGCAGACAAGTGGTGGAGCTGGGATTAGAACCCAGCTCCTTCTGACTCTCAGCCCCAGGCTCTATCCACTGTCCGCTAGGTCACACTGCTTTTCATGCAGCCTGGGTGCGGATGAGTCGGTCAGTTGGTCAGTCATACTTATTGAGTGCTTACTGTGTGCAAAGCCCTGGGTCAGAGGTTAATGCAGAGGGTGATGTCGCGTCACCAGTACTTCCCAACCCACACTGGTCCCAGGATGTCTACTTGGTGGTGGGCATGAGGGAGGGTCGAGGACTTCCTTTCTAGAATAGATAATGATGGTATTTAAGAGCTTACTATGTGCCAAGCACTGTTCTAGGCGCTGGGAATAGATGAAATGAGGATACAGATAGATGAAGGTGGTCAGTGTGGTCTGGGTCTGTCAGATTTAATGGAGGAGGAGGGAGTTACGGGCAAGGGGTCAGAGGAAGGGGAGGTTAGAGTGTGGCACGGATTAGATTTAGAGTGAAGAGTGTGAGCTGGGGCACGGTGGGAGAAGAGAGTGGATAAGGTGTGAGAGTGAAGAGCATGAGCTGGGGTGTAGCGGGAGAAGAGAGTAGATGAACAGGAAGAGTGGATCGAGTGCCTTAAAGCCTATGGTTAGGGGTTTCCTGTTTGTTGAGAGGGATGGATGGCCACGGAAGGTTTCCGAGGTATGGCGAGATGTGGGTAGAGAGAGGTTTTAAAGAAGTGATGCAGGCAGCAGAGTGAGGTAAGGACTGGAGAGGGGAGATCAGCAAGGAAGCTGACGCGGTAATCCGGCCAAGACTGGGACAAGTGCCTGGAACGGCGTGCTGGACTTCTGGATGGAAAGAAAGGGGTGGATCCTGGAGACGACGTGGAGGAAAAACTGACAGGATTTGGTGATAGATTGAATATGGGGGTTAGAGGGGAAGGAGTCGAGTTGCAAGCTTCAGGGAGAGGGGGAGGAAGACAGTTTTGTCTACTGTGATGGGAGAGTTAGGTGGAGGATTTGAGGAAAAATGAGGCGCTCTCCGTACAGTGCTCTGCACACAGCACTCAATCCCCTTGCCCCTTCCTACCTCGCCTCGCTAGTCTCCTACTCCAACCCAGCCCCCACACTTTGCTCCTCTAATGCCCACCTACTCACCGGACCTCAACCTCACCTGTCTCGCCGCTGACCCTTGGCCCACGTCCTGCCTTTAGGCCTGGAACGCCCTCCCTCCTCAAATCCCACAGACCATCACTCTCCCCTGCTTCAAAACCTTAATGAAGGCACATCTCCTCCAAGAGGCCTTCCCTGACCGAGCCCCACTTCCCACTTCTCCCGTTCCCTTTTCTGTCACCCTGACTCCCACCCTTTCCTCTTCCCCCCTCCCAGCCCCACGGTACTTATGGACCCATCTGTAATTGATTTATTTCTATTGGTGTCTGCCTCCCCCTCTAGACCATGAGCTCGCTGTGAGCAGAGAATGTGTCCGTTTTATCGTTACATTGTACTCTCCCTAGCACTTAGTACAGTGTTCTGCACACAGTAAGCACTCAGTCAGTGCAATGGAATGAATGAATGAATGAATAAATACAGTAATAATAATAATAATGTTGGTATTCGTTAAGCTCTTACTACGTGCCGAGCACTGTTCTAAGCGCTGGGGTACATACAGGGTAATCAGGTTGTCCCACGTGAGGCTCACATTTTACAGATGAGGGAACTGAGGCACAGAGAAGTGAAGTGACTCGCCCACAGTCCCACAGCTGACAAGTGGCAGGGCCGGGAGTCGAACTCATGACCTCTGACTCCGAAGCCCAGGCTCTTTTCCACCGAGCCGCGCTGCGCTTGACTGATTGAGTTCAGTTTTGGACGTGCCCAGCTTGAGGGAGTGACAGTGCCTAGTAATCATGCTAAGCACTTTACTAAACCCACAGTCTAAGGAGAAGGAAGGACAGGTATGAACTCCTCATCGTATCCTAGAGGGAACCGAGGCACAGAGAAGTGAAATGACTTGCTCAAGGTCACGCAGCAGGCAAGTGGCGGACCTGGGATTAGAACCCAGCTCCTCCGACTCCAAGGCCCATGTTCTTACCACTAGGCATTGCAGCTTTCGTCTTCCAAGTGGAGACCTCCTGGAGGCAGGAGATGTAGGATTGCAGACGAGGGAGGGGTTAGTGTGGTAGATTTATGAAGCCGTCTACACAGAGGCAATAGTCCTAAGTGTTTGCACCTCCAGGGGAAGACGCTTTCATTCCTTTAATCGTATTTATTGAGCGCTTACTGTGTGCGGAGCACTGGACTGTGAGAGAGTACAATATTAATCGCATTTTGGGGGTGCTTGCTGTAGGCAGCACACTGTACTAAGCACTTGGGAGAGTACGATACATCAGTAGACACATTCCCTGCCCACAGTAAGTTGACAATCCAGAGGGGATGGCCATTAGCTTAAAGGGTGTCCAGGAAGGGTTGGTGAACCTGCTGCTCTGGGGGAGACAGATTTCTCCGGTCATCACGAAGGAATCAGAAAACAAAGTAAAGTGGAAAAATAGAGAGTCCAAGAGATGGATTCGTAATAGCTTTTCTAGGAATAGTTGGTCTTCTGAGTCCTCCAGCCAAAATTCCTTCTACTGTATTTCACCGGCTCTTAGCCTCTCTGAGACCGTGCCGTCCGCCAGATGAGATGCTGAGCTGCCATCCCTCACTTAAGGGGAAAAATAACCAATCAGACACAAGGTAGCATTTGTCAGAATAAAGGGATTTTTAGAAACAGTTGAAATTCTTTCACTTGACTCTGGGGGAATTGTATAACAAATCCTGTATTAGATCCAATCTGTCAGTTTGGAAAAGACTGCCGTCTGCAATAGTATTTTACATGATAATGATGGTATTTGTTAAGCGCTTAAGCACTGTACTAAGTGTTGGGGTGGATACAAGTTAATCAGGCTGGACACAGTCCCTTCCCACAAGGGGACCACATTCTTAATCCCCACTTTACATATTTGCCATTGTTTTTATGAGATGTTCTTCGGGACCACATTCTTAATCCCCACTTTACATATTTGCCATTGTTTTTACGAGATGTTCTTCCTCTTGACTCTATTGCGATTGTTCTCGTCTGCCCGGCTCCCCCGATTAGACCGTAAGCCCGTCAAAGGGCAGGGACTGTATCTGTTGCCCATTTGTCCATTCCAAGCGCTTAGTACAGTGCTCTGCACATAGTAAGCGCTCAATAAATGCTGTTGAATGAATGAATGCGTTCCAACCGCTTAGTACAGTGCTCTGCACATAGTAAGCACTCAGTAAATACTATTGAATGAATGAATTTTCAGATGTGGTAACGGAGGTCCAGTGAAGTGACTTGCCCAAGCTCCCACAGCAGACGGGGTGGAGCCCGGAATCAGAACCCAGGTCCTCCTGACTCCTAGACCCAGTCTCTATCCACTAAGCTAAGCTGCTTCCCCATTTTACTACCAGCTCCAAAATCTCCAGTGGTTGTCCATCCACCTACGTATTAAACAAAGACTCCTGACCATTGACTTTAACACAGTCCATCACCTTGCTCCTTGCCACCTCTCCTCCTCTAACCCAACCCACACACTTCGCTCCCCTAGCGCCGCTAACCTTCTCACCGTGCTTCGGTCTCGCTCCGTGACCCCTGGTCCACGTCCTGCTTCCGGCCTGTAACACCTTCCTCCTCAAATCCCACAGACAGTGACTCTCCCCACCTTCAAAGCCTTATTGAAGGCCCATCTCCTCCGAGAGGCCTTCCCAGACTAACCCCCCCTTTTCCTCTTCTCCCGCTCCCTCTGACTTGCTCCTTCTGCCCTTCCTCTCGCCGCCCGGCCCTACCCCACTTATGTACATATCTGTCATTTATTTATTTTTAGTGATGTCTGTCTCCCCCACTCTGGACTGTGACCTCATGGGATTGTCACTGTTTATTGTTGTATTTTACTTTCCCAAGCGCTTAGTGCAGTGCTCTGCACACAGCGTGAGCACTTAATAATACGATCGAATGAATGAATGTCCCAGGCACTGTTCTAAGCGCTGGAGTAGGTACAGAGTAATAATAATAATAATAATGTTGGTATTTGTTAAGCGCTTACCATGTGCCGAGCACCGTTCTAAGCGCTGGGGTAGACACAGGGGAATCAGGATGTCCCACGTGGGGCTCACAGTCTTAATCCCCATTTTACAGATGAGGCAACTGAGGCACAGAGAAGTTAAGTGACTTGCCCACAGTCACACAGCCGACAAGTGGCAGAGCTGGGATTCGAGCACATGACCTCTGACTCCAAAGCCCAGGCTCTTTCCACTGAGCCCCGCTGCTTCTCAAATCAGGCTGGACACCGTCCATGTCCTACAGGGGTTCACACTTGACGTATAGTAAGCGCTTAACAAATACCATCATCATCATTATTATTATTATTATTATGAATCCCTATTTTACAGATTGAGGTAACTGAGGCACAGAGAGGTTAAGTGTCTCACCCAAGATCACCCAGCAGACAAGTGGCTCAGTGGAAAGAGCACGGGCTTTGGAGTCAGAGGTCATGGGTTCGAATCCCGGCTCGGCCACTTGTCGGCTGTGCGACTTCGGGCAAGTCGCTTAACTTCCCGGTGCCTCAGTTACCTCATCTGTAAAATGGGGATTAAGACCGTGAGCCCCACGTGGGACAACCTGATTCCCCTGTGTCTACCCCAGCACTTAGAACGGTGCTCTGCACATAGTAAGCGCTTAACAAATACCAACATTATTATTAAGTGGTGGAGTGACTAATTGTTAGCATTGTTAAGCGTGTTCCCTGTCCAAAAGTAGCTTTACGCTCTAGAGGGGGAGACAGGCATTAATATCAATCCTGAAACGACAGATATGAACATAAATGCTCTGACCGTAAACTCACTGTGGGCAGGGAATGTGTCTGTTTATTGTTGTATAGTCATCCCAAGCGTTTAGTACAGTAAGCTTACACAGTAAGAGCTCAATAAATACACTGACTGTGGGGCTGAGGGTAAGGTGATTATCATGTGCTTCGAGAGTGCTAACCGACTCACTGTACCTCGATCTCAACTATCTCCCACATCCTGCCTCTGGCCTGGAACCTCCCCTTCTCATCCCACAGACAATTCCTCTCCCCCCCACTTCAAAGCCTCACCGAAGCCGCACTTCCTCCAAGAAGCCTTCCCCGGCTGACCCCTTCTCTCCTTCTCTCACTCCCTTCTGTGCCGTTCGTACTTGCTCCTTCACTAATCCTCCCTCCCATCCCCACAGTACGTGTAATAATAATGCTGATGGCATTTAATAATAATAATAATAATGTTGGTATTTGTTAAGCACTTACTATGTGCAGAGCACTGTTCTAAGCGCTGGGGGAGATACAGGGTAACCGGGTTGTCCCTCATGAGGCTCACACTGAATCCCCATTTTCCAGATGAGGTAACTGAGTCACAGAGAAGTGAAGTGACTCGCCCACAGTCACACAGCTGACAAGTGGCAGAGCCGGGATTCAAACCCATGACCTCTGACTCTGAAGCCCGGGCTCTTTCCACTGAGCCACGCTGCTTCTCATTCTCAAGGATGCGTCTCATCCTTAAAATGGGGATTAAATCTGTGAACCTCAGGGACTGGGTCCAACCTTGAATCTCCCCCGGCGCTTAGAACCGTGCCCGGCGTGTAGTAAGAGCTTAACAAATGCCTTAAAAAAAGAGTCCTTGCCCTGGAGCCTGAGAATAGAAATTCTGGCATCTTTGGAGATCTGATTTGGTCTTGATCACTAAAAAGGCCTCAACCTGCAGGGTTTAATTCATCCGTTCATTCAGTCGTATTTATTGAGCACTTACTGTGTGCAGGGCACTGTACTTAGCACTTGGAAAGTACAATTCGGCAACCGAGACCATCTGTCTTAATGGGCTCACAGTCTAGAAGGGGGAGACAGACGACGAAACAGATAGGCATCAATAGCATAAAAATAAATAAATAAAATTATAGATATATATACATCATTAATAAAACAAGTAGAATAATAAATATATATATATATATATACACAAGTGCTGTGGGGCCGGGGGCAGGGCAGGTAGAGCAGAGGAAAAGGGTTAAAAAAAAAGGAAAAGGAAGAATTGGGCAGGGGATGTATTTGTTAAGTGTTCTATTGTACTCCTCCAAGCTCTTAGTACAGTGCTCTGCACATAGTAAGCACTCAGTGAAAATGAATGAATGACTGAATTCCCAGGCAGGCTCCACTGAGCTTGCAGGAAGGTGACTTGGGTGAGATTCATTATGCCTGACTTCCTATCTTTCATTCAGTCATATTTACTGAGCGTTTACTGTGCTATACTATTCATTCATTCATTCAATAGTATTTATTGAGCGCTTACTATGTGCAGAGCACTGTACTAAGCGCTTGGAATGGACAAATCGGTAACAGATAGAGACAGTCGCTGCCCTTTGGGCTTACGGTCTAATCGGGGGAGAAGGACAGACAAGAACAATGGCAATAAATAGAGTCAAGGGGAAGAACATCTCATTAAAACAATAGCGAATAAATAGAATCAGGGTGATGTACATCTCATTAAATAAAATAAATAGGGTGATGAAGATCTATACAGTCGAGCGGACCAGTACAGTGCCGAGGGGGTGGGACGGGAGAGGGGGAGGAGCAGAGGGAAAGGGGGTAGAAGAGGGTTTAGCTGCAGAGAGGTGAAGGGGGGGCAGGGGGAGCAGAGGGACAAAGGGGGGAGCTCAGTGTGGGAAGGCCTCTCGGAGGAGGTGAGCTCTAAGTAGGGTTTAGGAGAGGGGAAGAGAATGAGTTTGGCGGAGGTGAGGAGGGAGGGCGTTCCGGGCCCGGGGGTCGACGGCGGGATGGGCGAGACCGAGGGACGGCGAGGAGGTGGGCGGCGGAGGAGCGGAGCGTGCGGGGCGGGCGGTGGAAAGAGAGAAGGGAGGAGAGGTAGGAGGGAGCGAGGTGATGGAGAGCCTTGAAGCCCAGAGTGAGAAGTTTTTGTTTCGTGCGGAGGTCGATAGGCAACCACTGGAGGTTTTTAAGAAGGGGAGTGACGGGCCCAGAGCCTTTCTGCAGGAAGATGAGCCGGGCAGAGGAGTGAAGAATAGACCGGAGCGGGGAGAGAGAGGAGGAAGGGAGGTCAGAGAGCAGGCTGACACGGTAATCTAGCCGGGATATTACGAGAGCCCGTTAACAGTAAGGTAGCCGTCTGGGTGGAGAGGAAAGGGCGGATCTCGGCGATATTATAAAGGTGAGACCGGCAGGTCTCGGTGACGGATCGGATGTGTGGGGTGAACGAGAGAGCCGAGTCAAAGATGACACCGAGGTCGCGGGCCCGAGAGACGGGAAGGATGGTCCTACCATCCACTGTGATAGGGAAGTCAGGCAGAGGACCGGGCTTGGGAGGGAAGATGAGGAGCTCGGTTTTGGTCATGTTGAGTTTTAGGTGGCGGGCAGACAGCCAGGTGGAGACGTCCCGGAGGCGGGAGGAGATGCGAGCCTGAAGGGAGGGGGAGAGGACGGGGCAGAGATGGAGATCTGTGTGTCATCTGCGTAGAGATGGTAGTCGAAGCCATGAGAGAGGATGAGTTCACCAATGGAGTGAGTGTAAATGGAGATCAGAAGAGGACCAAGAACTGACCCTTGAGGAACTCCAACAGTTAGAGGATGGGAGGGGGAGGAGGAGCCCGCGAAGGAGACCCAGAATGACCGGCCAGAGAGATGAGAGGAGAACCGGGAGAGGACGGAGTCCGTGAAGCCAAAGTGAGATAAGGTGCGGAGGAGAAGGGGATGGTCGACAGTGTCACATGCAGCCGAGAGGTCGAGGAGGATCAGAATGGAGTAGGAGCCATTGGATTTGGCAAGAAGGAGGTCACGGGTGACCTTAGAGAGAGCAGTCTCGGTAGAGTGGAGGGAACCGAAGCCAGATCGGAGGGGGTCCGGGAGAGAATGGGAGTTAAGGAATTCTAAGCAGCGAGTGTGGACGACTCGTTCTAGGGTCTTGGAAAGGAAGGGTAGGAGGGAGATAGGGCGATAACTGGAAGGGGAAGTGGGGTCGAGAGAGGGTTTTTTAGGATGGGGGAGACGTGGGCATGTTTGAAGGCAGAGGGGAATAAGCCACTGGAGAGTGAGTGGTTAAAGATAGAAGTTAAGGAGGGGAGGAGGGCAGGGGCGATGATTTTTATAAGGTGAGCGGGAATGGGGTCCGAGGCACAGGTGGAGAGGGTGGCACTTGCGAGGAGGGAGGAGATCTCCTCTGAGGATACTGTAGGGAAGGACGGGAAAGTAGGGGAGAGGGTTGGGGGGGGAGGCAAGAGGGGGAGGGGTGACTTTGGGGAGCTCAGATAAGCACTTGGGAGAGTAAAATCCAACAGTAAACGGACACACTTCATGCCCACAACCAGTTTACAGTCTAGAGGGGAAGACAGATGATATGACTAAATAAATAAACATTCTGAGGCCCACCAAAATGTAGGCCACTCTAGGTGACCTGAAGCTCAGTGTGGGCAGGGAATGCTTCTGTTTAGCTTGATCTCCCAAGGGCTTAGTAAAGTGCTCTGCACTCAGTAAGTGCTCAGCGAATAGGGTTGAAGGAATGAATGGACAAAATCCTGTCTTTCCTTTGTCATGTTCAATGTCCCAGCCTGTGCCTCTTTGTGGAGTTGGAGAGTTGGCTAAATAGTCTCTGAGCACCTCACCAATACCTCACATTCGGCTTCCATTGTGTCCTTTTGGGCCAGAGGCTCCCACCCCACCCAGTTAATTTGGGAGATGCTGACTGTCCCCAAAACCTGAGGTGATTGGGACCCCCAGGTGGGAATTCCTCCAAGGAAGGATTCCTGGGCAGGGAATTCATCTGTTCATTCAGTCGTATTTATTGAGTGTTTACTACTAGAGAAGCAGCGTGGTGCAGTGGGAAGAGCACAGGCTTTGGAGTCAGGGCTCATGAGTTCAAATCCCAGCTCTGCCACTTGTCAGCTGTGTGACTGTGGGCAAGTCACTTCACTTCTCTGTGCCTCAGTTCCCTCATCTGTAAAATGGGGATTAAGACTGTGAGCCCCACGTGGGACAACCTGATTCCCCTGTGTTTACCCCAGCGCTTAGAACAGTGCTCTGCACATAGTAAGCGCTTAACAAATACCAACATTATTACTACCAATAATAATGACGGCATTTGTTAAGCTCTTACTATGTTCCAGGGACTGTTCTAAGTGCTGGGCTAGAGACAAAGTAATCAGGTTGACTGCTACCTTGCATCTACTCCAGCGCTTAGAACAGTGCTTGGCACATAGTAAGAGCTTAACAAATACCATCATCATCATTATTATTATTGACACATTCCCTCCCACGATGAGTTTACAGTCTAAAGGGGAAGACTGACATTAATATAAATACATACGGGGTTCATAGTTGTACTCCCCATTTTACAGATAAGAATGAAAGCCCGTCATTGGGCAGGGATTGTCTCTCTCTTGCCGAATTGTATATTCCAAGCGTTTAGTATAGTGCACACAGTGAGTGCTTAGTAAATACTATTGAATGAATCACTGAGGCACAGAGTACAGGGAAGTTAACTGACTTTCCCAAGGCCACACAGCAGACAGCGAGCCCTGCCCTCATTTCAGAGAAGCAGCGCGGCTCAGTGGAAAGAGCCCGAGCTTGGGAGTCATTGGTCATGGGTTCGAATCCTGGCTCTGCCACTTGGCAGCTGTGTGACTGTGGGCAAGTCGCTTCACTTCTCTGTGCCTCAGTTCCCTCCTCTGTAAAATGAGGATTAACTGTGAGCCCCACATGGGACAACCTGATCTCCCCCAGTGCTTAGACCAGTGCTCCGCACATAGTAAGCGCTTAACAAATACCAACATTATTATTATTCAGATTATTCTGGATTCTAAAATAATGTCTCGGGTGATATCTACATTCCCCATACTCGGCATCGACAGGTGAGATGGCACCAAAAACAACTAATTGCTGGAAGGAGGTTCACTGTAAAGATCTCAACGCAGCTTTTCTGGGTTAAACACATGTGTCGACTGATAGTGGGATACCGAACAGCTGCCTTGAAATAGGGCATCGGAAGTAGGTTTAACTGAAAGTAGACAGGAAAGGGGGAAATCCTTGAAGGGTGCGGTGAAGTGGAGATTCACACAACGCAGCGTGGAGGCTAAATGTTGAGATAATTTCATTTACCCTCTCACTGCTCAACAAAAGTCTTCCCTGCTCTTCCCCATTTAAGCCCTCTTTTCTCCAGCTCGTTCTCCCTTCCGCATCTTCCACACACTTGGATCTGTGACCTTTGGCTATTTGATATTTACCCCACTCTAAACCCCACAGCACTTATGTATGTAACTTTAAAATAGATGTTATTCATATTAATGTGGGTCTCCCCCTCTAGACCATAAACTTGTTGCAGGCAGGGAACGTGCCTGCTAATTCCGTTGTATTGTCCTCTTTCAAGAGCTTAGTACAGTGGTCTGCACCTAGTAAACACTCAATAAATACCACTGAATGATGGAGTGATGAACTTCTGCACCTCAGTTTCCTCATTTGTAAAATAGAGAGTTCCCCCTCTACATTTTGAGCTCCTTGGGGGCAGAAGCATTTTTACCAACTCAACAGCCACCTTATTTCTGATTCTTTTTCTGAAGGTCCTCCAAATAGTAACAATAGTAACGGCATTTGTTAAGCTCTTACTATGTGCCAAGCACTATTTTAGGTGCTGAGGTAGATATGAGGTCATCAAGTTGTCCCACGCGGGCTCACAGACTTAATCCCCAGAGGAGGGAACTGAGGCCCGAAAAGTGAAGTGACTTGCCCAAAGTAATAATGTTAATAATGTTGGTATTCGTTAAGCGCTTACTATGTGCCGAGCACTGTTCTAAGCGCTGGGGTAGACACAGGGGAATCAGGTTGTCCCACGTGGGGCTCACAGTCTTCATCCCCATTTTACAGATGAGGTAACTGAGGCACCGAGAAGTTAAGTGACTTGCCCACAGTCACACAGCTGACAAATGGCCGAGCTGGGATTCGAACTCATGACCTCTGACTCCCAAGCCCGTGCTCTTTCCACTGAGCCACGCTGCTTCTCTGGTCACACAGCTGACAAGTGGCGAAGCCAGGATTAGAACCCACGTCCTCTGACTCCCAAGCCTGTGCTCTTGCCACTGAGCCACGCTGCTTCTCCAAAGGAAATCAAGATCCCATAGTTGACTCTGAAATTCCTTGCCATTTCCACAAGATGCATTTCATTCATTCAATTCATTCAATAGTATTTATTGAGCGCTCACTATGTGCAGAGCACTGTACTAAGCGCTTGGAACGAACAAGTCGGCAACAGATAGAGACGGTCCCTGCCGTTTGACGGGTTTACAGTCTGGTTCGGGCTCCTTTATCTCATCTTCTGGGAGACCCACCCAAACTCCTTCTGCTAATCCAATCAATCAATCACATTTATTGAGGGTTTACCGTGTGCAGAACACTGTACTAAGCGCTTGGGGGAGGACACTAATAATAGGCACTTTTCCGGCCCATGATGAGCTCACCGGGGAGACCGACAGGAATAGAGATAAATAAATGACAGATACGGACATAAATGGTGTGGGGCTGGGAGGGGGAAATGAATAAAGGGAACAAGTCAGGGTGACTCAGGAGAGAGTGGGAGAAGAGGAAAGGAGGGTTTAATCCGGGAAGGCCTTGGAGGAGGAGACTTTGAGGGGCAAGGGGGAGAGGAATGAGGAAATTCATTCAGTTGGATTTATTGAGCGCTTACTGTGCGCAGAGTGCTTAGTACAGAAATGTTCTAAGGAAATGAGAGGTCTCTGTTAACCAGGCAACCCCTCAGTAGTAGTAATCCTAGGAATGGTACTGATTGAGCTACCACTGGGGAACAATGACTGTACTAATCGTCTGGAAAAGTGCAACCCAAAGACGTGACAGGAAACTGTGGTCTAGCGAGGGCCTAGGAGGCGGTCTGTCCTTCAAACGTATTTATTGAGCGCTTACTATGTGCAGAGCACTATATTAAGTGCTTAGGAGAGTACTAAACAACAACAGATGCATTCCCTGCTGTAAGTGTCGGATCTGGGTTCTAATCCCTGCATTTCTAATTGTCTGCTGTTTAACCGTGGGCAAGTTGCTTAGCTTCTCTGGGCCTCAGTGACCTCATCTGACTAAGGGGATTAAGTCTGTGAGCCCCGTGTGGAACATGGACTGTGCCCAACCTTGCTTTGTACAGTGCTTTGTACAGCGCCTGGCACATAGTAAACACTTAGCAAATACCAAAAAAAAAAAAAAAAAGGGCTGGGACAGAAGCAGCAGCAGTGAGTTTCTTCCTGCAACTTGAGTTTAGTTTCAGTTTGGTGTTTCATTCATTCATTCGATTTTACTGAGCACTTTGCAGAACACTGTACTAAGCGGTTAGGAGAGTACAGGTGCTTACTATGTGCCAGGCACTGTGCTAAGCGCCGAGATAGAGATGAACTAATCAGGTGGGTCACAGTCCACGTCCCCTATGGGACTCCCCTACAGAAGCTCACGTAGGAGTTTCTTCTCTAGACTGTAAGCTCCTTGTGGGTAGGGCGTGTGTCTGCCAACTCTGTTGTGTTTCACCCTCAGTGCTTAGCACAGCACTCTGCACACAGTAAGTGCTATTGACTGATTGCTTGAATGATTGATTGAGCGCAAATTCCTGGCCGCTCTGGGCCCATTGAGAATTGATGGTGGGAGTGAAAAGAAGGTGAAGAAGTTATAAAATGGGCCACTCGAGTAATCCATCCTAAAAGGAAGAGAATGCTAGAGAGTGGTCACCAGTAATAATAATAATGATAATCGTGGTATTTGTTAAACACTTACTATGTGCCGGGCACTGTACTAAGCGCTGGGGTAGATATAAGCTAATTGGGTTGGACACGGTCCCTGTCCCACCTGGGGCTCACAGTTTTAATTCCCATTTTACAGATGAGGGAACCGAGTCACACAGAAGTGAACTGACTTGCTTAAGGTCACACAGCAGACAAGTGGCCCAACGAGGATTAATAATAAAAATAATAACAGTGATAATGATGGTATTTGTTGAGCTCTTACTATGTGCCAAGCGCTGTTATAAGCGCTGGGATCCATACAGAGTTATCAGGTTGTCCCACTTGGGGCTTCCGATCTTAATCTCCATTTTACAGATGAGGGAACTGAGAAACAGAGAAGTGAAGTGACTTGCTCAAGGTCACACAGTAGACAAGTGGCCAAACTGGGATTAGAACCCAGGTCCTTCTGTCTCCCAGGCCCATACTCTATCTACTAGGCCATCCTGCTTCTAACTCTGGCATCTGCTAAGCACTTACTATGTTCAAAGCACTGGGAAAGTTTCAGCATGATCAGATCAGCCACAGTCCTTGTTCCAAGGTCTAAACAGGAGGCAGAGTAGGTATTGAATCCCCATTTTACAGATGAGGTCATTGAGGCCCAGAGAAGTGACTTGCCCGAGGTCACACAGCAGGCATGGGAAAGGACTAGGATTAGAACTCATATCCTCTGACTCCCAGGCCCTTGGCCTTTCCAATTAGGGAAACAGCATGGCCTAGTGGCAAGAGCCCGGGTTTGGGAGTCAGAAGTCATGGGTTTGAATCACGCTCCGCCACTTATCTGTTGTGTGACCTTGAGAAAGTCACTGAACTTCCCTGGACCTCAGTTCCCTCTTCTGTAAAATGGGGATTAAGACTGTGAACCCCACGTGGGACAACCTAATTACCTTGTACTTTCCCCAGTGCTTAGAACAGTGGTTGGCACATAGTAAGCGCGTAACAAATACTATAAAAAAAATAAGCCATTGCTGCTTCTCCAACAAGGTTTTTGACACAATGAATTCCCCTAACACTGTTATCTTTGTTAACAGGCCTTCTGTATTATTGTGAAGCATTCAACATTGACCTCCAAGGAGCAAAAATATTTTCCGGCCCCTCAGCTGAGCAGTTTGGTTATTCGGTACAGCAGTTTGTAAACCCCGAAGGCAAATGGTAAGGATATTCAAATTTTCCATCACTGAGACATAAAAGTTGGGGGGATTTTGTAGATTCCCTCTCTCCCAGTGTTCATCAAATTCGCTTGGATTGGTGCATTTGCTTGTCTCTAGTTTGCCTTGCTTTTAGTTTGCTGCCTTCCACTCAATTTATATTTGAATAATAATGATAATAATGATAATAACAATGGTATTTGTTAAGTGCTTACTACGTGCCAAGCACTAAGGGCTGGGGTAGCTACAAGGTAATCAGGTTGTCCCACGTGGGGCTCACACCTTCAATCCCCATTTTGCAGATGAGGGAAATGAGGCAGGGTGACGCGGCTTGCCCAGGGTCACACAGCCGACAAGTGATGGAGCGGGATTAGAACCCACGTCCTCTGACTCCCAAGCCCGTGCTCTTTCCGCTAAGCCGCACTGCTTCTTGCTGTCCGCTTCATGCCGCTTATTTTTTGTCAATGAGATTTAGCCCAACCTGATGATCTTGTGATTACCCCAGCGCTTAGGAGAGCGCCCGGCACATCGTACCACCTCGTGCTCTACCCACGAGGCCACATTGCTCCCTATGTGCAGAGCACTGCACTAGGTGCTTGGGAGAGTATAATACAACAGAGTTGGTAGACAGTGTTCCCTGCCCACAAGGAGTTAAGAGTCTAAGGATCTTCTCTGTCAGCACCTGCATTGTTTTTCTCTGTTGGTGGGCGTGATTTACTTGGGTAGCAAAGAGATCATCATCTTCATCCTCATCGGTGGTGTTTACTGAATGCTTCCTAGCAGCAGAGCACTGTACTAAGCACTTGGGAGAGGATAAGACAACAGAGTTGGTAGAGTACAGTCTAGAGGGGGAGACAGACATGAATATAAATAATTTTATTTTACATATAATTCTAATCATAAGCCCTCCTCTCCACTTCTCCCACTCTCTTCTGCATCGCCCGTGACTTGTTCCCTTCCTTCATCTTTCCTCCCATCCCCACGGCATATATTCATATATCCCAAGCGCTTAGTACAGTGCTCTGCACATAGTAAGTGCTCAATAAATACTATTGAATGAATATATCCATAATTTATGGATATATTTTTTCCATTAATGTCTGTCTCCCCCTCGACTGTGAGCTCGCGGTGGGCAGGGAATGTGTCTGTTGTTGTGTTATAAAATGGTTATAAAATGGATGGGGAGCTCTATGTATAATATAGAGAGCGCTCAGTCTAGTCCTCAATTATCCCCTCTGTAAAATGGAGATGAAAACTGTGAGCCCCAGGAGGGACATGGACTGTGTCCAACCTGACTGATTAGCTTGCATCTACCGCAGTGCTTAGTACAGTGCCTGGTACGTAGGAAGCGCTTACCAAATACCTTCAAAAAATATCTCGCCAGTGTCTACCAACTGTTTACAATAAGTGATTAGCAACTCTAGTTTAGTCTCCACATTTATTCTGGCTTGAGAAGGTCAGAAATCTGGTGGATTCTGTTATCACTGCTTATTCCAACACTGATCTACTACTTAATAATAATAATAATAATGGTATTCATTAAGTGCTTACTATGTGCCAAGCACTGTTCTAAGCATTGCAGGGGGAGGCAAAGGCCATCAGGTTGTCCCACGTGGGGCTCACAGTCTTAATCCCCATTTTGCAGATGAGGTAACTGAGGCTCAGAGAAGCAAGTGACTTGTCCAAAGTCACACAGCAGACAAAGTGGCGGAGCCGGGATTAGAACCCATGACCTGGGATTCCCAAGCCTGTGTTCGTTCCGCTGAGCCACGCTGAGCCATATAGCATTCCTTCTGCTCACTTTGTTCGGGTTATTCTCTTTGAACTCTCTGCAAAGCAGCGTGGGCTAGGGGAAAGAATCGGTCAGGCAGTTGTCAACTGAATTTATTGAGCGTTTACTGTATGAAGAACACTCTGCTAAGTGCTTGGGAGAGTACAGAATGACAATAAACAGACAGGTTCCTTGCCCACAACGAGCTGACAGTCCAGAGGGGAGACAGATATTAATATAAATGAATAAATTATAAGTATGTACATGGGGGCTGAGGGGTGGGGACGAATCATGGGAGCAAGTCAGAGCGACGACGCAGAAGGGAGAGGGAGAAGAGGCAAAGAGGCTTTAGTCAGAGGAAGGCTTCTTGGAGGCTTTGAAGGAGGGGAGAGTTATTGTATGTGGGATTTGAGGAGGGATGGCGTTCCAGGCCGGAGGGAGGACTTGGGCCGGGGATCGGCAGCGAGACAGGCGAGATGGAGGCCCAGGGAGAAGGTTGACAGTAGAGGAGCGGAGTGTTGGGGTCGGGTTGGAGTAGGAGAGTAACAAGGTGAAGTGGTGAGGCAAGGTAATTGAGTGCTTCTAAAACCAGTGGTGAGGAGTTTTTGTTTGTTGCAGAGGTGGATGGACAACCACTGGAGTTTTCTGAGGAGTGGGAAGACAGGTCCTGAACGTTTCTGTAGAAAAATGATCTGGGCAGCAGAGTGAAGTATGGACCAGAGAGGGGTGAGATAGGAGGCCGGGAGTTCAGCGAGGAGGCAGAAGCAGAAATGCAGGTGGGATAGGATGAGAAGCAGCGTGACTTAGTGGAAAGAACCAGGGCTTGGGAGGTCGTGGATTCTAATCCCGGATCCACCACTTATCGGCTGTGCGACTTTGGGCCGGGCATTTAACTTCGGTGTGTCTCAAATACCTCATCTGTGAAGACTGTGAGCCCCAGATTACCTCGTATCTACCCCAGCACTTAGAACAGTGCACATAGTAAGCGCTTAAAAAATATCATCATTATTATTATTAGTGATTGGATTAACGTAGTAGCAGTTTGGATGGCGAGGACGGGGCGGATTAAAGTGACGTGGAGAAAGTGGGACTCACAGGATTTAGTGATGGATTGGATATGTGGGTTGAATGAGAGAGAGGAGTCAAGGATAACGCCAAGATTACAGGCTTGTGAGTCAGGAAGGATGGTGGTGCCATCCACAGTGATGGAAAAGTGACAGGGAGGACAGTGGTTGGATGGAAAGATTAGGATTCTGTTTTGGACGTGGTAAACTTGAAGTGACGGGTGACATCCAAGTAGAGATGTCTTGAAGGAAGGAGGAGATGCAAGACTAGAGAGAGGGAGAGAGAACAGGGCTGGAGATGAAGATTTTGGTGTCAACTGCACAGACATCATAGTTGAAGCCATGGGAGTGAATGAGTTTTCCAAGGGAATGAGTGCAGATGGAGAAAAGACGGGACCCAGAACTGAACCTTGAGGGACTCCCGGAGTTAGAAAGTGGGAGGCAGAGGAGGAACCTGTGAAAGAGACTGAAAATAAGCAGCCAGAGATATAGGAGAGATAGGAGAACCGGGAGGGGACAGCGTCAGTGAAGCCGAGGTTGGATGATGTTTCCGGGAGAAGGGGGTGGGCCACGGCGTGGAAGGCATCTGAAAGGTCAAGGAGGATTAGGATGGAGTAGAGACCGTTGGATTTGGCAAGAAGGAGATCATCGGTGACCTTTGAGAGGGCGGTTTCTGTGGCGCGAAGGCGACGGAAGCCAGATTGGAGCGGGTCCAGGAGAGAATTGGAGGAGCAGATTTTGAGACAGTCTAGACGACTCTCTCAAGGATTTTGGAAGAAGAACGGTAAGAGGGAGATGGCGTGATGACAGGAGGGAGCTACTGGGTCAAGGGAGGGTTTTTTTAGGGTAGGGGAAAGATGCGAATGTTTGAATAATAATCATACTAGTGCTATTTGTTAAGGGCTATTTGTTATGTACAGGTATGTACACAAGTGCTGGGGGGCTGGGAAGGGGAAATTGATAAAAAGAGCAAGTCAGGGAGATGCAGAAGGGAGAGGGAGAAGAGGAAAAGAGGGTTTAGTTAGAGGATGGCCTCTTGGAGGCTCTGAAGGAAGGCAGAGTGATTGTTGGTTTTGAGGAGGGAGGGCGTTCCAGGCCAGAGACAGGACGTGGGCAAGGTGTCAGCGGTGAGACAGGTGAGATGGAGGACCAGAGAGAAAGTTGACGTTAGAGGAGTGGAGGGTTGGGTCTGGGTTGGATTAGGAGAGTAACAAGGTGAAGTGGGGGAGATGAGGTAATTAGGACACTGCCAAGCACTGTTTTAAGCACTGATCAGGTTGGACACAGTCCCTGTCCCACACAGGGCTCACATTCTTAACCCCCATTTTCCAGATGAGATAACTGAGGCCCCGAGAAGCCAAGTGACTTTCCTACGGTCACACGGCACACAGGTGGTGGAGCCGGGATTAGAACCCACGTCCTTTGACTCACAAGCCCGTGCTCTTGTCACTGAGCCACGCTGCTTCCCACTTGAAAGCAGTGGGGAAGAAGCCATCGGAGAGCAAAGAGCTGAAGATGGTAGTTAGGGACGGAAGAAGGGAGGGGGCAAGTGTTTTGCTAAGGGTCGGATGCGCAGGAAGAGGGGGTGGATTTGGAGAGGAGGCAGGAGAGCTCCTCTAGAGATACTGCCGGGAAAGATGGGAGAGTTGAAGAAGGGGCAGGAGTAGGGAGGGGTAGGGGAGATTTTAAGGAGATCACGTTTGATAATGTCAACTTTCTTAATAGAGTAAGTGCCCTGGTTCCTGGGGGCAAGAGATGGGGGAAGTAGGGAGACGGGGGGTTGAGAAAGGAGTCAAATGTCTGGGAAAGCTAGCAAGGGCGTCGCTCAGTGGGAAGAGCCCGGGCTTGGGAGTCACAGGTCATGGGTTCGAATTCCTGCTCTGCCACTTGTCATCTCTGTGACTGTGGGCAAGTCACTCATCTTCTCTGTGCCTCAGTTACCTCATCTGTAAAATGGGCATTAACTGTGAGCCTCACGTGGGACAACCTGATGACCCTGTATCTACCACAGTGCTCTGCACATAGTAAGCGCTTGACAAATACCAACATTATTATTATTAAGGGCCATGGGCATGGCCTGTCAACAAGGGCAGAGGAATCATTTGTATCTACCAAACCTGTTATTGTATTCTCCCAATCACTTGGAGAAGCAACGTAGCCTGGTGGCTAGAGCCCGGACCCGGGAGTCTGAAGGACCTGGTTTCTAATCCCGGCTCTGCCACTTGTCTGCAGGGTGACCCCGGGCAAGTCACTTCACTTCTCTGGACCTCAGTTCCCTCATCTGGAAAATAGGGGTTAAGACTCTCAGCCCCATGTGGGACTGCGTCCAATCTGATTTGCTCGTATCCACCCCAGCACTTAGTATGGTGCCAGGCACATAGTAAGTGCTTAACGAATACCACAATTATCATTATTATTATTACTTAGACCTTGAACCCCATGGGAGAGCTGACTATCTTGTATCTACCGCAGTGCCTAGAACCGTGCTTGGCACGAAGTAAGTGCTTAAAGGATTATTATTATCATTATATACCGCAATTATTTTTATTATGACTTCTCAGGAGATGTACAACTTTAAATGAGAAGAATCTTTACGAAAGCCATGTTTCAAAAGCCCTCCTAATCTAAATCAGTCTAAATCACTCAGTGTTTAGTTCCTGCGAGATTTATTGAGAGATGAGGAAAGATAGGGGCTTAATCTGGGAAGGCGTCTTGGAGGAGATGTGCCTTCAGTAAGGCTTTGAAGGGAGGAAAAGTTGATTAGAGTTCAGGTCTTCTGACTCCCAGGCTTTTTCCATCAGGCCATACCGCTGCTCTATTAATATTTTCCTCTAATTCAAGCCTCAAGACCCAGGGTCGTTTTCATATTTATTATGAAAAAACCCTTTCCAGCCTCAGTAGCAACAAAATGCATCACGCGGCTATATTGTAGTTGAGTTTGCAGCGGAAAACTCGGTGCATTTTTGTGAAATTAGCTGGCAACTAGCGTTCACAAGGCTGATACTCAAGGAAAACATTGTCCAGCTCGGACCAGAGCAATGAAACTGTTTGATCTGCAAAGGTGGAAATGGCCCCTTTCCCCACTCCTCCTTTTATGAGAATTGGTACCAGAAACCTATGTGGTTTCTCTTAAAATTTAACTGCCTATTACAATATTAAAGGAAAGAAATGAACAAGCCTCGTCTTGCTAGACGGTATCAGGTGTAGCTATGTGTTTGCATGTTAGAACCTGGATTTTTAAGTCACTTCCATCAACAACAATACGAGCTGTGATATTTGTTAGGTGCTCACTGTGTGCCAAGCACTGCTCTAAGCGTGGGGGTAGACAGTTGGACACAGTCCCTGTCCAACATGGGGCTCACCTTCTTCGCCCGATAATTGTAGGTTCATCAAGTTTTGACTTCTTTTCTGGCTAATATCCATATAGAGTGTCCCTATTCAGAAATGATGTGCTACCTTATTTATACCTAGGCCATGATCTTCTTTGTCCTGGTTCGACCTCGAATTAGGAGTTTGCAAAATCTTATTCATATTGACTGACCCTAATATTTGAACCATGGCTATGCTCTCTGCCACTAATCAATCAATCAGCGGTACTTATTTGGAGTGCGTACTGTGTGCAGAGTATTTCCCCCTCTCGACCGTAAGCTCGCTGTAGGCGGGGAATGTCGGAATAGTAAACGCTGACCAAATGCCAACGTTATCATTAATATTGGAAAAGTATGATAGAAGGAAGGGAAATGCTCCCTGAAGACAAGGAGCTTCTGCTCTTTTAAGGGAGACAGATAAAATATTTTTTACAAGACAGCTGATCTGGGGGCTTGAATTCTAATCCCGGCCCTGCCACATGTCTGCTGTGTGACTTGGGGCAAGTCACTTCACTTCTGTGCCCCAGTTCCCTCATCTGTAAAATGGGAATCAAGACTCAGCCCCAGGTGGGACAGGGACTGCATCCAACCTATGCGGATAATAATAATAATTATAATGATTATAGTATTTGTTTAAGCACTTATGTGTCAGGCACTATACTAGGCACTGGAGATTAGCATATATCTACTCCAGCACTTAGTACAGTGACTGGCACCTACTAAGCACTTAACAAATACCATTAAAATATAATTATAATAATATAATGGTATTTGTTAAGAGCTTATTATGTGTCAGTCACTATACTAAGCACTCAGGATTAGCATGTGTCTACTCCGGCACTTAGTACAGTGACTGGCGGCTACTAAGCATTTACCGAACGCCATTAAAAATAGTAATAATAATAATGATGGGATCGTTAAGCACTTACTATGTGCGAGGCACTGTACTAAGCGCTGGGTGGATACAAGCGTATCGAGTTGGACACGTTCCCTGTCCCACGTGAGGCTCACAGTCTCAATCCCCATTTTATAGACGAGGTAACCAAGGCATAGAGAAGTGTAGTGACTTGCCCAAAGTTACACAGCTGACCCAGCTCTACTCTGCAGTATTGGAACCGAGCAGAATTAAGCACCCAGAGCGCTCTCAATGCGGGAGACGTCATTAAAAGGAAAAAATGCCCTCAGAGACTCCGCCTCTCAGCCCACAGGAAGTAGAAATGTAAATATCTGAGTAATGGGGTTATCAGAGATTTTATAATGGGTAAAGACTCGGTTATGAATGAAATTGTTCCCGCATGATTACCCCCTCATTACGGTAAGGTGATAAAGCCTTCCAGATGTTAAATTGCAAGAGAAAACACGAACTGAATGGTAATTGGGTATTTCCATCGGAACCAATGCTTTTCCTCGTACCAACAGGGAGGTTTTTATTTATTTTTTGGAAAACTACAAAGATTAAACATGTTTATAAATATTGCATGAGGATGTTATCATTTGGATTACGAAATGCGACAATTAGAGCTACATCGAGGAAACCTTTTACAGGGGGATTGCATTCTTCCAGAAACCTCACATTAAGGATAACTCGGGTCGCGGTATGTATCCGTGTCCCGTGCCACGCACACATTCATGTGCAAAACAGGTCCTTCCAACCCCATGTCCAGACAGACCCGCGTCGTGGGAAGCCTCCACCCCAATCTCCTCAATGTTTTAGCCAGAACACACAGTGAAAATCCATGTTATGGCAGAAATCAGTAATAATTGCGGTAGAGAAGCAGCATGGCGGAGAGGATGGAGCCCGGGCCTGGGCGTCGGAAGGTTATCGGTTCTAATCCAGGCTCCGCCACTTGCCTATTTGACCTGGGGCAAGCGACTTCACTTCTCTGGACCTCAGTTACCTCCTCTGTAAAGCGGGGATTGAGACGGCGAGCCCCACGTCCCACGTGGGACAGGCGGCTGCGTCCAACCCGATTTGCTTGTATCCACCCCAGTGCTTAGTACAGTGCCTGGCACCAGGAAGTGCTTAACAAAGACTATAATTATTATTATTATCACTTGGTACTAATCCCGGCTCCGCCACTTATCTGCCGTATGACCTTGGGCAAGCCACTTAACTTCTCTGTGCCTCAGTTACTTCGTCGGTAAAATGAGAATTAATACCGTGAGCCCCACGTGGGACAGCTCGATTACCTTGTATCTACTTCTTGGCACATAGTAAGCGCTTTACAAATACTATCAATATTTTTATGATTGTCATCATTATATTAAGCGCTGGGGTAGATTCAAGAAGAGAATCAAGTCGGACACAGTTCCTATCTTGCGTGGGGATCCCAGTTTAAGTAGGACGGAGTAGGATTTAATCCTGACTTTAGGGAGGAGGAAACTGAGGCACAGTTAAGTGAAATGACTTAAGCTCATTGTCTCTAGACTGTAAGCCTGTTGTGGGCAGGAAATGTCTGTTTATTTTTGTGTCGTACTCTCCCAGATGCTTAGTAAAGTGCTCTGCACACAGTAAGTGCGCAATGAATACAATTGAAGGAATGATTGAATGAACCCAGCATTCATTCATTCTTCACACTGTGAAGCAGTGTGGCTCAGTGGAAAGAGTCAGAGGACATGGGTTCTAATCCCGGCTCCGCCGCTTGTCAGCTGAGTGACCTAGGGCAAGTCACTTAACTTCTCAGTGCCTCAGTTACTTCATCGGTAAAATGGGGATGAAGACTGTGAGCCCCACGTGGGACAACCTGATCACCTTGTATCCCCCCGTAGCGCTTAGAACAGTGCTTTGCACATAGTAAGTGCTTAACAAATGCCATTATTATTATTATTATTATTATTCAATTATATTGAGCGCTTACTGTGTGCAGATCACTGTACTAAGCGCTTGGAAAGTACAGTACATCAATAGATAGAGACAATCCCTGCCCAACTATGGACTCACAGTCTAGAAGGGGGGAAACAGACAACAAAACTAGTATACAGGCATCAGTAGCATCAATATAAATAGAATTATAGATATATGCACGTCATTAATAAAATGAATTGAAAAATTATGTACATATATACACAAGTGCTGTGGGGCGGGGAGGGGGGTAGAGCAGAGGGAGGGAGTCGGCGATGGGGAGGGGAGGAGGAGCAGAGGAAAAGGGGGAGTTTAGCAGACAAGTGGCGGAGCTCGGATTAGAACTCAGATCTCCTGGGACCCAGGCCCCTGCTCTTTCCACTAGGCCAAGCTGAGTGTATTTTGGTTCAAGTGCCTGGTTAGGAACTTCAGATGAGTTCCTTAGATGGGTTAGGAACTTAAGATGAACTTAAGATGAGCTGCCCGGCTCATCTTCCTGCAGAAACGATCTGGGCATGTCACTCCCCTTCTTAAACACCTCCAGTGGTTGCCTATCGACCTCCGCTCCAAACAAAAACTCCTCACTCTAGACATCGAGTCTCTCCATCACCTCGCCCCCTCCTACCTCTCCTCCCTTCTCTCTTTCTACCGTCCACCCCGCACGCTCCGCTCCTCCGCCGCCCACCCCCTCGCCGTCCCTCGGTCTCTCCCGTCCCGCCGTCGACCCCCGGGCCGCGTCCTCCCGCGGTCCCGGAACTCCCTCCCTCCTCACCTCGGCCAAACTCATTCTCTTCCCTCTTCAAAACCCTACTTAAAACTCACCTCCTCCGAGAGGCCTTCCCACACTGAGCTCCCCTTCTCCCTCTACTCCCTCTACCGCCCCCCCTTCACCTCTCCGCAGCTTAACCCTCTTTTCCCACCATCTCCCTCTGCTCCTCCCCCTCTCCCTTCCCCTCCCCTCCGCACCGTACTCGTCCGCTCGACTGTATATATTTTCATCACCCTATTTCTTTTGTTAATGAAATGTACATCGCCTCGATTCGATTCAGTCGCCATTTTATTTTACGAGACGTCCTTCCCCTCGACTCTATCTATCGCCATCGTTCTCGTCCGTCCGTCTCCCCCGATCGGACCGTGAGCCCGTCGAAGGGCAGGCACCGTCTCTATCTGTTGCCGACTTGTTCATTCCGAGCGCTTAGTCCAGTGCTCTGCACATAGTAAGCGCTCAATAAATACTATTGAATGAATGAATGAATGAATGAATGAACTTGAGCTTGGATCTGAATGCTGGGGCGCTTCTTCAAACTGAGGAGGAGTCCACTACTTCCTCAGTTGGAAGAAGCCCCCTCTCCTTCCCCAACCTTCCTGGGTGGCTCACCCCATACGAAGCGACCGCCAAACAGCAAAGATTCCTCCCTCCTAACCCACCACTGGGTCCAAATGTAACATTTGGAGAGTTATTCACTGAGCTGCAAAGCATCCATTTTGCCAGGGATTGAAGGACCTGGGTTCTAATCCCAGCTCCGTCACTTGTCTACTGCGTGACCTTGGGCAAGTCACTTAACATCTCTTTGCCAATTACCTCATCTCTAAAATAGGGATTAAGATCGTGAGCTGTGTCAGCTGGGACAGGGAGTGTCAGCTGGGACAGGGACTGTGTCCTATCTGATTACCTTGTATTTGCCCCAGTACTTAAGGCAGTGCCTGGAAAATAGTAAGTGCTTAACAAAATCAATTTTTAAAAAAAGATTGAGAATAGTTAGGTGCTCTCCCAGATAGGAAATCTCTAAAACCTGGGACTCCAGTACTGCAAGAAGGATTGAGATGTTTTTCTCTACAGCTCTAATAATAATACTACTAATAATAATTATTATTGTGATACTTGTTAAGCCAAGCACTGTTCTAAGACCTGGGGTAACTACAATTTAATTAGGTTGGAGCCAGTCCCTGTCCCACATGGGGCCCACACTCTTATCCTCATTTTACAGATGAGTTAAGAGGCCTAGAAAAGTGAAGTGACTTTCCCAAGGTCGCACAGCAGACACGTGGCAGAGTCTGGATTAGAACCCAGATCCTTCTGACGCCAAGGCCCATGCTCTATCCACTAAGCCTCGCTTCTTACTGCGTTGGCGGTAACCGGTATTACCATCTCTAAAACTTTACAGTCACAGTCCCTCCAGAGATATTTATAACTTGTCCTGAATTATGGGTTTGGAATCTCCAACGTCACCTTAAAATACTGTTTGCTGGCTAAACAAAGCTTTAGGGTGGGGTAGGGTAACTTCCAGGTATCCTTAATGACCACTTTTCCAGAAGGTAATTGAACGAGGGGTATTATTTAAAGTACTCCTGGAACGCCTCCCTGGTTCCCAAAGGAGAAAGACTTCATATCTTGGGATCCTGTTCGAATTTTGGTAACGAAATCATGATTGCTCATCTGGTTGAGAGTAAAATAAATAGCGTAGGTTAAGATGGCCTCACCACATCCTCTTTTCTCATTACTCTGTCCCAACCCACAAGTCCTTTCCTGTCCTTTCCTGTGCCTCTATGCTGCAGGGTTTTCAGAAACATTTCTTTTTTTAGTTTTCTACCTCTTCCTGCCTGATGAATTGATTAATGTCCAAAACTGAGCTCCTTATCATCCCTTCCAAGCCCTGTCCTCTTCCTGACTTCCCTGTCACTGTGGACGGTACGACCATCCTTCCCATCTCTCAAGCCCGTAACCTCGGCGTCATCCTTGACTCAGATCTCTCATTCACCCCACGCATCCGATCCGTCACCAACGCCTGCCGGTCTCACCTTTATAGTATCGCGAAGATCCGCCCTTTCCCCTCCATCCAAACGGGTGTCTTACTGCTACAGGCTCTCATCATATCCTGGCTGGATTATTGTGTCAGCCTTCTCTCTGATATCCCTTCCTCCCGTCTCTCCCTGCTCTAATCTATTCTTCATTTCGCTGCCCGGCTCATCTTCTTGAAGAAAGGCTCTGGGCATGTCACGCCCCTTCTTAAAAACCTCCAGTGGTTGCCTATCGACCTCCGCACGAAACAAACACTAATCACTCTAGGCTTCGAGGCTGTCCATCACCTCGCCCCTTCCTAACTCTCCTCCCTTCTCTCTTTCTACCGCCCACCCCGCACGCTCCGCTCCTCTGCCACTCACCTCCTCACCGTCCCCCATTCTCGCCTATCCCGCCGTCGCCTTCTGGCCCACGTCCTACCTCTGTCCTGGCACGCCCTCCCTCCTCACCTCCGCCAAACTAACTCTCTTCCCCTCTTCCAAGCCCTACTGAGAGTTCACCTCCTCCAAGAGGCCTTCCCAGACTGAGCTCCTCCTTTTCCCTTTGCTCCCTCTCTGCCCCCCATTCACCTCCCCTCAGCTAAGCCCCCTTTCTCCCCTTTCCCTCTGCTCCTTCCCCCTCCCTCCCCTTCCCCTCAGCACTCTGCTCATTTGTAGATATTTTTATTACCCTATTTATTTTGTTAATGAGGTGTCCATCCCCTTGATTCTATTTATTGCGATTAAGTTGTCTTGTTTTTGTCCATCTGTCACCCCCGATTAATCTGTAAGCCCGTCAATGGGCAGGGATTGTCTCTATCAGTTGCCAAATTGTACATTCCAAGCGCTTAGTACAGTGCTCTGCACATAGTAAGCGCTCAATGAATTTGTCTCTTAATCACCGTGTCTCCATAATCGCCGCCAATGATGCTGCCCCAAGCCCTGAAAAGTGGTGACCGTTTTTTTTATGGTATTTTAGCGCTTACTAAGGTGCCAGGCACTGGAGTATTGACAAGCTAATCAGGTTGGACACTGACCGTGTCGTTCATGCAATTCAATCGCATTTATTTAGCGCTTACTGTGTGCAGAACAATGTACTAAGCCCTAGGGAGGGTACAATACAACGGTCATCAGACACAATCCCTGTCCCACTTGGGACTCACGGCTTTAATCTCCGTTTTACGGATGTGGTGACCGAGGCCCAGAGAAGTGAAGCGACCGGCCCGTGGTCACACGGCAGACAAGTGGCAAAGCCGGGATTAGAACCCAGGTCCTCCGTCGCCCAGGCACGTGCTCTTTCCATTAGGACACGTTGCTTCTCGCTGCTCCTTCCCCAAAGATTGAGATTGTCTGAAGGTCCGTGGGCTATTTAGATGAGTGCTACCTCCCGCACCGGAAGTAAATCCTGGTTTAAAAAGAGATACTAACAAGTGTCCTTTTTACTTTTCGTATCAGAAGGAAACACGTTGCATCGTAACTCCACTGGCAGGATTTCGTTATCTCGGTCCTCATCGATTAAGCTCAGGTTGTTGATGCAAGCGTGAGGGTCCCACCCCCTTATTAAGGGGCCTCATTTCCCACGGAACCATCGAAAAGTTTGTTTAAAGCTTAGACGATTCCCATTTGGCAGGTGGAATTTATAAGCGGTGCTGGATTTAGTGTCTACTGTGTGCAGGGCACAGTATTGGGTGTTTACTGTATATACATTACTTTATTAGTTAATGATAGTAATGATAATTATGGTATTTGTTAAGCGCTTACTGTGTGACAGGCACTGCTCTAAGTGCTGGGGCGGATACAAGCAAATCAAATTGGACATAGTCCCTGTCCCATATGGGGCTCCAAGTCTTAATCCCCACCTTCCAGATGAGGTAACTGAGGCCCAGAAAAGGGAAGTGAGTTGCCCAAAGTCACACAGCAGATACGTGGTGGAGCCGGGATTAGAACCCGTGACCCTCTGAATCCCAGGCCCGTGCTCTATCCACTAGGTCGTGTGAGGGTACGAAGGTGGTTGGTATTTAAGCGTTTACTGTATGTCAAGCACTGTGATAAGTGTGGGGTAGGTACAGAATAATCAGATCAGATGTAGTTCATTCGTTCATTTTATCGTATTTATTGAGGGCATTCTGTGTGCAGAGCACTGTACTAAGCGCTTGGAAAGGACAACTCGGCAATAGAGACAATCCCTGCCCACACAGGGCTTCATTCTAGAAGGGGGGAGACAGACATCGAAACGAATAAACTGGCATCAACGTTCCTGATCCACATGGGGTTCGCTGCCTCAGATAGTCGATCCTATTTATCGAGCGCTAACTGCGTGCAAAGAGGGAAAATAGGACACTATCAGGCACTGGCCCAAGGTCACCCAGCAGACAAGTGGTGGAGCTGGGATTAAACCCCAGGTCCCTCTGACACTCAGGCCCCTGCTCTATCCACTAGGCCACGCCGCTTCTACCCAGCACTTAGTACAGGGCCTGGCACGTGGTAAGTGCCTAACAATTACCATAGTAATAAAATAAAAAGATTCTGGTAGGAGTCAGCACAGTCCTGGAGGGTCTGCTGCCCCTTGGCATTCAGTCTGGGACCCTCTGGGAAGCCCTAATTACGTCCAAGAAGGAGACAAACCCCAAATATGAGGCAGCGTGGTCCATTCACTCATTCATTCAAGAGTATTTATTGAGCGCTTACTATGTGCAGAGCACTATACTAAGCGCTTGGAATGTCTAGAGGATAAAACACAGAACTGGGAGTCAGCAGACCTATGTCCTGATCCTGGCTCCCCCACCTGCCTGCTGTGTGACCTTGGGCCAGTCAGTTCACTTCCGTGCCTCAGTTACCTCGTCCGTGAAATGGGGATTAAGACCGTGAGCCCCACGCGAGACTGTTTTCGACCGTCTTTTGGGCGACGGTCAAGTGTGACCAAAAGAGAACGTCCCTACAGGGCCCCGGAACGAGTTCTCCGGGCTTGGTGATTCCCACAGCTACTACTCTGAATACATCCATAGCTGTAATTTAATTCCTATTAATGTCTGTCTCCCCTTCTAGACTGTGAGCTCGTTGTGGGCAGGGAACTGTCCGTTTATTGTTACATCGTACTTTCCCATGCGCTTAGGATAGTGTGTCGCACACAGTAAGCGCTCGATAAATATCACTGAACGGATGAATGAACAAACGAATGAATGAATCATCCTTCTCTGGGTTCTCTTGCGCTGGCTTTTTCTTGGCAACACCTGCACCTCTGAATGAAAGTTGTCAGGAAACAGATACGGGGAGCCGCAAAGCCGTGGAGGGTGAAGGTAAACGGTGTTCAGCGAATGTGAAATTATTCATTATTAACCTGAAAAGGGATGGGAGCAAGTTTTCTTGTCGTCATCTGAAACAAGGCTTTTTGGGGTTTTTTAATGGTATTTGTTAAGCTTTTACTATGGTGCCAGGCGCTGTCCTAATTGCTGGAATAGATTCAAGTTAATCAGGGTGGCCACGGTCCCTGTCCCCCATGGGGCTCACAGTCCTAATCCCTATTTTATAGATGAGGGAACTGAGGCTCAGAGAAGTGAAGTGACTTTTCCAAGCTCACATAGCGGCCGAGTGGCAGAGCTGGGATTAGAACCCAGGGCCTTTAGACTTCCAGGCCCGTGCTCTAGCCATTAGGCCAGCCTGCTTCTCGAGGGGCTGGGCCAGGCGATGTAAGGCTCGGGCTGGGGAGGGACGGACTATAAGCTCGTTGTGGGCAGGGAATATATCTGTTTATTGTTGTATCGCACTTTCCCAAGTGCTCAGTACAGTGTTCTGCACTCAGTAAGGGCTCTATAAATGCAATTGAATGAATGAATGACAGGACAGACCCGACAGCTCTTACATCCATATCTTTAATTTATTTCTATTAATGTCTTTCTCCCCTTCTTGACTCTAAGCTCTTTGTGGGCAGGGAATGTGTCTCTTATATTGTTATATTGTCCTCTCCCAAGCGCTCAGTACCGTGTTGTGCACACAGTAAGCACTCAATAAATACAACTGACTGACAGACAACTTTCTCAGCCCACTCCCTGCCTAATATGTTCTCCGCTGAGAGAAGACCTAGTGGAAATCAATCCATCCATCAATCAATCACACTTTTCATTCATTCATTCAATAGTATTTATCGAGCGCTTACTACGTGCAGAGCACCGTACTAAGCTCTTGGAATGTACAGTTCGGCAACAGATAGAGACACTGAACTAAGCGCTTGGGAGAGTACGCCTCAAGAGTTTGTAGACGCTTTCTCTGTCCACAGTGACCCCAGATTCTAATCCTCACCCATTTGCTGGGTGACTTGGGGCGAGTTACTTAACTCCTCTTTGCCTCAGTTTCCTCATCTGTAAATAGGGGAATATGAGTGTGAGCCCCACGTGGGACGGGGACTGTGTCCATTAGGTAAGCAGCATAGCTAAGTGGATAGAACACAGGCTTGGGAGTCAGAAGGACCTGGGTTCTGATTCCGGCCCTGCCATGTGTCTGCTTTGTGTCCTTGGGCAAGTCACTTTATTTCTCTGGGCCTCATTTACCTCAACAGTTCCCTCATCTGTAAAATGGGGATGAAGAGTGTGAGCCCCGTATTGGACAGAGACCGTCCAACCTGATTAACTTATATCTACCCCAGTGCCTAGTACAGTGCTTGGCACATAGTAAGCGCTTAATAAGTTTTATTATTATCAGTAAAATAAAGTTCATTTCCTCCTACCCCTCCCTTTAGATTGTGAGTTCTTTGTGGAATGGAGATTGTGTTTGATCTGATTGTAACTAGAAGCAGCGTGGTTCAGTGGAAAGGTCACGGGTTTAGGAATCAGAGGTCATGGGTTCTAATTCCGCCGCTGCCTATTTTCAGCTCTGTGACTTTGGGAAAGTCACTTGACTTCTTGGTGCCTCAGTTACCTCATCTGGAAAGTGGGGATTACGACTGTGACCCTCATGTGGGACAACCTGATTATCCTGTATCTACCCCAGTTCTTAGAACAGTGCTTGGCACATAGTAAGCACTTAACAAATACCAACATTATTATTATTATTATTATTATTGTTACCCCAGAATGAAGTTTAGTGTTTGGAACATAGTGAGCGCTGAACAAATTATCCCAATTATTATTATAGGACCGCAAGCTTGCTGGTTTTGTTGTTTTTTTAGAAGCAAATTAGGCGGCCAGCAACTCTCTAGCTTAGTTCCGGGGGGGATCCAGTCGCTGTCAGCTGTAGTTTGAACAGCAGCAAAGGGATTTTCCATAGTTTGAGAGGAACTCTATGGACAGAGAACATGTCTACCAATTGTGTTGTGCTCTCCCAAGTGCTTAGTACAGTGATCTGCACGCAGTAAGCACTCAATAAATATAGTTGATAGGTTGATTCACCCAAATGAAGAGATCATCTGTTGAAAAGCAAGCATGGCCTAGTGGCTAGAGCACGGACCTGGGAGTCAGAAGGTACCTGGGTTCTAATCCCGGCTCTGCCACTTGTCTTCTGTGTGTTCTTGGGCAATTCACTTCACTTTTGTGGGCCTCATTTACCTCATCTGGAAAATGGGGATTAAGAGTGTGAGTCCCATGTGGGTCCCGCCACTTAGTTCGATGCCCAGCACAGGGGAGTTTTGACCTGTAGCCGATGACCGGCCACTCGCTAGCCACTGGCCAAGCTAGGAATGAACTGGACAGGCCTCTGCTTGACTCTCCCTCCCGTAGTCGAGACTGGTAGAGGACTGGAAACTCTTCAGATGCCACCCTGAAGGGTGCTTAACAAATACTACTCCAAAAAAAAAAAGATCAACAGATTACCTGGTGATGGAAAACCCATCGTTGGTTAAGGATTGTCTCTATCTGTTCCCGAACTGTACTTTCCTAGAGCTTAGTACAGTGCTCTGCACACAGTAAGCACTCAATAAATATGACTCAATGAATGAATGAATTTCTTTTGTTTTTAGGCTTCTTGTTGGTTCCCCCTGGAGTGGTTTTCCAAATAACAGAATGGGAGATATCTATGGGTGCCCTGTTGACTCGTCATCCGACACCTGCAAGAAACTCAATTTGCACAGTAAGTGGTGATGGGTACTGGGACCCCCCGTAAAGATGGAATTTACGTTTAGGTGAGCTTCGGCCTGGCGAGCAGAATATCTCTCCATCTACTGAGAGTGCAGGTAGAGACAACTTCGGGTGGAAAACCGGGCCATCCACGATTGTCTTATTCCCCTGGGAGTCTGTGGCTCTCCGTTTCCTAAATCGTGTGTGTGTTGGGAGCAATGAAAGGTAAGGAGATGGTTGACTGAAAACCGTAGCTCTCCTCTTCCAGGATGGGCCTCTGGAGTTTTCTGTCAACGACTAACTGGGCCTGCCTCGGTGAATTAGGGTGGTGGAAATCACAGTCCAAGTGGCAAAGGGATGGGCGGTGCGAATGGAATGAGGACAGCCAAAGGCAGCAAATGGGAATGAATTTAAAAGCTGAACTTCCGGACGTCCAATTCCATCGCGTTCCTCACAGGACGAGTTGGATCCTGCCAGCTCTTCCTGGGTGTGGAAGTTTGGCATTTTGGAACGTTGGGTTTTTCAGATCGAGGCAGCTGCCTGTAGCCTCGGAGAGCAGCTTAAACCCAAGGGTGAATACGTCTGTGCCTTCCGGTCTCCGGCTGCTTTTTGGCGAGGAAGCTTGTAGTCTCCTTCATCCGCCATTTTGCTCTCCTGCACCCCCAGATAGCTCTGGGTCCATTTCCCCGGGCATAAACAGGGACGATCTGGTATCTGACAAATCTTGTGTTTCAGGCTTAACCACTAAGTACACATATTTAAGCCCTTTTCTGCTTCCTTTTGGTTTCACAAAGCTTTGGAGCGTTTAAGAGAAAGGCCAGTTTGTGTTCAAGCATAATGGGGAGAGGGAGTTGTGGGGAAAAATGACAGACACAATCAATTAATCAATCATATTTATTGAGCGCTTACTCTGGGCAGAGCACTGTACTAAGTGATTGGGAAGGTGCAGTTAATAAGATAACAGGCACGTTCTGTGCCCACAAAGAGCTTACAGCCTAGAGGGGGAGACAGACATTCATATAAATAAATAATTGGCAGATGTAAACTTTCAAGTGCTGTGGGCTGGAAGTGGGGATAAAGGGAGCAATTCAGGACAACACAGAAGGGAGTGGGAAAAAAGAAATGAGGGTTTAGTCAGGGAAGGCCTCGTGGAGTAGATGTGCCTTCAGTAAGACTTTGAACGAGGGGGAGGGTAATAGTCTGTCGGTTATGAAGAGGGAGGCGATTTCAGGCCAGAGGCGGGATCTGGGCCGGAGATCGGCGGTGACAAAGACAAGACTGAGGTACAGGGAGAAGGCTGGTATTAGAGGAGTGAAATCTGCGGACTGGATTGCAGTAGGAGGGTAGCGAGGTGAGGTAGGAGGGGGCAAGGTGATTGACCGCTTTAAAGCCGATGTTACGGAGTTTGTGTTTGACGCAGAAGTGGATGGGCAACCATCGGAGGTTCTTGAGTGGGGAAACATGGTCTTGAACGTTTCTGGAGAAAAAAGAGCCGGACAGCATTAATTCATTCATTCAATCGTATTTACTGAGCACTCACTGGTTGCAGGGCACCGTACTAAGCACTTGGAAAGTACAATTCGGCAACAGATAGAGACAATCCCTACCCAACGATGGGCTCACAGTCTAGAAGCGGGGAGACGGACAACAAAACAAGTAGACAGGCATCGATAGCGGCCGAATGAAGTATGGACCGGAGAGGGGACAGACAGGAGGCAGGGAGGTCAGCAAGGGGGCTGATAGAAGACAGACACATTTACACACACACACACACACACACACACACACACAGGTTCAGGAGCGGGGCAGGCAGTTGGAGAAGCGAACAAGTAGAGAAAGCTACAGGGTGGAGAGAAGGACACACAAGACACACCACAATGAAGAATGTATGGAAAGAAATAAGGTTCAGTGAGGCTGTCTGGGTGAGAGCCGCAAGCAGAACGAACTATTAGCCTCATCTTCTCCCCCAGGCCCCTTCCCAAGAGGGGCCGGATGAGGTGAGCAGCCCCCCAAAGTCCCACAGGACAAGCTAATGGCTTTACTTCCGATCCCAACCCCCTGGTGTCAGCCAGTCGTATTTATTGAGCGCTTACTGTGTGCAGAGCTCTGTAATCAGTGCTTGGGAGTGTACAGTATAACAATATAATAGACAAATTCCCTGCCCACAATGAGCTTACATTCTAGAGTGGGAAACAGACATTAATATAAATAAATTACGGATATGGACATTAGTGCTGTGGGGCTGGGATGTGGAGATGAATAAGCCCATTGCGGGCAGGGGTTTTCTCTCTTTATTATTATTATTGAAGTAGAATTTGGCAATAAAGTGATGGCATTTGTTAAGTGATTATTATGTGTCAAGCACTGTTCTAAGCACTGGGGTAGATACAAGGTTATCAGGTTGTCCCACGTGGGGCTCACAGCCTTAATCCCCATTTTACAAATGAGGTAACTGAGGCACAGAGAAATTAAGTGTCTTGCCCGAAGTCGCACAGCTGACGAGCGGCGGAGCCGGGATTAGAACCCATGATATCTCACTCCCAAGCCAGTGCTCTTTCCACTAAGCCATGACTTTCCAAGTGCTCAGTACAGTGCTCTGCATACAGTAAGCGCTCACTAAATACAATTGAATGAATGAATAAAGGGAGCAAGTCAGGTCAACACAGAAGGGAGTGGGATGGACGTCCTCTTGACCGTAAGCTCTTGGTGGGCAGGGAATGTCTACCAACTGCATTCTACCGTACTCTGCCAAGGGTTTAGTACAGCGCTCCACACACAGTAAGCACTCAATAAATACCACCAATGGACTGACCACCGTCTTTCCGGTGGATCCGTCTCCCATCCACACACAGGCCAGAACTGCAGACAGCCGTGTCTTCTCTGGAAACCAAGTCGTGGCTTCCTGGATTTGCTTCTGGGGAATGAACGTTGCCCTTTTGGGAATCCGGCTTTAGCGACAGATGAGCACCATCTGGTAACTCTTACGTTTCATTTTCCTTTTCAAAGACTCGACAGGCAATCCAGGTGTTACGGAGATAAAGACAAACATGAGCCTTGGATTGACGCTCACAAGAAACGATGGATCTGGGGGATTTGTGGTGAGTGACAGAAAGGGATATTTTCTCCTTCGCTATCAGGGGACTTCCCGGTGAGGCGGGAGCTCCTGCACCGTGTGTCCTCCGTGCGTGTACTTGTGTGTGTGTATTTGTGCGAGACGCTCCACAAGACTTCAATCAGCTGTGTAATTCCCCCAGAGGAATTTTTCTTGGTTACGTAAAACAAGACAAACCTTAGAGAAGCCGTTTGGCCTAGCGAATAGAGCCCGGACCTGGGAGTCAGAAGGACCTGGGTTCTAATGCCGGCTCTGTCACTTGTCTGCCCTGTGACCTTGGGTAAGTCATTAAATTTCTCTGGTTAATTGGTATCTGCGCAAGAACGCAGTACGGGTCTTGGTTATGGTTATGAATGGTTGTTAATTATTATGATTAGGTGATGTGGAAGTGGTGAAATGACAGTTGGGAATATAAAGTGGGGAGATTAGAAATTAATCAAGGGAGAGCTTCTGGACATGTGATTTCATCTGTAACAACTGCAGAGAAGCAAATTGCAGAGAAGCTTAACTTGTGAATTCACTGTTTTTGCTTTTTTTTCCCCCCAAAGCCCGTGTTAATAATTAGCTATTTTAATTGTCTGGCATCTGCAGTTGATTAATTATCAACTGGAAAGAATGATTTTTCTCCTCAGTAAGATCAGGTTGAGCTTGATTCAAATGACTCCTGTTCACTTGGTATTCATGTCAGTAAAACATTTTCATTTTTCGTTCTCACAGCAATCTAACAGTCTTAATCCCCATTTGAGGAGCAGCATGGCCTAGTGGCAAGAATTTAGGACCATGGGTTCTAGTCCTGGTTCCGCCACTTGTCTGCCTCCTGACCTTGGGCAAGTCACTTAACTTCTCTGTGCCTCAGTGAACTCATCTGTAAAATGGGGATTAAGACTGTGAGCCCCATGTGGTACAGGGACTGCGTCCAACCTGATTTGCTTGTATCCACCCCAGGGCTTAATCCAGAGTTTGGCACATAGTAAGTGCTTAACAAATATCACAATTATTATAATCATTATAATATAATAACAACAATGTATGTAACTTTTATAGAGTTACAACAACGATTACAAATAGTAACAACAACAAGAAAGAAGTTCTGGACCAATCGATCAAGCCCTGGTATATACTCAGCCCTTACTGTGTGCAGAGCACTGTACTAAGCATTTAGGAGAGTGCAATAGAATGGGGTTGGTAGACACAATGCCTGCCCACAAGAAGCTTACAATCTAGAGTGGGAGACAGACACTAAATAAATTAAGGTTACGTACATAATTGCTCTGGGGCCGAGGACAGTGTAAAAAGTTAATAAAAGGTACAGACCTGAGTGCAAAGGTGATGCAGAAGGGAGAGGGAGAAGGGAAAGGAGGGCTTAGTCAAAGAAGGCCTCTTGGAGGAGATAATAATGTTGATATTTATTAAGCGCTTACTATGTCCTGAGCACTGTTCTAAGCATCGGGGTAGATACAGAGTAATCAGGTTGCCCCACGTGAGGCTCACAGTCTTCATCCCCATTTTACAGATGAGGGAACTGAGGCCCAGAGAAGTGAAGGGACTCGCCCAAAGTCACACAGCTGACAAGTGGCGGAGCCTGGATTAGAACCCATGATCTCCGACTCCTAAGCCCGTGCTCCTTCCACTGAGCCACGCTGCTTCCTTTTAATACGGCTTTGAAGGTGGGGAGAGTGGTGACCTGCCATTTACGGAGGGTGAGGAGATTCCAGGCCTGAGGGAAAAATCAGCCGGATGAAGGAGTCTGGTTGATATTGAAGTTGATGTAGCGCGACACCATCCTTTCCCCCAAACCTGAGGGAATAATCCATCCAGGGGAAAGCAGAATGGCGATGCGGCTTCCAGGGACGGGGACTCTGTAAACGGACGAATGCATGTGTAAGCTCGCTCTGGACGGGGAATCCGTCTGTTTATCGTCGCGCCGTACTCTCTCAAGTGCGGAATACAGTGGCCTGCACACAGTAAGCGCTCGGTAAATATGACGGAACGTAAGGTGTTCAGAGCGAGGGCAACTAGTAGGAAACGAAAGCTCATTGAGCATCATTATCTTCTGTGACTGAGAACCTATTACAAGCAGAGCGCTCGAAAGAAGACTTGAAAATATCTCTTTCTCTTCTTTTGGCAGACCTGTGGGCCTCTCTGGGCTCAACAGTGTGGAAACCAGTACTACACGAAGGGCATCTGTTCTCACGTCAGCCCCAGTTTCCAAGTCCTGAAGAGTTTTGCGCCCGCGGTTGAGGGTAAGGGATTCATCTGGACGGCTCCAGGCAACTCCCTTGCAGTGGGAGAGAAGCAGTGTTGCCTAGAGGATAGACCACGGGCCTCTGATCAGAAGGACCCGACTTCTAGTCCTGCGTCCGCCACTTGTCCGTGGTGTGACCTTGGGCGAGTCACTTCTCTGGGCCTCAGTTCTCTCATCTGTAAAATGGGGATGAAGACTGTGAGAGAGACATGAGAGACAGAGACTGTGTCCAACCTGAGAAGCTTGTATCTACCCCGGCGTCTACCGTTGTTGGGCAGGGATCGTCTCTATCCGTTGCCGAATCGTACATTCCGAGTGCTCAGTACAGTGCCCTGCACATAGTAAGCGCTCAGTAAATACGATTGAATGAATGAACGGCACCTGGCATATAGTAGTCACAACTAATTCCATTTAAAAAAAAACTTGGAAAATGGAAAAGTTTGTGTCTCTGGGAATGTCTCTTTGAGGGTGGGAGGGTGGGATATCATAGGGATGTATTTTTAGCTCAACTGGAGATGTGTTCAACTCCATTTTTGTCTCTTTCCTAGACTGCCCCTCCTTTATCGATGTTGTTGTAGTATGTGATGAGTCCAATAGTATTTACCCTTGGAACGCAGTGAAGAATTTCTTAGAAAAATTTGTCCAAGGCCTAGATATCGGCCCTACAAAAACGCAGGTAAGAGCATTTGCTTCGACAATAACCCCTTTCTTCCTGAGAGCTCTTAGAAGAACAAAATCTTTCGTCCGAGTTACCGACCGCATTCATGGCCTTAATATTTAAGAATAAATAGACGTCACTTACACGGTAGAAGAGCGAGAACGCTTTGGAAGATTGAGCCGAGGGCCCCAGTACCGAAATTTTTCTCTTTCGTCATTAATTAGGGTCTGATTTCCTAATTGTCGTGATGGACATCCATCAAGAGGAAGGTATTCCTGGGTTGGAGGGAGTATTTGCCAAGGTATAAACTAAGCGTGGGCATTAATGGCTATTTTTCAGGGTGGAGAATTGTAAACTCTGCTCCCACAATTAGAGATACCAGGACCACTTTTTTTTTTTAATATCCTCATAAAACAAGATAAGAAGAGGGTGTGACCGGTGAAATCTACAGTCTTGCAGGTGACTCTAAGGTGTTCCAGGTAGTTAAATGACTGCCGGGGACAAATGCAGCAAGAGCTCATTAAGCTGAGAGGGTGAGCTGAAAAATGATATTTTTAGTCAGTGGGTCATACTCATTGAATGCTTACTGTGTGCAAGGCACTGAACTAAGCGCTTGGGAGAATACAATGTACTATTGAACAGACACATTCCCTGCCCACAATAAGCTTACCATCTAGAGGGGGCCCTGGACAACGTCCAACCACCGCCCTGGAACGCCCTCCCTCCTCTCATCCGCCAAACCAACTCTCTTCCCCTCTTCAAAGCCCTACTGAGAGCTCACCTCCTCCAGGAGGCCTTCCCAGACCGAGCCCTCCCTTTCCCTCCGCTCCTCCTCCCCTCCCCATTCCCCCTACTCCCTCCCTCCGCTCTTCCCCCTTCCCCTCCCCACAGCACTTGTGCATATTTGTATATATTATTTATACTCTATTTATTTTGTTAATGATGTGTATATACCTATGATTCTATTTATCTTGATGGTATTGACGCCTGACTACTTGTTTTGTTTTGCTGTCTGACTCCCCGTTTTAGACTGTGAGCCCTTTGTAGAGCAGGGAGTAATAATGGTGGTATTTGTTATGCGCTTACTATGTACAAAGCACTGTTCTAAGCGCTGGGGGGGATACAAGGTGATCAGGTTGTCCCACATGGGGCTCACAGTGTTCACCCCCATTTTACAGATGAGGTAACTGAGGCCCAGAGAAGTTAAGTGATTTGCCCAAAGTCACACAGCTGACGAGCGGCAGAGCCGGGATTAGAACCCATGACCTCTGACTCCCAAGCCCGTGCTCTTTCCACTGAGCCACGCTGCTTCTCTAATGTCTCTATCTGTGGCCGAATTGTACGTTCCAAGCGCTTAGTACAGTGCTCTGCACGTAATAAGCGCTCAATAAATACGATTGAATGAATGAATAATATAAATAAATAAATGACAGATATGGACATAAGTGCTGTGGGGCTGGGGATGAGATGAATAAAGGGAGCAAGTCGGGGCGACGTAGAAGGGAGTGAGAGAAGAGGAAAGGAGGGCTTAGTTAGAGAAGGCCTTTTGAAGGAAACGCGTTTTGAAGAGGGGCAGAGTAGATTTACATAGTGCAATCTGTGTTTTGGTTATTATTTCTCGGCCTGTGTCTGTACCTCCCAGCGTTAGACTGTCAATTCCCCCAAGGTGGAGTTTAACTTCTGTTCATCGATGAATCACTTTTATTGTACTCTCCCAAGTGTTAGTACCGTGCTCTGCAAATAGTAGCCACTTTTAAATATGAATACTTGAATGAAGGAGTGATAAAAGAGCGTTAGGATGAGTAAGTACGGGGAAATTCATCTGGAGAAAAATAATCGCAAATGACAGCTACCTGGTGATAGCCTCTCCCAGCTGCTTAGTACAGTGGTCTGCACGGAGTAAGTACTTAATATATACAACTTACTGATTGAAAGAGGTCTGTGTCACCGTGGAATGATGAGCTTGACAGACCCTTGTCTGGAACAGGAAACCATTGCATTTTGTTTGTTCTTGCGTTCTTAAAAAGACCAGATGAGAAGATACCTTAAAAAAAGGAAAAATGCAAGCAACATCCTTCCCAGAGCCCTCTGGTTACTACGAATACATATTTGAGAAGGCACATTATCTTTCAAACCACTACTGATAATGATGGTGTTTGTTAAGCACTTAGTATGTGCCAAGCACCGTTCTAAGCGCTGGAGTAGATATAAGGTAACCAGGCAGGTTGTACCGCATGGGGCTCACGGTCTTAATCACTGCAACGGGACCCAAAACGATGCCTATTTGCAAATGTGAGATGTCAATTAAATCCACCCATCAAAAATGTAGGTAAAATAAAATGAATAACTTGGTGGGTTTTTATTACTCTGGTCGTTATTTCTGATATTTTTGAAGATTTACCTCAGGCAGAACATCGTGCCCTTGTAAAGGGTACAAGGATATTGACTCAGCCACTGTCCCTGGACAGAAAAAAAAACAAAAGTGGGAGGGAGGGGGAATTAATGAATAAGGAAAGAAATGAGGGGAAAGGTTTGGCAGAAACAAATCAACATTAGCAACAATCAGAGCTGAAAGATAAAACCCTGCGAAAGAAAGACTTTTCACGTCTGAGTGCCTTGAACCACTCGGCTTCTCATCTCTTTTCCAAACTCTTCAACGGATGGGAAGTCAGGGCTTTGTCTTCGATAAACAGTAGGAGGAGAGGGAGAGAGACGGCCACTCCCTGTATCCCAAGAGTTTTCCGTGTATAAGCTCTTGCAGTAAGAGGAAGTTAACTAACGACAACAATGATGGTATTTTTTAAGCGCTTATATGTGCGAGACACTATACTAAGCACTGGGGTGGATACAAGCTAATCAGGTTGAACACAGTCCCAGTCCCCTGTGGGGGTCACAGCCTCAATCTCCATTTTACAGATGAGGTAACTGAGGCCCAGGGAAGTGAAGTGATTTGCCCTAGGTCACACAGCAGACAAATGGCAGAGCCAGGATTAGAATCCATAACCTTCTGAATCTCGGACCCCTGCTCTATCCACTACATCACAGTAGCTCATCTGAAAGAGTTGTTGGAGTCTCCTAAATCTATCACTTACCTCCAATCAATCAGTCAGGGAACTGAAAAATGATATATTAAATCAGTCAATCATATGTATTGAGCGCTTACTGTTTGCAGGGCACTGTACTGAGCATTTGGAAAAGTGTAATACAACAGTGTTGGGAGATTCACTCCCAGCCCACAAGGAGTTTCCAATCTACAGAGAAGCAGTATGACCCAGTGGAGAGAACACAGGCCTGGGAATCAGAAGGTCATGGGTTCTAATTCCAGTCTGTTGTGTGGCCTTGAGCAAGTCACTTCACTTCTCCTTGCCTCAGTTGCCTCATCTGTAGAATGGGGATTGAGACTGAGAACCCCCTGTGGGAGAGGGATTGTGTCCAGCCTGATTTGCTTGTGTCCACACCAATACTTAGTACAATGCCTGGCACACAGTAAGCGCTTAATAAATACCACAATTATTATTATCATTAGGGAGACAGAGATTGAAGTAGATTAAGGATAAAGGAAATAGTAGCATAGCTTAGTGGAAAGAGCACGGGCTTGGGAGTAAGAGGTCGTGGGTTCTACTCCCAGCTCCTCCACTTACCTGCCGCGTGACCTTGGGCAATTCACTTCCCTTCTGTGCCTTAGTTACCTCATCTGTGTAATGGAGATTAAGACTGTGAGACCCATGTGGGACAACCTGATTACCTTGTTTCTACCCCAGTGCTTGGAACAGTGCTTGGCACTTAGTAAGCGCTTAACAAATACAGTAAGTATTAGTAGTAGTAGTAGTAGAGAGCAAAAATATTTGTACTCTGAAGACTGCCTTAGGAAAGGAAGGGATAAATGGAGAGAAATTTTCCCCTGGAGTTTATGATTCTTTTTACACTTATGCTTTTGGGACTTTTTATTCTAATGGTCCAGTAATAATAAGTGACCTTAGGGCAGGCTTCACTTCATATAGAATTAATTAAATTGATAAACATGCTTTTTTTTAAGGTGGGCTTAATTCAGTACGGCAACGAGCCAAGAGTCGTGTTCAACATGAACAAGTTCAAAACAAAAGAAGAAATGGTCCAAGAAACATCCAGGACAAACCAGAATGGTGGAAGTCTGACAAATACGTTTAAAGCGATTGAGTTTGCAAGGTAAAGTGAGCGGTGAAATGGGCTGAATTGGAAATGGTGAAAAAGCAAAAGTAGCGATATTTGTTTTTGTATCATCAATCAATGATATTTATTGAGCATTTGCTGTATGCAGATGACCTTACTAAGCGCTCGGGGGAGTTTAATACAAGAGAGTTGGCAGATGTGTTTCCTGCCCACAGTGGATTTATAGTCTAGAGGACTATCATCTAAATATCTGTGCTAAGTTAAGAAGCAAATGAAATCAGGACAGTATAGAACAGCATAATCAGTGTGCATGAATGATTGTGCTTACGGAATGAGGGAGACATTGTATTTTTTTGGCAATCAAATGGTCCACACTAGAAAGGTATCAAAGATTTTAGACAAAATTACAGAAATTGAAACTAATAACAATTTGTAATCAAAGGGCTATTGCCAGTTCATTTGTTCATTCATTCAATCATGTATTGAGCACTTACTGTGTGCAAAGCACTCTACTAAGTGCTTGGGAGAGTACAATATAACAACAGACACATTCCTGCCCACAACAAGCTCAAATTATAGAGGGAGAGACGGACCTTAATATGTTTTGGACAAATAAGTCCCCCAAATTAAATCTACTAGCCCCTGACAGTCACTTGAGGAAACTTTTTATGGGCTGGAGGTTAAGAACAGACAAGAGCAAAGGTGTCTCAGCTAAATCTGAGCAGCTGTGTGATTCATTCATTCAGTCAGTCTGTCTATGCCAATATCAATCCATCGAGCACCTACTGCGTGCAGAGCGTTGTACTAATGTGTGGAATGGGATTTATCAGAGAATGGAGGGAGTACACACATGGTGCATTGCAGATAAAATGCCTCAGATGTACCTGAATCCTGCCCAGTTTTGCACCCTAGTTGGCTCCCACAATGATTTCCTGATATTCCCTAGTTTCTGCCTCCTGGAAACCATGGTGCAGTCTGTAAAGTTGTGCAGCATGGAGACAATCAGAGTAAAATAATTCCTGGAGGTATGTTGTCCCTTGGAGGAGATCAGCAGGAGTATCATTGGCTCTCCAATGGCTTCTTCCCTGCTGCTTTCAAACATGCCCATGTCTCCCGTGTCCTAAAAATACCCTCCCTGGACCCCACAACTCTCTTCACTTGTTGCCATATCTCTCTCCTATCACTCCTCTCCAAAATCCTTGAGCGAGTAATCTACACCCGGCTGTCTCAAGTTCCTCTCCTCCAGTTCCCTCCTTGAACCCTCAACAACCTGGTTTCCGTCCCTTCACTCCACAGAAACCGCCCTCTCTAAGGACACCAATGATCTCTTTGCCAAATCTATCGGCCACTACTCCTTCCTAATCTTCTTCGACATCTCAGCTGCCTTGGACACTGTGGACCCCCCTCTTCTCCCGGAAATGTTATTCAACCTTGGCTTCACTGACTCTGTCCTCTCCTGGTTCTCCGCTTCTCTCTCTGGCCGTCCATTCTCCGTCTTCTTCGCAGGCTCCTCCTCTGTCTCCCACCCCTAAATCTGGGAATCCCTCAAGGTTCAGATCTGGGCCCCCTTCTTTTCTCCGTCTACCCCCACTCCCTTGGAGAACTCCTTTGTTCCCGTGGCTTCAACTGTGACGTCTGTAGATGACATCCAAAGCTCCATCTCCTCCCCTGTTCTCTCTCCAGTCTCTCATCTACTCCTGCTTTCAAGACATCTCTACTTGGATGCCCTCCCGTCACCTCAAGCTTAAACAGGTCCAAAACAGAACTCCCTTATTTCCCACCCAAACCCTGTCCTCCTCTCGACTTTCTCATCACTGTGATCGGGACCACTATCCTTTCTGCCTCACATGCCCGTAACCTTGGCGTTATCCTTGACTCCTTTCTCTTATTCAACTCACTTATTCAGTTCAACGCTAAATTCTGTCGGTCCCACCTTGACATCACTAAAATCCACCCTTTCCTTTCCATCCAAATTGCTACCCCGTCAATCTAATCACTCATCCTCTCCCACCTGGATGACTGCATCGGCCTCCTTGCTGACCTCCCGGCCTCCTGCCTCTCCCCACTCCAGTCCATACTTCACTTTGCTGACCAGATCATTTTTCCACAATAACGTTCAGAACATCTTTCCCCACTCAAGAAACTTCAGCCCATCCACCTCCGTATCTTACAAAAACTCCTGGCCATTGGCTTTGAAGCTCTCCATCACCTTGCCCTCTCCTACCTCACCTTGCTATTCTCTTACTACAACCCAGCCCACTCACTTCACTCCTCTATTCCTAACCTTTTCACTGTACCTCGATCTCTTCTATCTCACCGCTGACCTCTCATCCACGTCCTGCGTCTGGCCTGGAACACCCTCCCTCCTCTGATCTGACAGACAACAACTTTCCCCCGCTTCAGAGCCTTACTGAAGGCCCATCTCCTCCAAGAGGCCTTCCCAGACTAAGCCCCCCTCCTCTTCTCCCTCTCCTTTCTGCATCAACCTGACCTGCTCCCTTTTTTCATCCCCCTCCCAGCCCCACACCACTCAGGTACTTACCTGTCATTTATTTATTTCTATTCATGTCTGTCTTCCCTCCTCTAGACTGTAAGCTCATTGCGGGTAGGGAATGTATCTGCTTATTGTTATACTGTGCTCTCCAGAGCGCTTTATACAATTGAATAAATCCAGTTTGCTCGAAAAGGGGATGTATCGCTTGGGATCAATCATCTGCTTACTATGGGCGGAGCACACAGAGAATTAACAGGCACGTTCCCTACCCGTAATGAGTCGGGGAGGGGGGAAGTCAGACATTACGAATGAAGTTTCATGAAGTTAAATGCAAGGAGTGAGAATAAAACCCTAACCCATCTATCAGTGCCAACGAGAACATCATTCTGTGCTTTTACCAATCCTTATTAATGTCCTTCACCAGGGCCGAAATTATATTAAACTTCAATTTAAACTCCATTCTGTTTTTACCTTGGTGGATCTTTCTTTGTCCTTCTTTTCTTCTCAGGGTCTATTCCGTAGACTATCTCCTTGTGGGCAGGGAATGTTTCTACCAACTCGGTTGGTGGAGAAGCAGCGTGGCCTAGTGGAAAGAGCATGGGCTTGGGAGTCAGAGGTCGTGGGTTCTAATCTCTCCTCTGGGGCAAGTCACTTTGGCTTCTCCGGGCCTCAGTGACCTCATCTGTAAAATGAGGATGAGGACAGGGAGCCCTACGTGTGACAACCTGATTCCCCTGTGTCTACCCCAGAGCTTAGAACAGTGCTCAGCACATAGTAAGCGCTTAACAAATACCAACATTATTATTATTGTATCTACCCCAGCACTTAGAACAGTGTTTGGCACATAGTAAGCACTTAACAAATACCATCATTATTATTATTACTCTCCCAAGTGCTTAGTACACTTCAGAGAAGCAGCATGGCCTAGTAGAAAGAGCACGGGCCCGGGAGACATATGGCCTGGGTTCTCATCCCGGCTCTGCCACTTGTCTGCAGTGTGACCTTGGGCAAATCACTTCACTTCCCTGAGCCTCAGTTACCTCATCTGTAAAATGGGGATTAAGAATGTGAGCCTCACATTAGACATGGACTGTATCCAACCGGATTAGCTTGTATCTACACCAGTGCTTAGTACAGTGATCGGTACATAGTAAAGGCTTAACAAATTCCAGAAAAGAAAAAAAGAACTCAATAAATAACATTGCTGGGGGTGAAGGTGATGATAATAATTTTGGTATTTAAGTGCTTACTATGTGCGAAGCAATGTTCTAAGCGCTGAAGTAAATACAAGATAATCAGGTTGTCCCACATGGGGCTCAAACTCTCATTCCCCATTTTACAGATGAGGTAACTGAGGCACAGAGTAGTTAAGTGACTTGCCCAAGATCACACAGCAGAGATTAGAACCCAGGCCCTTCTGACTCCTTGCTCTTTCCATTAATTCCTGCTGTTCCTCCTCTGGGAGGTTTCAGAAAATGATACCGCTAAATTCATGTAGCTAGGTTAATGTTGAACCTTAAAGTAGGTTAAGCTTAACCTCCTACCTTGCTACTAATGTTTATTTCTAAAGGATTATTGTTTTAAACGGTATTCTAATAATAACTGTAGCATTTAAGTGCTCACTGTGTGCCAAGCACTCTACTAAGCTGAGGTAGATACAGGGTCGTCAAGTCCCACCTGGGGCTCAGAGAATAAGTAGGCAGGAGAATGAGTTTTGAATCTCTATTTAGCAGATGAGGAAACTGAGGCACAGAGAAGGTGCTTACTGTGTGCCAGGCACTTTACTAAGCTGGGCTAGATACAAGATCATCAAGTCCTACCTGGGGCTCAGAGAGTAAGTAGGCAGGGAGATAAGTTTTGAATCCCCAATTAGATGAGGAAACTGAGGCACAGAGAAGGTAAGTGAGTTATCCAAGATCACACGGCCAAAAGGTGGAGGATCGGGTGTCCCAACACTGCTTCCCATTTGGTTCTGGCTTGATTCCACAACCCAGTCCCAATTCATATGCCGAATCAGAACACCTGACTTCGGAGGCATCCGAAGGTCAGCTGTGTTTTCTTTTCGCTCCGGCAGACAAAACGCATTTTCTCTGGCTTCTGGTGGACGTCCGCATGCCACCAAGGTCATGGTGGTGGTGACAGATGGAGAATCGCATGATGGCTCCAATTTGAAAAAGGTGATTGATCAATGCGAACAGGACAACATCATCAGATTTGGCATAGCTGTAAGTAATATTTGATTTTTTTTCCTTCTGTTGAATCACAGATCCTGAAGTATTTATTTATTCTTATTAACGTCTGTCTCCCCTTCTATTCTGTGAGCTCAATGTGGGTAGGGAATGTGTCTGTTCAATTTTACACTGTACTCTCCCAAACGCTTAGTACGGTAAGTTCTTAATAAATACCCCTGAATGGCTGAATGAATGAAAGTAGTGTGATGAGATTCCTTTGTGAATCAATCAATCTATGGTACTTACTGAGTGCTTACTGTGTGCAGAGTACTGTACTAAGCTCTGGGGAGAGGACAATCCAACAATGAACAGACACATTCCCTGCCCACAACAAGCTTACGGCCTAGAGCTCCTTATAGGCAGACAACTCATCTGTTAATTCTGCTTTATTTTACTCTCCCAAGCACTTAGTGCAATGTCCTGCACGTAGTAAGTGCTCAATAAATACCAAGGATTGATTAGAAGGGAAAGTTTCTCTCCATTAGGAATGGATAATCAGCAGTGGATCCTATACTTTTTTAAAAATGGTATTTGTTTTAGGGGCAGAGACAATTTCTGAACAATCGTTATGTCCCGCCTTTGCCCTGAAATGCCCTCTCACCTCAAATCTGACAGACGATGACTCTTCCCTCCTTCAAAGCCTTAATAATAATAATAATGATGGTATTTGTTAAGCGCTTACTATGTGCAACGCACTGTTCTAAGCGCTGGGGAGGATACAAGTCATCAGGTTGTCCCACGTGGGGATCACAGTCTTCATCCCCATTTTACAGTTGAGGGAACTGAGGCACAGAGAAGTGAAGTGACTTGCCCAAAGTCACACAGCTGACAAGTGGCAGAGCTGGGATTTGAACCCATGACCTCTGAGTCCCCAGCCCGTGCTCTTTCCACTGAGCCGTGCTGCTTAATGAAGGCACATCTCCTCCAAGAGGCCTTCCCTGACTTAGTCCTCCTTTCCTCTTCTCCCTTCTGCGTCGCCCTGACTTGCTCCCTTTGTTCTTCGCCCCCTCCCAGCCCCATACCACTTCGGTACATATCTGTCATTTATTTATTTTTATTATTCATTGATTCAGTAGTATTTATTGAGCGCTTACCATGTGCAGAGCACTGTACTGAGCACTTGGAATGGACAAGTCGGTAACAGAGACAGTCCCTGCCCTTTGACGGGCTCACGGTCTAATCGGGGGAGACGGACGGACGAGAACAATGACAATAAATAGAATCGAGGGGAAGAACATCTCATTAAAACAACAGCAAATAAATAGAATCGGAAATAGAATCATTAATCAGAATACTAATGTCTCCCCGCTCAGACTGTAAGCTCGTAGGCAGGGAATGTGTCTGTTCATCGTTGTATCGTATTCTCCCATGTGCTCAATCCAGTGCTCTGAATACGGTAAACGCTCAGTGAATGAATGATTGAAGTTGGGAGTCCCTGTACGTCTGAGCTTCGAGTGGGATTGCAAATTTCATTTCACTTGTCGCCATCAGTCTCTGACAATAAGAATTCATCCCATTCCCCATCATTGTGCTTTCAGTTGGCTTGCTGGCATTCCTTAAAATAAGGTTTGGAATCGATATAATGAATGGTAAAAGAGTTAGGAGGAATAAGCATAAACCATCATTTATTTTATCTCGTAAGCTAAGGCTTCCATCGAGGGTATTGATTGTTTAGTCTATGAAAGAAAGCATCAGGGTCAGTGCAGAAGATATGCAAGATCCAGTCTATATTTTTTGGCCCAGATGTAGATCATTTTTTCCCTGGTTTTGCCTCTCTGTTGTTTGAAAATCTTTGAAATAGTCAAAGGAGTACTTCAAACGTCTTAATATCCATGGGGGCTTTTCTCAATTTAAAAATCTCCGGTTATTAGTTGTACAGTTACAAACGACTAAATGATTCTCTCTGTTTTATTTTTCCACTCTTGCAAGCCAGAACATTAATACTTTTAATAATAGTGATGGCATTTGTTAAGCGCTTACTATGTGCAAAGCACTGTTCTAAGCGCTGGGGAGGATACAAGGTGATCAGGTTGTCCCACGTGGGGCTCACAGTCTTTATCCCCATTTTACAGATGGGGTAACGGAGGCCCAGAGAAGTTAAGTGACTTGCTCAAAGTCACACAGCTGACCAGTGGCTGAGCTGGGATTTGAACCCACGACCTCTGACTCCCAAGCCCGGGCTCTTTCCACTGAGCCACACTGCTTCTCTAAATACTTTTAAATCCTCTCTGTCTCTAGACTGTAAGCTTGATATGGGCAGGGAATGTGTCTACCAGTTCAGTTATATTGTCCTCTCCCAAGCTCTTACTACCCTGCCTTGTACACAGTATAATCTTAATAATATAAATGTGATTGAATGATTGAGATAATAATAATTATGGCATTTTTTAAGCGCTTACTATGTGCAAAGCCCTGTTCTAAGCGCTGGGGAGGCTACAAGGTGATCAGGTTGTCCCCCGTGGGGCTCACAGTCTTCATCCCCATTTTACAGATGAGGGAACTGTGGCACAGAGAAGTGAAGTGACTTGCCCAAAGTCACACAGCTGGCAAGCGGCTGAACGGGGATTCGAACTCATGACCTCTGACTCCCAAGCCCGGGCTCTTTCCACTGAGCCACGCTGCTTCAGTGGGTTACGTGGGTAATATTCTCTAGATAGGCCAGGGAAACAATGAGCCTTTTCTTGGTTCTGAACTGGATCCAGGCAACGAGAAGCAGCATTTCTTAGTGGATAGTGCACAGGGCTGGGAGGCGGAAGGACCTGGGTTCTAATTCCGGCTCCGCCACGTGTCTGGTGTGTGACCTTGTGCAAGTCACTTAACTTCTGGGCCTCAGTTCCCTCATCTGTAAAATGGAGATTAAGACTGAGAGCCCCATGTGGGACAGGGACTGTGTCCAACCTGATTAACAGTAGGCCCTTAATAAATCAGCGTGGCTCAGTGGAAAGAGCCTGGGCTTCGGAGTCAGAGGTCACGGGTTCGACTCCCGGCTCTGCCGCTTGTCAGCTGTGTGACTGTGGGCGAGTCACTTCACTTCTCTGTGCCTCAGTTACCTCATCTGTAAAATGGGGATTAACCGTGAGCCTCGCGTGGGACGACCTGATGACCCTCTACCTACCCCAGCGCTTAGGACAGTGCTCTGCACATACTAAGGGCTTAACAAATACCAACATTAAATACTTTTGAATGAACGAATGAACTCGTATCTACCCCAGCACTTAGAACAGTGCTTGGCACATAGTAAGTGCTTAACAAGTATCATCATTATTATTATTATTATCCAGGGATTCTTATTATTATCCAGGCAAGTCCCTTTGGAAGAGTTAGTGGCTTTATTCAGATTTAAAACATCTGCATGAAGATGAATTAGAGAAGATGCCAGCTTTCTTTTTAACACTGCTATCTTTTTCTACCATATTCCAGCACTGTAAAATTAAGGATTAGTGAGATTTTTTTGGAGGATGGTTCAGGGAGTCAGGAGGCCTGACTTCTAATCCTGGGTTCAATATCATTCATCCATTTGCCACTTACCTGCTGTGTGACCTTGAGCAAGTCACTTTCATTCAGTCGGTCATATTTATTGAGCACTTACTATGTGAGGAGCACTGTACTAAGCACTTGGGAAAGTATAGTATAACGGTAAACAGACACATTCCCTGTCCACAGTGAGCTAACAGTCTAGAAGGGGAGATAGACATTAGTTAAGCACTAAGGCATTGAATTAAGCACTTAAATTCTCTGTGCTTCAGTTTCCTCATCTTTAAAATGGAGACTGAATTCCTTTTCTCCCTTCCTCCTCTTTTACACCGCTAGCCCTCCTGAATACCCACCTACTGAATACAATAACGATGGTATTTCTTAAGTGCTTACTATGTGTCGAGCACTGTTCTAAGCGCTGGGGTAGATACAGGGTAACCAGGTTGTCCCACGTGGGGCTCACGGTCTTAATCCCCATTTTACAGATGAGGGAACCGAGGCGCAGAGAAGTGAAGTGACTTGCCCAAGCCACACGGCTGACAGGTGGCAGAGTCAGGATTCAAACCCAAGGCCTCTGACTCCTAAGACCGTGCTCTTTCCACTAAGCCAGGGATTGTGTCCAACCTCACGTCCAGAGCACGAGCCCGGGAGTCAGAAGGTCATGGGTTCTAAGGGATTCTAATCCCACCTCTGCTACTTTTCTGCTGTGTGACCTTGGGCAAGTCACTTCACTTCTCTGGGCCGCAGTTACCTCATCTGTAAAATGGGGATTAAGACTGTGAGCCCCATGTGGGACAAGCTACTACCTTGTATTTACCCCAGCGCCTGGAACAATGCCTGGCACCTAATAAGCGCTTAACAAATTCCGTAATAATAATAATTATCATGTCCAAACTGATTATCTTGTATCATCTTGAACTTTCAAGACTGAGACTTATCCGTTGTTTAAGAAACTCCATTATCAAACCTGATATTTGATATTTGTATATTTGTTTATGTAGCCTCAGCCCCTGTCCTATGCTTGCTCGCATCATAAGCAATTAACCAATACTATGATGGTGATAGCAATTACTAGTATTAAACCAGTCTACAGCTTGCTGGAGTGAAATTCTATTTCTTTCACTGTTTTCCAGGTCCTCGGCTACCTACTCAGAAACGAACTCGATACTAAAAATTTAATAACTGAAATCAAAGCAATCGCGAGTTCCCCCACAGAAAAATATTTCTTCAATGTGTCCGATGAAGCTGCCTTGTTGGAAAAAGCAGGCACCCTAGGGGAACGCATTTTCAGCATTGAAGGTAAGAAAAAGTACAACATACAATGGGGTCATAACATTTATGCCTCATTAAAGTTTAATCAGCATGGATAATTAATCCCCCATTTGGCATTTGGCAAATAGACTCGAAATGTGGGGTATGTTCAGAAGCAGCAGGGCCTAATGGTTAGAGCACGGGCCTGGGAGTCAGAAGGACTTGGATTCTCATCCCGGGTCTGCCACTTGTCTGCTGTGTGACCTTGGGCAAGCACATCACTTCTCTGTGCCTCAGTTACCTCACCTGTAAAATGGGGATTTAGACTGAGCTCCATGTGGGACAGGGACTGTGTCCAACCCGATTAGCTTGTATCTACCGTAGCATTTAGAACAATGCCGGACGCACAATAAACACTTACATATTATTATTATCATCATTATTCCTTTTCGCAGCAACTCCTGCGGAAAATGAGAATTAAACATTAAAGAGTGCCGATGTCATTTTATTGGCTAGAATCGATTTCTCAAGTGTTGTCCCCTAATTGCACTGGATGAATCAGAAGATTTAATTAACTGTTCTCAAAGACTGTGCTTTGAGATTTTTTTTTTTGTCACTGTGGGGAAAAAAACAGATTTCCTAGAATTGTAGGTGAATCCCTAGAATCTACCTTTCTGTACGGTCTATGCTATTCCTGAATAAGCCCCAAACTATCTAGATAATTAGGGCCATGAACATATGCGTTTAATTAATATGCTGTTATTTCAGCATGTGGGCTTTTTTTTAATGCTGAAAAACCTTAAAACAGCAGGCCTAAATGCATTTTCTGTTATATAGATCATTTTTGTGGGGACCCCCTTGGAGAAAAAATAATAAAAATAATAATGGTATTTCTTAAGCGCTTACTATGTGCCAGGCACCGTACTAAGCGTTGGGATGGATCCAAGCAAATCGGGTTGGACACAGTCCCTTGTCCTACATGGGGCTCACAATCTCAATCCCCATTTGACAGTTGAGGTGACTGAGGCCCAAACAAGTGAAGTGACCTGTCCAAGGTCACCCAGCAGATAAGTGGCGGAGCCAGGATTAGGACCGATGAGCTTCTGACTTCCAGACCCGGGCTCTAGTCATTACGACACACTGCTTCTCATCAAATGAAATCAAATGAAATGAAAGACTTCTTTAAAAATGGAGAACACAGAACCTCTTGAGACGGCGGCTGTACATCAAAAATGAAAGACGTGTAGTCTGCCTTCAAGGAGCGTACAATTTAATGAAGGAGACAGACACAAATTATTTTAAAATACTGAGAACAGGAGGGAGATATAATAGGAAGTAGCATGAATACATCAGGATAAAAAATAGCTGAATAAATTGAATGCACAAATGTACATTCATATGTACATATGGTTGGACATAAATACATAAGTACTTTAAGCCCTTTTCTGCTTCCTTTTGGTTTCACAAGGCTTTGGAGAGTTTAAGAATGTTTAAGAATTTGGGTGTTGGAAATACATTGGGAAGGCTTCTGGGAGGAGGTGAGATTTTAATAGGGTTTTTAAATTGGAGAGATCTGTGGCCCGGCGGAGTTGAAGTGGAAGGGAGTTTCAGGCAGACTTTAAGTTTGTTGTGGGCAGAGAACGTGTCTACCAACTCTGTTGTATGAGTGCTTACTATGTCCCAGGCACTGAACTAAACACGGAGTACGTACAAGCTTATCAGGTTGGACACAGTCCCTGTCTCATATGGGGCTCACAGTCTTAATCCCCATTTTGCAGATGAGGGAACTGAGAACCAGAGAAGTAAAGTGACTTGCCTCAGGTCACACTGTTGACATATTGTAGAGCCAGGATTAGAACCCAGGTCATTCATTATTCAATCGTATTTATTGAGCATTTACTGTGTGCAGAGCACTGTACCAAGCGCTTGGAAAGTTCAATTCCGGCTACCAATACAGACAGTCCTTACCCAGTGGGCTGATGTGTGACTCGACCATCCTAAATACAGCTAACAAGTCTCCTTTTTCAATTTTCGCAGTAAGCTCATTCTTCCCGGCTCTTCTATCGAAATGTTAGAATGCTTTCAGAAAATGGCAAACATTTTGACATTCATTTTTCATTCGTGTTAATATCTTATCAACATGAAGCAGCGTGGCTCAGTGGAAAGAGCCCGGGCTTGGGAGTCAGAGGTCATGGGTTCGAGTCCCAGCTCTGCCACTTGTCAGCTGTGTGACTGTGGGCAAGTCACTTTACTTCTCTGGGCCTTAGTGACCTCATCTGTAAAATGGGGAGGAAGACTGTGAGCCTCACGTGGGACAAACTGATTACCCTGTATCTACCCCAGCACTTAGAACAGTGCTCTGCAGATAGTAAGCGCTTAACAAATACCGACATTATTATTATTATTTCTCTTTGAAAATGAATAAGGAAATCGTAAATCAGCACCAACCCACACATGCCTTTTCACCGAATATACGGAGATGCTGTCCTTCTGACTCCCAGCCTGTGCTCTATCCATTAGTCCAGGGTGCTTCTCAGGTGTTGGTGGCGGAAAAGTTGGGAAAACAGAGCCCGCTCTACTAAAAGCAAAAAGAGCAATTTGGAAATCAGTCCTCGCTTCTCTACTCCGATAGAAGATCTCTTTACATCACTGGCTGCTCCTTAGAATATAGGCTCTGGATGAGAAATTTGTTTTCACTACAAGCAGACAATTGCTTTAATTTTGGATGTTTTAATGAAAAAGATCCTTCATTACCCAGGTACTGCACAGGGCGGTGATAACTTCCAGTTGGAAATGTCCCAGGTGGGATTCAGTGCCGATTATTCTCCTCAAAACGTGAGTACTTCCAGTGACCTTTTTCCACCCTGTCTTTGGATTGAACATTTATGGAATCCCTTACTCCGTTTCACAAAACGGGGATCATAAGAGTCCCATTCCCTCATTCCCTCAATTGTATTTATTGAGCGCTTACTGTGTGCAGAGCACCATACTGAGCACCTGGGAAAGTACGATACAACAAAAAACAGCGATCTTCCCTGCCCACATCGAGCTTACGCTCTTGAGCCGGGGAGACAGACAAATGAAATAATAGAGATTCGTTCAATTGCATTTACCGAGTGCTTACTATGTTCAGAGTACTGTGCTGAACGCTTGGAAAGTACAATTTGGTAACAGATAGAGACAATCCCTACCCAACAAAGGGTTCGCAGTCTAGAAGGGGGAGACAGACAACAAGGTATATATATAAGTGCTGTGGGGTTGGGAGGGGGGAATAGCAAAGGGAGCAAGTCAGGGTGATGCAGAAGAAAGTGGGAGATGAGGAAAAGTGGGGCTTAGTCCGGGAAGGCTTCTTGGAGGAGATGGGCCTTCAGTAAGGCTTTGAAGGCGGGGGGAGAGTCATTGTCGGATTTGAGGGCGGCTGGGTGTGAACGCCGTGCTGGACGGTGGAGTGCAGGAGATCTGAATGTGTCACTTCACCTCCCTAGGCCTCAGGTTTTCCTTCTCTGAAATGGGGATGGCATTCCTTGCTCTGTGCTTTTGCCCAGGGCTGTGGTGAGAGTAAATTAGCTGGTGCTTCTAAAGCACTTGCAGTCTTCCTCTGGAGAGGTCTTCAGAGGGTGACCTCTATGCTGATTCAAGGCATTCTGCTCCTCCTCCTCACGGGCATGCTGTGTGAGTCATCCAATTTCTCATTGGAAAAGAGATTAAAACTATGAAGCCCCAACAAAGGCTGTGTTACTTTTTCCAAGGCAGAAAGTGGAACTCTTAAGAAAAAGCCAGGGACACATCAGCGCTCCCAGCATCTTGGCAAGTGCTCCCAGAATCATAGAGTTTTCAAAGCTCTCTCTGTCTCTCTCTCCCCTCTTTCTCCTCTCTCCTCACATCCTCTTTCTCCACTCTTCCCTCTCTCCCCTCTCTCCTCTCCATCCTCTCTCATCTTTCTCCTCTCTTTCCCTCTCTAATCCTCTTCCCCTCTCTCATCTTTCTCCTATTTCTCTCTTTCCCTCCCTCTCCCTGTCTCTCCTCCTTTCCTCTTCATCCCTTCTTATCTTTCTCCTCTCTCCCTTCACTCTTCCCTCTCTCCCCTTCTCCTCTCCATCTTCCCCTCTCTCGTCTTTCTCCTATCTCTCTCTTTCCCTCTCTCTCCATCTCTCCTCTCCTCTTCTTCCCTTCTTAACTTTCTCCGCTCTCCCTTCACTCTTCCCTCTCTCCCCTTCTCCTCTCCATCTTCCCCTCTCTCATCTTTCTCCTATCTCTCCTTCCCCCTGTCTCTCCTTCTCTCCTCTTCATCCCTTCTTATCTTTCTTCTCTTTCCCTTCCCTCTTCCCTCTCTCCCCTCTCCTCTCCATCTTCCCCCTCTCATCTTTCTTCTATCTCTCTCTTTCCCTCTCTCTCCCGGTCTCTCCTTCTCTCCTCTTCATCCCTTCTTATCTTTCTCCTCTCTTCCTTTTCTCTTCCCTCTCTCTCCCCCTCTCCTCTCCATCTTCTCTCTCTCATCTTTCTCCTATCTCTCTTTTTCCCTCTCTCTCCACTTTTTCCTCTCTCCCCTCTCTCCTCTTCATCCGCTCTCTCTCATCTTTCTCTTCTCTCTTTCCTCTCCATCATCTCTCCTCTAATCTTTCTCCTCTCCCTCTCCACTCTCTCCTCTTTTTCTTCCACCTGACTCCAGAAGGTATCGTCCCCACCCCCTCCTTTTTAAAGTCGGATTCCCTACGTCATGAGATACAGGAATCATTAGGAATGTCGGGATTAGTAATGGCCCGGTCACTCAGCTGTGGTTACTTTTTGTGGTATTTTAGAGCTGGCAACAACTAGCCCTCCTGTCTTTCATTTTCCTTCTATCTCTCCCTCTTCTCCAGTCCCCTTTGCTCCATACGCCAGCCCCATATCTTCAGAATGATCTTCAGGTTTTTTTTCTTATTCATTGGCTTCAAGTCATTTAAGCATCAAATCCAAAATGATCTAAGTATTTTCCCAAAGGCAATTGGATAATTCTGAGGTTAAAACCTTTCTTAGAGAAGCAGCACGGCCTAGTGGAAAGAGCACAGGCCTGGGAATCACAGGACCTGGGTCCTAATCCCAGCTCTGCTACATATTTGCTTGTGACCTGGGACTTCACTTAACTTCTCTGTGCCTCGGTTTCCTCATCTGCAAAATGGGGATTCATTGCCTTCTTCTCCTACTTAAAGTGTGAATCCAGTGTGGAATCTGGTTCTCTTATTGTTCTATTCTACTCTCCCAAGTACTTAGTACGGTGCTCTGCAAACAGCGCTCAATAAATATGATTGAATAAATGAATGAATAAATCTACCCAGCGCTTAGTACAGTACTTGGTCCATAATAAGCATTCAACAAACGCCACAGTTATCATTTTCTTTGGAATCCAGATAATAATGTCAACTGCAGCTTTACCTGCTCTCTACTATTAGCGTAACTATTACTATTAGGGAAACAGTGCGGCCTGGCGGATGGGCCAGGGAGTCAGAAGGACCTGGGTTCTAATCCCGGCTCCGCCACTTGCCTGCTGGGTGACCTTGGACAAGCCACGTTACTTCTGGGCCTCAGTTACCGCCTCTGAAATGGGGATTACGACTGTGAGCCCCATGTGGGACAGGGACTGTGTCCACCCTCATTACCTTGTATCTACCCCAGCGTTTAGTACAGTGCCTGGCACATAGAAAGTGCTTAACAAATGCCGTCATTAGTGGTAATAGTATGCACTTCTGGACAAGTTGTTGTTCTGGGCAAAAAATTGAATTTTTTTTCTTCTTCTCAATTTCAGGGTCCTGTGATGCTGGGTGCTGTTGGGGCTTATTCCTGGAGTGGAACTATGTTCTGGAAAACATCTCAGGGATTCTCTGCCTTTCCTAAACAAGCATTTGAAAAAATTCTCCAGGATAAGAATCATAGTTCATATTTAGGTAAGGGAAGGATCCCTTTGATTGCTCGAAGCTAGTGACTTTCCTTCCTTATTTTGCCATATGCACAGCTGTATGCTCAACCCCTTGCCAGGAACCTCACTCAACCCGAAGTCAGGGGGTGAGGAGCAGTGTGGCTTAGCGGAAAGAGCACGGGCCTGGGTGTCAGAGGACCTGGGTTCTAATTCCAGCTCCATCAGTGCCTGCTGTATGACCTTGGGCAACTCACCTAACTTTCCTGGGTCTCAGTTTCCTCATCTAAAAAATGGACATTCACGACTTGTTCTCCCTTCAAAAGGTCATGGGTTCTAATCCCGGCTCCACCACTTGTCTGCCGGGAAAGCCACTTAACTTCTCTGTGCCTCAGTGACCACATCTGTAAAACGGCGATTGAGACTGCGAGCCCCGTGTGGGATAGGGACTGTGTCCAACCGATTTGCTTGTATCCACCACAGTGCTCAATACAGTGCCTGGCACATAGTAAGCGCTTATCAAATACCGTTATCATTATTATTATTATTTCCCCTTGATAGAGAGTTTCATGAGGGCCAAGGAATGTGTCTGACCTCATTGTTTTGTATCTATTCCAGCACTTAGCACAGTGCTTGGCAAATAGTAAGTGTTTAACAAACATCACTTATTTTGTGTATTATTATTAGAAAATTGGAGTCCTTTTAGAGGAAAAAATGCGATCCAGTCTAGAATTAAAGTCTATCAGATCAGTCCTGCTTAATCGTTTCTTGGTTTCATCAATATTGAAAAAACATTTGGGAAATGCTTAGTATTAGAATCTCTTGTTACTAGGCTACACGCACACAAACACGCATACACGGAGGTACTTCTGAAAACCAAAGCCAACCACTGTTAATCCAGTTACTTAGGAGAAATGGAGCCCCGTAAGCACACACCATGCTTCACTGTAAATTTACTTATTTCTATCAATGTCTGTCTCCCCCTCTGGACTGTAAACTCATTGTGGGCGGGGATCGTATCTGTTATTCTATTATACTGTACTCTCCTCAGCACTTAGAACAGTGCTCCGCACACAGTAAGCGTTCGATAAATACGATTGACTAACTTCACAAAATGTGCATCTCGAAGTCAGGGAACGTGTCTTTTCCACCTCTGCCGTATTGTACTCTCCCAAGTGCTAGTACGGTGCTCCGCACGCAGTAAAAACCCAATAAATACCATTGATTGAAGGATTTAATGATGCGGGAATGGCTACCGAATTCCCACGGTTTCTAAGAACGGTGTCCATGGAGTAAAGGAGAAGCCAAGATCAAGATATTCATTCATTCGATTGTATTTATTGAGCACTTACTGTGTGCAGAGCACTGTACTAAGCACTTGGAAAGTACAATTCGGCAACAGAGACAATCCCTACCCAACAACGGGCTCCCGTGAGCTCTTGGGGTAACAAGAAGTTAGTCAGGTGACGCGGTCCCCATCTGGATTTCTCCTTGGACTTGAGGCCTGAATTTTTGTGATACACGTGACCCCCAAAGCCCCTCTTGTCAGTTTCATTCAGCAGTATTTGTTGAAGGTGTGTTGAGGGCAAAACCTAGCGTTAACCGCTCGAGGACCCCAAAAGCAAAAGACTCCATCCTTTTCCACCCATCAATCAGTCGATCACTTTTATCGAGCTCTTACTGTGTGCAGAGCACTGTACTAAGCTCTCGGGAGAGTACAGAGCTGGCAGACACATTCTCTACCCACAAGGAGCTTACGGTCTAGAGAGGGAGGTGGACGTTAATATAAAGAAATGACAGATATGTGCGTAAGTGCTGTGGGGCCGAGGGAGGGTTGAATAGAGGGGGCACTCCACTCTTCAGAATCCCCTTTAACCCACCTGAATTCCATACTGAGCAGGAACTTAATCTCATTTCTTTGATCGTATCAAGTTTTCTGCAACTCAAAACTTGTTTGGTATCCGGGGCGCCTCGGTGCCCTTGAAGCAGAAAACCCCAGCGCTTCAAGCCGGCTTGTTTCCATGAACTGACCTTCGTCCGGAGATAAGCAGGAACCCGGCTTCTTCTTCGTGGGTTTTCTTTTCCGGTCTCTTGTGTTTTTACTTGCCCAGAAATGTCGCCAGGGACAGGTCCTGTTCACTCCTCTTCCCGTCTCTTTTGATAGTTGCAGAGCTGGAGCAAGATGTCTGGCTTTAAATGGGCTTTCTTGGAGATGTTCTAGTAATAATAATAATAATAATAGGGTGACATTTATTAAGTGCTCACTCCCAAGCCTATGCTCTTTCCACTAGGTCACGCTATTACTCTGGAAATGATTTCATACTCCAATCCTGAGGTGGGCTGTGGACATCTTTCTCTTTCTATGGTATTTTTTAAGCGCTTACTATGTGACAGACACAGGACTAAGCACTGGGTTGGATACACGCTAATCGGGTTGGACACGGTCCCTATTGAATTGTACTTTCCGAGCTCTTAGTACAGTGCTCTGCACACAGTAAGCGCTCAGTAAATACGACTGAATGAATGAATCCCACATGGGGTTCACAATCTTAACCACCATTTTACAGATGAGGCAACTGAGGCACGGAGGAGTGAAGTGACTTGCCCAAAGTGACACAGCGGGCAAGCGGTGGAGCTGGGATTAGAACCCAGGTCCTTCTGACACCCAGGCCTGGGCTCTATCCACTAGGCCACGTTACTTCTCTCGCTACATGCATTTCTCAAAAATGAATGTTGTGGAAACACTTGTGTGAGGCTCCCATTATAAGTCGGAGACCAATGGTGATGGCGACAGGGAGTGGAAAGGAATTCCTACGGCAGGAAAGGCAGCCTAAAAGAGCTGGTAAAAAGAACAAAGGAAGGACGTAGCGGGAGAGTTTGGGACATATCTCTAATTTATGTCTTTATATTAACGTCCGTCTCCTCCTCTAGACTGTAAGCTCGTCATGGGCAGGGAATGTGCCTGTTATACTGTCACACTGTACCCTCCCAGGCACGTAATACAGTGCTCTGCCCACAGTTATCGCTCAGTCAATACGATCGGCTGACTGAATGACTGATTGAGACGGGCCTGGCTTTCTGCAGCCCCCGCTTTCTCCTCCTCTCTACAGTCCTCCCGGCTGCCTCCCTCCCTCCCTCCGTTCTGCCCTGGAGTTTCTACAACCGAACAGACATTCCTACTGTCAGCAGCAGTTCAGGCAGTTGTCCCAGAGATGCTCGGAACACGCTATCCATTCATTCATTCAATAGTATTTATTGAGCGCTTACTATGTGCAGAGCATTCATTCATTCAATCAATAGTATTTATTGAGCGCAGAGCACTGTACTAAGCGCTTGGAACGGACAAGTCGGTAACAGATACAGTCCCTGCCCTTTGACGGGCTCACAGTCTAATCGGGGGAGACGGGCAGACGAGAACAATGACAATAAATAGAGTCAAGGGGAAGAACATCTCATAAAAACAGTGGCAACTAAATAGAATCAGGGTGATGTACATCTCATTAAACAAAATAAACAAAATAAATAGGGTGATAAAGATGTATACAGTTGAGCGGACGAGTACAGTGCTGAGGGACGGGAGAGGGAAAGGGGGGAGAAGAGGGTTTAAGCTGCGGAGAGGTGAAGGGGGAGCAGAGGGAGCAGAGGGACAAAGGGGGGAGCTCAGTCTGGGAAGGCCTCTCGGAGGAGGTGAGCTTTAAGTAGGGATTTGAAGAGGGGAAGAGAATCAGATTGTCGGAGGTGAGGAGGGAGGGCGCTCCGGGACCGCGGGAGGACGCGGCCCGGGGGTCGACGGCGGGACGGGCGAGACCGAGGGACGGCGAGGTGGCGGGCGGCGGAGGAACGGAGCGTGCGGGGCGGGCGGTGGAAAGAGAGAAGGGAGCAGAGGTAGGCGGGGGCGAGGTGACGGACAGCCTCGAAGCCTAGAGTGAGAAGTTTTTGTTTGGAGCGGAGGTCGATAGGCAACCGCTGGAGGTTTTTAAGAAGGGGAGTGACGGGCCCAGAGCGTTTCTGCAGGAAGATGAGCCGGGCAACGGAGTGAAGAGTAGACTGGAGCGGGGCGAGAGAGGAGGACTGTACTAAGCGCTTGGAATGTACAAATCGGTAACAGAGACAGTCCCTGCCCTTTGACGGGCTTACAGTCTAATCGGGGGAGACGGACAGACGAGAACGGTGGCAATAAATAGAATCAAGAATCAACACTAATTAATTAAATAATCAATCAAGAATCAACACTAATTAGCAACCTCCTTTGACATTCGTCGCTGATGGTTTTCTTAAGTAGCTGCTCTAACGGATGGCGGCACTCAGAAAGACCGGCGGAAAGGTGGGTGGTCTTCTCCAGAACGGAGTTCGAAAACGGAATGGCTTAGCCCAGATAAGAAACCATGGTTTGCTGAGGCAGTTGTGGTCACTGCCTTTTAAGATGGAAGTAGCAGAGACGCACTCATTCTTCCCTTTTCTCATCCTCTGCGGTCCCATAGCTCACGGAGGCCCCTTGTAGTGCTATTAATAATAACTGTGGTACTTGTTAAGTGCTTAGCGTGTGCTAGGCACGGTACTGTAGCAGGAAAGGAAGCCTAAGAGAGCTGGTAAAAAGAACAACGGGAAGATGGAGTGAGTTCGGGACATATCTGTAATTTATTTTTTTATATTAACGTCTGTCTCCTCCTCTAGACTGTAAGCTCATCGTGGGCGGGGAATTGCCTGTTATACTGTTACACTGGACTCTCCCAAGCGCTCAGGACAGTGCTCCGCACACAGTAATCGCTCTGTAAATACGATCGACCGACTGAATGGCTGATTGAGACGGCCTGGATTTCCTCAGGGGTAGATACAAGCGAGTCGGGTTGGACCCGTTCCCTGTCCCACTTGGGTTTCACAGTATTAATCCCCATTTTACAGATGAGGTAACCGAGGCACAGAGAATAATAATGTTGGTATTTGTTAAGCGCTTACTATGTGCAGAGCACGGTTCTAAGCGCTAGGGGAGATAGAGGGGAATCAGGTTGTCCCACGTGAGGCTCACAGTCTTAATTCCTATTTTTACAGATGAGGTAACTGAGGCACAGAGAAGTGAAGTGACTCGCCCACAGTCACACAGCTGACAGGTGGCAGAGCCGGGATTCAAACCCATGACCTCTGACTCCCAAGCGCGGGTTCTTTCCACTGAGCCACGCTGCTTCAAGTGAAGTGACTTACCCAAGGTACCGCGGCAGACAAGTGGCGGAGCCGGGAATGGAACCCAGGACCTTCTGGCTCCCAGACCCTTGCTCTACCCGCCTAGGCCTTGCTAATAGTGCCTTTCTCAGCTAATCACCCTACTGAATAATGGTCCACTTAGAGATTTATTCTGTAAGGGAAGGCAGCGTGGCCTAGACTAAAGAGCAAAACCCTGGGAGTCAGAGGACCTGGCTTCTAATCTCAACTCTTCCTCTTACCTTCTGTGTGATTTTGGGCAAGTCACTTCACTTCTGTGCCTCAGTTCCCTAATCTGCAAAATAAGGATTTGATACCTGCCCTATGTAGGACCTGATTTTTTTGTATCTTCCCCATAAGCAGCGTGGCTTAGTGGAAAAAGCACGGGCTTCAGAGTCAGAGGATGTGGGTTCTAATCCCAGCTTCACCACTCGTCTGCTGTGTGGACTTGGGCAAGTCGCTTCATTTCTCTGTGCCTCAGTTACTTCATCTGGAAAATGAGAATGAAGACTTTGAGCCCCACGTGGGACAACCTGATTACCTTGCATCTATCCCCGAACTTAAAACAATGCTTGGCACGTAGTAAGCACTTAACAAATACCTTTAGTTATTTTTATTATTATTAAATTGCTTGGCACATAGTAATAAATAGTTATTATATTACAAGGGGCACGGACAGAGCTGTATCACATTGAGCCCAGTGAGGGAATTCAGATGATTCCCAGCTACCCTGGGCCCCCAGAAAATTAGAGGCAACCAAAAACCAGTCGACCCCACAGCCCGACTCAGAAAAGCAGCATCATATTTATCTTCATGTTAAGCGCTTACTATATGCCAAGAGCTGGAGTAGATGCAGGTTAATCGGGTTGGACACAGTCCCTGACCCACATGGGGCTCACACTCTTAATCCCCATTTTACAGATGAGGTCAGTGAGGCCCAGAGAAGCGAAGACACATGACAGAGTGGGATTAGAACCCAGCTCTAATCCCGGCTCCTCCACTTAGCCCGCTGTTTGACCTAGAGAAAGTCGCTTAAATTCTCTGTATTCAATTCATTTGTATTCATTGAGAGCTTCCAATGTGCAAAGCACTGTACTAAGCACTTGGGAGAGTACAGCGTCACAACAAACAGACACATTCATTCATTCATTCGCTCGATCGTATTTATTGAGCGCTTACTGTGTGCAGACCACTGTACTAAGCGCTTGGAATGTACAATTCGGCAACAGAGACAATCCCTGCCCAACAACAGGCTCACAACGAGCTTACGGTCTAGAGTTTGAGCCGCTGAGCCTGTTTCTTCACCGTCAAATGGAGATTAAATATCTGCTCTCCCCCAGCCACAGACTGTGAGACCCAGGGCCCGTACTCTATCCGCTGAGTTGTCGCTTCTCCACCGAGATAGCTCTGCGATTCCCTTTCCCGGCTTTGCCAGCTGCTGGATGAGGGAGAGATTCTTTGTTCTATTTATGGAAGGGCCTTTTCTCTCACAGGCTATTCCCTGGCCACCCTTTCGACGGAAAACGCCATCCATTACGTAGCCGGTGCTCCGCGATCCAACTACACCGGCCAAGTGGTGGTTTACAGCATTAACGAGCAAGGCAACGTCACAGTGATTCAGTCCCACAGAGGGGATCAGGTGAGTGGGATCTGTTTCGGCCCTAAAGTTTAGTCGGTGAGCGTGACGCTCAGCGGGCGTGATGCACGAAATCAGAAAACTCCGGGGCCAGTCGCTTCAAAATGATCCCAGGGTGGGCGATTGACAGCCCACCAGTAGGTTGCTGAGAGGGTTTGGGGTGGGGTGGGTCTGACCCCTTCCCCCTCTAAGAGTCTAAGCGTGCCTGATGGTGAGGAAAGGTTTGTTGCGAGAAAGGAATGTGTCTGTTCAGGGTTAGATTATACTCTCCCAAGCTCTTCGTACTGTGCTCTGCACACTGTAAGTGCTCAATAGATAGGATCAAATGAGGAAAAACCCTTTATATCCCATTCACTGATGAAATGAGAAAGGTCCAGATCTGACACCAGGTCAAGATCACCAGGATGGATAATTGGGCCACAAAATAGGACGCCTCTCAACTTCCATCTTACTAGCTGACCCTCATTGGCCAACGGAAAGAAATTTCCTCTTGGAGTCATGGAATTCCGAAAGGTCGCATGAGACCTGATGAGTGGAAACACCGTGGAATCTCCATGTAGACTGTAAGCTCTTTGAGGGCAAAAAACAGGTCTACAATACAGCCCTGTTGTATTGTCAATCGTATTTATTGAGCGCTTACTGAGTGCAGAGCACTGTACTAACCGCTTGGGAGAGTCCAGTAGAATAATAAACAGACCCATTCCCTGCCCACAATGAGCTTAGAAGTCTAGAGGGAGAGAAAGACATGACTAGAAATACGCAAATTACAGATATGGATATAAGTGCTTTCATTTTCCTTCCAGATTGGCTCCTACTTTGGGAGCGTGGTGTGTTCGGTGGACGTGGATAAAAATGGCATTACCGATGTACTCTTGGTAGGGGCTCCGATGTACATGAATGACCTAAAGAAAGAGGAAGGGAAAGTCTACCTTTTCAGTATCTCAAAGGTAAAAACGAGCGGAAAGCGGGTGTTCAGCTGAATGCGTTCCTCACTTTGGTCCATCTGAATCCACCAGGGTGGGGAAGGAGTCATAGAATAATAATAATTGTGGCAATAATAACAGTCATCGTGGTATTGGTAAGCAAACAAACAAATGGATTTCGGGGTGATTTAAACCAAAGTGGTCTTTGGAAGGCCAAATGACTCGACTTAGATGAGCATATTTTGGACACATCATCAAGGAGGACTGATCCTCTGGAGAAAACACTGATGCTAGGAAGAGTCCAGGGAAAAGGTGGAAGAGGCAGCCCGGTAGCTAGATGGACAGCGACCATAACAGTAACGGAAGAACCGTTAGAAAGGTTGCGGATTATGGCAGAGGGCAGGACGTTCTGGAGAAAGTATATCCGTGGAGTCGCTGTGAAGCGGAAACGACTCGAAGGCACTTAATAATTTGGTAAGCGTTACTACGGAAGCAGCCTGGCTCAGTGGAAAGAGCACAGGCTTAGGAGTCAGAGGTCATAGGTTCTAATCCCGGCTCCACCACTTGTCAGCTGTGTGACTTTGGGCAAGTCACTTAGCTTCTCTGGGCCTCAGTTTCCTCATCGGTCAAATGGGGCTTAAGACTGTGACCCTCATGTGGGACTACCTGATTACTCTGTATCCCTCCCAGCTCTTAGACCAGTGCTTGACACACAGTAAGTGTTTAACAAATACCATTATTATTCTTATGTGCCAAGCACTGTTCTAAGTGCTGGGTAGAGACAAGGTAAGCAAGTCAGACACAGAGTCTGTCCCACATGGGGCTCACAGTCTTAATCCCCATTTTACAGATGAGGCAGTTGAGACCAAGAGATAAGTGACTTGCCCAAGGTCACACAGCTGATGAGTGGCGGAGCTGGGATTAGAACCTGCGTCTTCTTACTCTGGGGCTCATAGACTGGGGTGCGGGAGAGCAGAGATTGGGACAACCTGATTCCCCTGTGTCTACCCCGGCGCTTAGAACAGTGCTCGGCACATAGTAAGCGCTTAACAAATACCAACATTATTATTATTATTAGATATTTAATCTCCATTTTACAGTAGAGGAAACTGAGGTTCTGAGAATTTAAGGTCAAAAGGCAGGCAAGAGGCGGAGCCGGGATTAGAACCCGGGCCTGCTGACTGCAGTGATTAGTCTTAATCCTTTTTGACGCGTGGCATTGATGACACACGTTTTCAGGTATTAGAAGATCAATTTCTCCTCTATAAGATAACAGATTTAGGACAGAAGTGGAGAAAAACAATCTTACACAACTGATATTTGGACCTTGCTTTGGCTCTTTTATATGCTTGGCCGAGTGTATCTTCCATTACAGAAGCGTTGCTACACATTGCTAAAGAAATTTCCATCGTCAGAATGTGGCACCGGTAACTCTCGATCCGCTCACAGAAACACGTACTTTAAGCTTTTGCCGGCAGATTGTTATTTTACGCTGAAGAATGGCCACACAAGGCAGTTTGGAACCGTTCTTATTGATCCAGATGCGATTCCCATCAGCTTGTGAGGAAATTCCATACCTTGGCGTAAGACTTAGATGTCTGCCCGGCTGTCAGAACTTCCAGTCCTGGTGCATTAAAAATAAAAGTCGTGACACGCTCAAAAGCAGAGAGAATTCTGAGAAAGCGATGAATTTTTATAAGTTACCGCGGATGCCAGAAAAACAAACACACGACAGAAACAGATCGAGCGAGGCCTAAAGGTATAAGAAGTTACTGGAGGATGGATAAGGAGGAAAACTTAGGATCTGACCTCAGCGTAGCTGAGAATATCTTTGGCTCATGAGATTTCTCTACTTCTGAGAGACCACTCTAATCTGTGGGTTGTCTGCTGAGGCCTGATTTTTGAGGAAATGATTGGCACGGCCTCTGGGCATGGGACTACCTTAGCCAGGCCCCTCGATCAATCAATCAATCGGTCGATCAATGAGACGCAGAAGGGCCTAGTGGATAGAGTTCAGGTCTGGATGTCAGTAGGGCCTAGGTTCCAATCCCGGCCCCGACACTTGTCCGCTGTGTGACCTTGGGCTAGTCATTCGCTTCTCTGTGCCTCAGTTACCTCATCTGTAAACTGGAGATTAAGACTGTGAGTCCCATGTGGGACGGGGACCGTTTTCAACCTGATTTGCTAGTGTCCACCCCAATGTTTAGTCTGGTGCCTGGCACATAGTAAGTGTTTAACAAGTACCACAATTATTATTACAATTATTATTAGTATTGTGTTCAGAGCGCTGTACTAAGTGCTTAAGTGCAACAGAGATAGTAGACATGTTCCCTGCCCACACCGAGCCTACAATCTAGAGAATGAGAGACATTAATATAAAGAAATAAATTGTGGGTATGTGTGTTAAGTGCTGTGTGGTTGAGTTGTATGAGTAATAACTCTCTATCTGAGTTAACCCCCTACTCCTTCTGAGAAATGAAAGCAAAACCCCCCAAAAAATCACAGTTCCTAGAATTTGGTCTCCCAAATACCTGTGTTGTTGGAACCGGGGGGCTCTATTTCATTTACTTTTACCGTCATCGAAGACCGGTAATCAAAAACAAAGCAATTTTTCAGATTTTTTAATGGCATTTGTTAAGTGCTTATTCTGTGTCCAACACTGTTCTACTCACTGGGGTAGGTACAAGTTAATTACGTCAGACTCTGTCCCCGTCCCACATGGAGTTCCGTTTAAGTAGGAAGGGGAACAGGTATAGTAATGATGATAATAATGATGGTATTTGTTAGCACTTACTGTGTGTCAGGTACTATTTTAAAAGCTGGGGTAGATACCAGCTAATCAGGTTGGACACAGTCCCCGTCCCACATGGGGCTCCCAGTCCTAATCTCCAGTTTGCAGATGAGGTGACTGAGGCACAGAGAAGTGACTTACCCAAGGTGACACAGCAGACAAGTGGCAGTGCCGGTATTAGAACCCAGGTTCTTCTGACTCCCAGGTACGTGTTCTATCTACTAGAACACTCTGCTTCTCATTTTATCCCCATTTTACAGTTGACAAAACTGAAGCACAGAGAAGTTCCGTGACTTGCCCGAGGTCACACAGAAAGCAATTAAGATTTCTGGGATTAGAACCCAGTTCCTCTGACTCCCAGGCCCGGGCTTTTTCCCCTAGACCATGCTGTTTTCCAGATTCATATTGTTGCTAAGCTCATATCTCTTTTTTTCCCATTTTGGTATCTTTCTAATCATTTCTTCTTCTGCCTCCCCACCCTCTACCACCCGCTAAGGGAATTCTGGGTCAGCATCAGTTCCTGGAGGGCCCCGCAGGCTTGGAAAACGCTCGCTTCGGATCGGCGATCGCCTCTGTATCGGACGTTAACTTGGACGGCTTCAACGATGCGATAATTGGCTCGCCTTTAGAAAATGAAAACTCCGGAGCTGTTTACATTTACAATGGCTTTCAAAAAACGATTCGTACCAAATATTCTCAGGTAATATTCGGTGTCGGCATTTCTGATCCAGGGGTTTCTGACTCAGTTGAAGAGTCGAGTTGCTTCTCTGACAGGAAGGCGGATCCTAATTGATGATGATGGTATTTGTCAAGCGCTTACTATGAGTCAAGGTGGATCCTAATTGATGATGATGGCATGTGTTCATTCAATAGTATTTAATTGAGCGCCGACTATGTGCAGAGCACTGTACTAAGCACTTGGAATATACAATTCGGCAACAGATAGAGACAATCCCTGCCCAGTGATGGGCCCACAATCTAATCGGGGGACGGCTGAGCAAAACAGAACGAGACAAAAACAAGACAACATTATCACAACGGGCTTACAGTTAAGCATTTATTATGAGCCAATCACTGTTCTAATCGCTGGGGTAGATACGAGTCAATCTGGTTGTACACAGTCTTCATCCCCATTTTACAGATGAGGAAACTGAGGCTCAGAGAAGTTAAGTGACTTGCCCAGAGTCACACACCTGATAAGTGGCAGAGCTGGGATTAGAACCCACGACCTCTGACTCCCAAGCCCGAACTCTTTCCACTAAGCCACGCGTTAATTGAGTGTAGGTCGGAAATTAAGCCACAAAGTGAGAAAGATGAAGCGTTCTGTGAATGAGAATAAATGTGGATTAGGACTGTGGATAAGGTATCTCATTTCTTTCTTCCCAGAAAATTTTAGGGTCAGATCCTGCCTTCAAACAACCATTACAATATTTTGGGAGATCAGTAGATGGCTACGAAGATTTGAACGATGATTCCATCACCGACGTGGCAGTCGGTGCCTTTGGGAAAGTGGTCCAGTTCTGGTGAGTTTTAGTGACAATTTTGGACTGCAGGTTACCGAGCGTTTGCCATCAAGATGCGTGATAACTCGACGGAATAAAAAGTCATACCCGACCCGTCCAACAACTGGCTCTGAAATTGCATTTCCTAATTTTAAAAGTCGTAACATACCCCTGAATATTCTGAAGTTTCACTGGTTTTAACCAAAAGGATGATGCAGGAGCAATCTAGTGCTAGGGGGCAAATGTTGCACACAGTGTCTTTAAGCCAGTACTGCCCAGTTCCTGTTAGGAAAAGTGGTCTTGTGAGCATAAAATCTATTGTTCCTAAAATGTATTGAAATTAGCAAAGTTGGATGGAACCAGTGACATTATAAGGAGCTGCCAGGCAGTCAATGACTTTGAATATTACCCACACACGGCGAGAATATATTTGCACTACCAGTGCAGGAAAATTGGCTTAAAGAAATAGAAGCCTGATTAACTCCAATTAACCCATATCAAGGGCTATTTTGAGTACATCAATTGGGGTTCATTGCAAGGAGTAATACCTGATTAACTAAATGGAATGAATTTCAGTGGCTCAGAGACTGTGTCCCACCCACTCATTTTGCCTCTATCTCAGAAGGTAACGAGGTTATCCCACATGGGGCTCACGGTCTTAATCCCCATTTTACAGATGAGGTAACTGAGGCACCGAGAAGTTAAGTGGCTTGCCCAAAGTCACACAGCTGACAGGTGGCGGAGCCGGGATTAGAACCCAAGACCTCTGACTCCTAAACCCGGGCTCTTTCCACGGAGCCATGCTGCTTCTCTAACGCTGCTAGTAACAAGAGAATTTGTGGTTTACTACACTTACCATCGTTGACAAGTGGATGATATTTGACATAGACAGTTGGTCCTTGATGATTGGCCATTGGTTTTATTTTCTTCTATTGGTCACTATCAATCAGTGACTTGTATTTACTGAGCTCTTACTATGGGCAGAAATCTGTGCTAAGCGCTTGGGAAAGTATACAATAGACTTGGCAGGTGCAATCCCTGCCCACGAAAAGCTTACATTTAATTAGCACGATGCAACTAAGAAGACATCATTGATGTCATTTGGATCACATAGCTGTTACAATTGTTACTGTTAGTTTTTATCTCCAAGAAGATTAAGAATCAATGAATGGTACTTACTGAGTGCTTTAATATCAATAAACTAAAACCATATTCATTTGGATTTACCTCATTTCCGTAGAACTAGACATGATTGAAGGACAATAGATTTGATTTTATGGCTAATGCGGTTGAAGGACAGTGGATTTGATTTTATGGTTCATGTAGTTCGAACCTCAGATAGATGTAAAAGATCAGCTTCCCCAAGGAAGCAAAGGAACGAGTGAAAACAAATGGAACTTTGAAGACAGGAAAAGCATCTCCAAGAGAATCGGGACTGATTCTGTTCTTCACTGGAAAAAATACATTTTAACAGATCAGTAGTATCCAGATTCACAGAAGGTAGTCAAGTACATTTTAGAGCGTTGGTACATTAATCTCCTGCTCTAGGAAAGGGGGTAGAGAATTTTCGATAACTACAGCTGACAGTAGGTCTGGAAACGTAGGTTTTTAAGGTGGTCCTCAGAAATTACATCAATCCGTATTCAATTCTACATTGCAGGTCACAGGGTATCGCAAGTGTATCTGTAGAAGCTATCTTTCAACCCGATAAAATCAGTTTGCTGAAGAGGAATGCTGAGATAGGCCTCAGTTTATGCTTCAGTGCAAACTTTAGACCAAAGGAGAAAAGCAATCAAGTGGGTAAGAAAAATTGGATTATATCTGTTTTTAAAAATTACGCTAGAAAATAAAGTGCCTAGAACTGTAAAGCTGGTGCCAGTAAAAGAAATAACACTGGTTGTTTATTGACATCTGCATCTTCAACACGAGAGGAGGCCAGAAAATAATCAGTCAGGGATTTCCCCCAACAAGGAAAAGGACTAAACCTAGGGCAGAAACTGGCCAAATTACTGCACAGACAGACCCTCTGCTCTAAATCAGTCAATCAATCCATTAATCAAATGTATTTAATATACATTAATACAGTCACTCATCCTATCCCACCTGGATTACTCTATCAGCTTCCTTGCTGACCTCCCTGTCTCCTGTCTCTCCCCACTCCAGTTCATACTTTACTCTGCTGCCCGGATCATTTTTCTACAAAAATGTTCAGGCCGTGTTTCCCCACTCCTCTAGAAATCCAGTGGTGGCCCATCCCCCTCATCAAACAAAACTTCCTCACCCTTGGCTTTAAAACACTCCGCCACCTTGCCCTCTCCTGCCTCGCCTCACTACTCTCGAACTACAACCCAGCCCGCACACTCTGTTCCTCTAGTGCTGGCCTTCTCACTGTGCCTTGATCTTGTCTACCTCGCCGCTGACCCATTGCTCACATCCTGTCTCTGGCCTGAAACGTCCTCCCTCCTTCAATCCGACAGACAATGACTCTCCCGGCCCCTCAAAGCCTTACTGAGGGCCCATCTCCTCCAAGACGCCTTCCCTGACTAAGCCCCCCTTTCCTCTTCTCCCTCTCCCTTCTGCGTCGCCCTGACTCACTCCCTTTATTCACCCCCACAGAATTTATGTTCGTATCTGTGTCTATTCATTTATATTAATATCTATCTCCTCCTCTAGACTATAGGCTTGTTGTGGGCAGAGAATGTATCTGTTTATTGTTGTATTGTACTCGCCCAAGCCCTCAGTACAGCGGTCTGCACAAAGAGCTCAGTAAATATAAATGAATGAATATTTATTGAGGGTTCACTGTGCACAGTACATTGTAATAGCACTTGGGAGTGTATACTATAACCTTGCCCACAACGAGTTTACAGTCCAGAGGGTGAGACAGACATTAATAAATATGAGTAATTTATGGATATGGACATAAGTGGGACTTAACAATAACTGAAATAATGACAGTACTTGTTAAGCACTTAGTATGTGCCACGCACTGTTCTAAGAACTGGGGTAGGTACAAGTTAATCAGGTTGGACACAGTCCCTGTCCCACGTGGGGATCACATTCTTAATCCCCATTTTACATATGAGGTAACTGAGGCCCAGAGAAGTGAAGTGACTTGCCCAAGGTCACACAGCAGACTGTGGGACTCAGAGAGGGGTGAATAAAGGGAGCAAATCAGGGCAGTGCAGAAGGGAGTGGGAGAAGAGGAAAAGGAGGGCCAAGACAGGAAAGGTCTTTATGAGGAAATGTGCCTTCAGTCAGGCTCCCAAAGGGGCGAGAGTGATCATCCGTTGGATAGGAAGAGGGAGGGCATTCCAGCCGAGAGGTTGGCGGCAAGATGGGTGAGATCGAGGTCTGGTGAATAGGTTGACGTTAGAGGAATGAAGTACGCGGGCTGGGTTGTAGTAGGTAAGCGGCGAGGTGGGGTAGAAGGGGATAAGGTGATTGAGCGCTTTAAAGCCAAAGGGAAAGAGTTTCTGTTTGATGTAGAGGTGGATGGGCAACCGCTGGAGGTTCTTGAGGAGTGGGGATACAAAGACTGAATTTTTTGGTAGAAAAATGTTGCGGGCAGCAGACCAGAGTGAAGTAGGGACTGGTGTGGGGAGAGAGAGAGAGAGAGGAGGCAGGGAGATCAGCATGGAGACCAGTGCAGTAATAAAAACAGGATGGGATAAGTGGTAACAGTTTACCCTAAGTGATTTTAGACACAAGACAGTAGAGAGAGAACTGCAGGTGATGAAGATGGGCCCCGGGGAAGAAAAGTCCACCCATTTATGTCCAGAAATTAGAGGGAAAATTCCCTGCCAATGCAAAAGCACTGATTCTTTCTGTAGCCCATCGACTTTATTGTATGGCAACCAACGGTCAACCTAAAAGGGAGAAAATAGGATCCCTGGATCCTCATATGAAAGCTGACTTGATGAATAGTGTCTATTTGCATACAGTGGAAATGCTCAGTACTGTAGAGCTTAAAAAATGAGATAGGAGCAAAGTCTAATTCATCCCAACGTTCCTTTTTATTGACTGAAGCCCAGATGCGTGCTCTGGAGTGGGATCCTATATCTCAGTCGATCAGTCAATCAACTGTATTTATCGAGAGCTTACTCTGGGCCAGAAGGAGGCAGTGAATAAAGGATGTGAATCTAAACACAGGGGCAATGCAGAAGGGAGAGGGAGAAGAGGAAATGAGGGCTTAGTCGGGGAAGGCCTCTTAGAGATGTGCTTTTAATGAATTTTAATGAACTCAAATTAATAACGGTGCCAAAAATCATCCCCAAGTTCACAGCCTGTAGGTTTCCTTGTCCTTTTGAACTTGAGAAGGATGTTGTAGTTGAATTTCTGGACTCATGGGTTCTCTGGGCTCAGCTACCAAAATCTGAGCCCTACTGCCCACTCCAGTTATCGCCCTATCTCCCTCCTACCCTTTCTTTCCAAACTCCTACAGCGAGTCATCTATACTCTCTGCCTCGAATTCCTCGACTCCAACTCTCTCCTGGACCTCCTCCAATCTCCTTCCGTCCCCTCCACTCCACTGCCCTCTCGAAGGTCACCAGTGACCTTCTTCTTGCCAAATCTAATGGCTTCTACACCACCCTAATCGTCCTTGACCTCTCAGCTGCCTTTGACACTTTGGACCACCCCCTTCTCCTGGAAACGTTATCCAACCTTGGCTTCGCCGACTCTGTCCTCTCCAGGTTCTACCCTTATCACTTTGGCCGTTCCTTCTCAGGCTCCTTCGCAGGCTCCTCCTCCCCTTCCCATCCCCTAACTGTAGCGGTTCCTCAAGAGTCAGTTCTTGGTCTCCTTCTGTCCTCTATCTAGACTCACTCCCTCGGTGAACTCATTCGCTCCCACGGCTTCAACTGTCATCTCTATGCAGATGACACCCAAATCTGCATCTCCTCCCTTGTTCTCTCTCCCTCCCTCCGGGCTCGTATCTCCTCCTGCCTCCGGGACGTCTCTACCTGGATGTCCGCCCGCCACCTAAAACTCAACGTGTCCGAGACTGAGCTCCTTATTTTCCCTCCCAAACCCTGTCCTCTCCCTGACTTTCCCGTCACTGTGGACGGCACTACCATTCTTCCCGTCTCACAAGCCCGCAACCTCGCTGTCATCCTTGACTCTACTCTCCCATTCACCCCACACATCCAATCTGTCACCAGAACCTGCCGGTCTCACCTTCACAACATCGTCAAGATCCTCCCTTTCCTCTCCAACCAAACTGCTACGTTGTCGGTACAATCTCTCATCATATCCCAACTTGATGACTGCATCAGCCTCTCTTCTGGTCTCCCAGCCCCCTGTGTCTCCCTGCTTCAGTTTATATTTCATTCTGCTGCCCAGATTATCTTTCTACAGAAACATTCTGGGCATGTCACCCCCCTCCTCAAAAATCCCCAGTGGTTGCCTATCAATCTCCTCACAAAAGCTCCTCACTAGTAGCATCAAAGCTGTCCATGCCCTGGTCCCCTCCTACATCCTCTCCCTTCTCTCCTTCTCCAGCCCAGCCCTCACACTCCGCTCCTCTGTCGCCGCTCACCTCCTTACTGGGCCCCGTTCTCGCCTGTCCCACCATCAACCCCTGGCCCACGTCCTACCTCTGGCCTGGAATGTCCTCCCTCCTCAAATCTGCCAAAATAGCTCTCTTCAAAGCCCTGCTGAGATCTCACCTCCTCCAGGAGGCCTTCCCAGACTGAGCTCCCCTTTTCCTCTGAGAGAATATCTGTTACTCTCTCTCTCTCTCTCGATTTAAATATCTATCTATCTTAATGTCTGTTTCTCCTTCTAGACTCTAAGCTAGTTGTGGGCGGGGAATGGGTCTGTTTTTTGTTATATTGAACTCTTCCAAAGGTTTGGTACTGGGCTTTCCACATGATAAGCATTCAATAAATACGATCCAATGAATAGTAGATATCCTTTACCAACCTCAGAGAGATGTGATGCAGAAAAATAAGATAATGTGTAAAAGTCTCAGAAAGTAAGTTTCTGAGTAAGTAAGTATGACTTATAGAACCCATAATTGTTTTCCAGGTCTTGTACAGTAATACGGTTTCTTGCAATAGAAATCCTGCCCTTGCTTATAATTAGGAGCAAAATACTTGTGATTCCCGGCAATTTAATTTTGATGAAACATATGATCTACTGTTTTTTTCCCCCCAATTCAGATATTGTATACAATGCGACCCTCGATGCAGACCGCTTTTCATCCAGAGTAACTTCCCGGGGATTGTTTAAAGAAAACCACGATAGGAATATTCACAATAATTTTAGGGTAATCGAAGAATTAACCTGCTCAAAGCACTCGATCATTATTCAGGTAAGCTACATCTCCGAATTTGATCCTTTCTCATGTCCCAAACCTAGCTAATGGGAAGAGTTGTGTGGAAGGCGAACTGTAGGGAAGCAGCGTGGCCTAGTGGATAGACTTCCGGCCTGGGAGTTAGAAGGACCTGGGTTCTAATTCTGGCTCCGCCATTTGTCTTCTTTGTGATCTTGGGCAAGTTACTGCACTTCTCTGGGCTTCAGTTACCTCATCGGTAAAATGGGGATGAAAACCGCGAGCCCTTTATGGGGCAGGGGTTGAGTCCAACCCACTTACCTGGTATCTACCCCAGGGCTTATAAAAGCACTTAACACACAGTAAGCATTTAACAAATATTATTATTAGGGAGGCTAGAACGTTTCCTTCCTCTTTCCAGAGCCCCAATCTTCTCATCTGTAAGATGGAGATTTAATATCTCTTCTCCCTCCTACTTAGAGAGCGAATTCCATGTGGGAAGGGGACTGTGTCCAAACTGATCAGCTTGCATCTACCCCAGTGCTTAGAACAGTACTCGGCACAGAGTAAGCGCTTAACAAATAGTCATAATAATAATTTAGCCCTCTTACGGTTTAGCCGAGGCGTCACTTCATTGGTTGATTGATGGCCCGTTCTTCCCTCATTGTTTATTTCCAGTCATTTAGCGGGCCTGAAGAATTGAATCGTTATGTAATTTGTATTATAAAGAGAAGCCACTGTTGTCATGCATTCTGAACCTCCGAAACCACTATCCAAAGGCGAAGAAGCAGCGTGACCTTTCTTTATTCATTTAATCATATTTATTGAGTGTTTACTGTGTGCAAAGCATCGTATTAAGTGCTTGGGAGACTCCGATGCAACAATAAACAGACTCATTCCCTGCCCAAAACGAGCTCATACTGGTGGACAGAGCCCGGGCCTGGCAATCAGAAGGACCTGGATTCCAATCCCAGCTCCTCTACTTGTCTGCTCTGTGACCTCGGGCAAGTGACTTCACTTCTCTGGGCCTCGGTTACCTCGTCCGTAAAATGGGGATTAAGACTGTGAATCCCATGTGGGTCATGGACTGCGTCTAACCCGATTACCTTGTATCTAACCCAGTGCTTAGAACAGTGCTTGGCACGTAGTAAGCACTTAATAAATGCCATAAAAAAGAGCACCTCTCAGATGGGAGGTTTATTGGGATTTATTGAGCATTTACTGTGAACCTAACACGATAGTAAGTGCATGAGCGTATCCAAGAGTAAGCAGATGCAAAAATTTAGGAGGTCAATAAACTGACTGGAGAGTTTAAAGATTTGAGTGGAACACTGAAAAAACATCTTGGATCTACAGGAGTTCTTGGCTACTCATTCTTTAAAAAGAAGAGATTGGGGAGTTAAGGATGGGCTAGTGAAAAGAGCATGGGCCAAGGTGACAGAGGACTTGAGTTCTAATCCTGACTCCTCCAGCTGCCCGCTGTGTGACTCTGGGCATGTCTCTTAACTTTTCTCCGCTTCAGTTTCCTCATCTGTAAAACAGAGATGAAATTCCGGTTCTCCCTCTCCCTTAGCTCCATGGCACACAGAGACTGTGTCCAACCAGGTCATCTTGTAATAATAATAATAATGTTGGTATTTGTTAAGTGCTTACTATGTGCCGAGCACTGTTCTAAGCGCTGGGGTAGACACAGGGGAATCAGGTTGTCCCACGTGGGGCTCACAGTCATTTTACAGATGAGGGAATTGAGGCACCGAGAAGTTAAGTGACTTGCCCAAAGTCACACAGCTGGCAAGTGGCAGAGCTGGGGTTCGAACCCATGACCTCTGACTCCAAAGCCTGTGCTCTTTCCAGTGAGCCACGCTACTTCTCGAGCCACGCTGCTTCTCAGCTACTTCTGTACAATTGTAGCTACTTCTTAGTACAATGCTTGACACCAGTAAGCGTATCATTATTATTATTATTAGTGTTATGGTGGTTATCAGTTATTATTATCAATTTTACTTTCCCAAGTCCCATCAGCCCTTTAATTTACTGATTAGAAAACCTGAAATGAGTCAAACCTGCTTCTAAAGGGCAAATGCAAAACACACTATTTGTGAGGTCTTATCAAAACTCCTTAATAACAGACAATAGCTTTATACCTTTACCCTTTACCCACAGCTTAAATGAAGAGAGACTGATTTATGGTTATCTCTCTCCCCTCTAGACAGTAAAGTCGTGGTGGGCAGGGAATTTGTCTATTATTATTCTGTACTCTCTCCAGCACTTAGTACAGTGCTCTGCACATAGTAAGCGCTCAATACATATGAATGAATGACTGCATCCTCTAGTGACCTGACATTGCAATCCAGTGATTCAGGACATTGTCCAAATGCAATCCAATGTGGGGGAAGATGAGGACCGGGTCGCTGTTCACCAGTGTGGCTTTGTAGAAAGAACACAGACTTGGGATTCAGAGGATGTGGTTTCTAATCCCGGCTCTGCCACTTGTCTGCTGTGTGCCCTTGGGCAAGTCACTTAACTTCCCTGTGCCCCAGTTACCTCATCTGTAAAATGGGGGTTAAAAGTGTGAGCCCCACGTGGGACAACCCGATTCCCCTGTATCTACCCCAGCGCTTAGAACAGTGTTTGGTGCATAGTAAGTGCTTAACAAATGCCATAATAATATTATTCTTCTCCATTTTCATTTCCCAAAATATATAACTACTCCTGCCTGACAAAGTGAATAATAATAATGATAATGTTGGTATTTGTTAAGCACTTACTTTGTGCCAAGCACCGTTCTAAGCTCTCAGGTAGATAGAGGGTAATCAGGTAGGAGTAGTTATATATTTTGGGAGCAGATTAATGATCCCCCCTAGTCCAAACCCTTTCTCCATTAGGAGCTGCAGAAGCCTTGGAAGAACTTAATAATGGTTGCTCTCCTTCCCGATCACCCATTATCCTATAAGCTCCTTTTGGGCAGGGAATGTGTCTATTTACTGTTCTATAGCAAACGCTCAATTAATATGACTGAATGAATGAACATGGTATAGTGGATACAGCACAGACCTGGAAGTCAAAGGGTCGTGGGTTCTAATCCTGCCTCCACCATTTGTCTGCTGTGTTACCTTGGGCAAGTCGCTTCACTTCTGTGCCTCAGTTTCCTCATCTGTAAAATAGGGATCAAGACTCAGTCCCACAAGGAACAGGGACTGTGTCCAACCTCACTGGCTTGTATTCACCCCGGCGCTTACTACAGTGCCTGGCACACAGTAAGCAGTTCACAAATTCCAGAATTATTATTATTATTATGAAGAATGAATGAATGGAGTATCCAACACCCTAAATTTCCCACATGTAATCCAGTCTAGGCCTCTCAAGCGTGAATTTCTCCACACCCCCATTCACCCCGTTGATATTTTTGGCCTCTCCAATTTCCTTTGGTAATGAATTCCATATGTTAACCTCCCACTGTGCGAAGAAGCCTTTCCTTTTGTTTGCTTACACTTACCCCTTTCAAGCTTCAGCGGGTTTCCCCACATCCTGCCTTTGTGTGACTGGGTGAAGGATTCCATTTTTGTCCCGTCTCTACCTTTTTTTTCTTTAACCTTCAGTCATTTCCCTTCCCAGTTTACATCTTTCCCGATGGAAAATTCCCACCTTTCTGTCCACATAAGGAGCCCAGATTATCTTCATGGTCCTTCTGTTAAAACCTTCCTATCTGTCAATGGATCCATTGACTTAACTAGGTTAGCCCTTATCTATCAGTCAGTTAACTGTTTGACTGGGGTGATTCTTCCTGATTAACAATTAATTGATTCATCAAATGTCCGGCTAAATGATTTCTCCTTACCTTTAAAATGTAAACTCCCTGTGGACAAGGGATGTGTCTACCAAATCTGTGATCTTACACTCTCCCAGGTTTTTAGTACAGTGTTCTGTACGCAGTAAGTGCTCAACATATACAATCGATGGATTAACTGATTTTATTTAATCTCCGGGTATATTACGCCCTTCCCCTCAATCAGCCAACCGATGGATGGATTCTCCAGTTGTATTATGTATTATGGTAAGCTGCATGGCATAGTGGGAGGAAGCGTGGTGTAGTGGGTAGAGCCCGGGCCTGGGAGACACAAGGTCATGGGTTCTAATCCTGCCCCCATCACTTGTCTGCTCTGTGGCCTTGAGCAAGTCACTTCGCTTCTGTGCCTCAGTGACCTCATCTGTACAGTGGGGATTAAGACGGTGAGCCTCATGCGGGACAGGGACTGTGTCCAATCCGATTTGCTTGTATCCATCCCAGTGCTTATTATAGTGCCTGGCACATAGTAAGCGCTTAACAAATACCGCATTTTTTTAAATGTCTTTCCTAAGAAGTGGTCCCTACTATTAGTATTTTTTTTTTTGATATGGTATTTAAGTGCTTACTAATGCTCTAGTCACGGGGGCCGAAACAGGCTAATCAGGTTGGACACAGTCTCTGTCCCACATGGGGCTCAATGGCTTAATCCCCATTTTATAAGTGAGGTAACTGAGGCCCAGAGAAGAGAAGTGACTTGGCTTTGCAGAATCAGGCCTGGAACCCAGGTCTTTTGACTCCCAGGCGTATCCTCTACCAACTAGGCCATGCTGCTTCCATGATTTTAAGTAGTGACTATATTTTTAATTATTGCCCCCTTCCTGATGATATTCAGATACATTCCCTGCCCACTGTGAGCTTACAGTCTACAGAATGAGTTGACTTCTCTGTGCCTCAGTTACCTCATCTGTAGAATGGGGATTAAGACTGTGAGCCCACATGGGACAACCTGATGACCTTGTATCTACCCCAACACTTAGAACAGCGCTTGGCACATAGTAAATGCTCGACGAATACCATCATTATCGTCATTACCCCCATTTTACAGATGAAGTACCCGAGCCTCGGGGAAACGAAGTAACTTGCCCGAGTTAACGCGGCAGACAAGTGGCGAAGCCGGGATTAGCATCCGGGTCCTTCCGGCTCCCAGGCCCGGGCTCTAGTCACTAGGCCGTGCTGCTATCTATGTGGATTCCGATATTTTCCTACAGGAACCTTCTGATGTCGTAAACGCTTTGACTCTGCGAGTGGATCTCACTTTGAGAAATCCAGGTTCCAATCCTGCCCTCGATACCTTCTCTGAATCTACTAAAGAGTTCAGTGTAAGTACGGTCCTTGGCCCATACCAATCCTTTGGTCTTCTGACAGCACCATACCCACAAATCACGCTTCCTTTTCGTAGATTCCTTTTACCAAAGAATGCGGACAAGATGGGGTCTGCTCTTCAGATCTCGTTCTCGAGGTTCAACAGACACCAGCTGCTCAGTAAGTTTCATACGGATGTGTGGGCGTGAGTAGATGCGGGTTTTAAGATTTACAAAATACTGCAGGTTCAAAAGAATCTTTTTGAGAGAATGATTAGGGGACACATCACTCGTAAAAGAACTCCTATACCTGGACTCTAGACTGAAAGCTCTCTGTGGGCCGGGAACTTGGAATAATAGTAATAATAATATAATTGGTATTTGTTTATTCATTCAATCGTATTTGCTGAGCGCTTGCTGTGTGCGGAGCACTGTACTAAGCGCTTGGAAAGTACAATTCGGCAACAGATAGAAACAATCCCTACCCAACAGTGGGCTCACAGCGCTTACTATGTGCCAGGCTCTGTTCTAAGCGCTGGCGTAGATACAAGGTCAGCAGGTTGTCCCACGTGGGGCTCACAGTCTTCATCCCCATTTTACAGATGAGGTAACCGAGGCACAGAGAAGCTAAATGGCTTCCCCGAGGTCACACAGCTGACAAGCGGCAGAGCCGGGATTAGAACCCGTGACCTCTGACTCCCAAGCCCGGGCTCTTTCCACTAAGCCACACTGCTTCTCTTGTCTGTTTATCATTATATTGTACTCTCACAAGTGTTTAGTACGGTGCTCTACAGTAAGCACTCGATAAATAAGATTTACTGGCTGACTGAATTCTAGTTTCTAATAATAATGATCATTACAATTCTGGCATATCTGCTATTAGTTTCAGAGAAGACACTAACTGCGACACGCATATTTGGTTTTCACTGGGTCGCATGCTCACAATGGATTAGAGACATTCAGTGTTTAACTGTTAAAATCCTTTAGAAAAGGATTTTTAGAAAAGTCTCGATGTACTGGATTCTTAAGAAACACCTCAGCAGCATTTCAAGCCAGTAGAGATAGGACTTCCGATTTTATACAGAGCATGGCTTAGCGGGTCTGAGGCTAATAAGCATACTTATTAGCTAATAATAAGTCAATATCCTATAAGCTGATAGAAATACTTGATTCAATAGTATGTGTTTTTTTTGTCTCTGTTTTGTTTCATTTTTAGGAAACAACCCTATATTGTCAGCAGCCAGAACCGAATGTTAACCTTCGTGGTCACACTAACGAACAAAAAGGAGAGTGCATATAATGTCAGGATCCACGCCAATTTTTCACATAACTTATTCTATTCATTTTTCAAATCGGTATGTGATGACTCAGATTTTCTCAATTCCTCCTTTTTTAGTCGATGCTGTTAATTCCTTTTTTCTTCTAGAGGCAGTTTCATTTATCATCCCTAATAGTGCTTCATGGGCAAACCTCCATCTGCTCCTAAAATTATCTTCGGGCTCCTTCGATTCAACCACTCCTCAGTCCCAGCAGTTAGCCACTCTAACTTCTTGACCAGCTCCCTAGATGAAGGAAGATTCCAATCGAATCGAGCAGCTAAAAGGATGACACGTGTCTGGGCCTGATTTTTGTGAGGCGTTTTCTGTGTTGGATGATTTGGTCCCTAACTGGTTTCTCCTACCTCCCCTGTGATTTCCTGAGCTACTGTTTTGCTGAAACGATTGTATCACATCGATCTTTTAGGCTGCCCTTGCTAAATCAGGGGTGGAATATCCGTTCGGTTCAGAATGAGCCTCTGAAGTTTAGTAGCTTTAGAGACAAAGGCCTGTCTGCTTGTAGGATGGACTACTCCAGCTTCAGCAGCTAATCGGGTAGAGACAATCCCTATATCAGACACCAAGTTGTTCCCAAGCGACATAGGACAAAAACTACCCTCATGAATTTTTCACAGAGAAGCACTTGAACATGTGAGAGAGTGATGTTGTCCCATTTAAAACTGAATTTGGATTTGGTGACCGTAAGATTGAGAACCTCACCTGACATTTTTTGAATCTGGTTGCTCTTACCTAAAATATGACTTCCTCTTTCCAAAGAAACTTAGACTTTAGCAGACACAGGTATAAAATAAAGCCCAAATGGTTCCCGTGGCATCCAATAATTTAGGCAAAACATTCTTTTGATTTTCTAAATGTAAATAAAGGAGCAGCTGGGATCTGAACTTAAATTGACGAGAAGCCATTTTGTCGAGCGAATTTCGGTTTAAGCTTCTTGAGACAGGCACGAGTAACCCTATCCACTTGGAAAATAATAATAATAATGATAGTATTTGTTAAGCACTTACTATGTGCCAAGCACTGTTCTAAGCACCTGGATACAAGGTTACCAGCTTGTCCCACATGGGGCTCTCAGTCTTCATTCCCCTTTTCCAGATAGAGGTCCCTGAAGCACAGAGAAGTGAAGTGACTTGCCCAAAGTCACACAGCAGACAAGTGGCTGAGCTGGGATTAGAACCCACGACCTCTGACTCCAAGCCCGTGATTTTTCCACTAAGCCACGCTGCCTCTCTACCATGCTCTGCACATAGTAAGCGCTCGATAAATCCCATTGATTTATGGATGGCACTTTCCAGGCTTTATTCATTCATTTATTCATTCGTCTTTATTGAGTGCTTACTGTGTGCGGAGCACTGTGCTAAGTGCTTGGAAAGAACAATTCGGCAACCGATAGAGACAATCCCTGCCCTACAACGGGCTCACAGTCTAGAAGGGGGGAAGACAGACATCAAAGCAAGTCTTTACTTGTTTTGTATCAATTGCATCAGTAGCATCAGTTGCCATTGCATCAGTAGCATCAATACAAATACATCGAATTATAGAACTATGGAATTATAGGTATATGCTTTACTAGCCTGAGTCTAGAAGCCGCTTCAGCTATTCAGCCGGTCCCAGATCAATCCAATCGATCACACTCATTGAGCGCCGTGAGCAGAGCGCCGTACTAAGCGCTTGGGAGGGTAGGATATAACAGAGGTGGTAGAAATGGTCCCTGATCGTGCCGAGTTTATAGAAGATGATAAGGGATGATCGGTTGATCGGGGACCACCTTGCCTTGTTTGTTTGTTTTTTTGTTCTTCAGATGGATGTGACCGAAGTCTCCTGTCAAGATGACTCCACCCGGCATTCTTTAATTTGCAAAGTTGGCTATCCAGCCGTGGAAACCAACCAAAAGGTACCGCTGATTATTTCTAGCCAAATTTGCCACAGCCTATCTGAGAAGCAGCGTGCCTAGTGGATAGAGCAAGGGCCCGGGAGTCGGAAGGACCCGGGTTCTAAACCCGACTCCGCCGCTTGTCTCCTGTGTGACCTTGGGCAAGTCATTTCAATTCTCTGGGTCACTTCAATTCAATTCTCAGTTACCTCATCTGTAAAATGGGGATTAAAACTGTCAGCTCCACGTGGGGCAGGGACTGTGTCCAACCTGATTAGCTTCTATCTACCCCAGTGCTTAGAACAGTGCGTGGCACATGGTAAGGGCTTAACCACTATCATCATCATCGTCAACATCATCTAGGCAATAGTGCCTGAACAAGTACTTAGTACAGTGCTCCATACACATTAATTACTCAGAAAACACCACTGATACCTTGATTGGTGAAATCATATGTTTAATCACATGTTTAATAACTTTTATATGAATAAATGAGTACACGATATAAAATGATCACGCCTACTTTTAAGAAGTTTTGTAGGATTGAAATGTCACCTTTTAATGAAGGAAGATTTCAATGAGGGTCCAAGTTATAGAAATAACACGTGACCCAGGTCCATAGAGCAATATTACGCATTAGACACTTCCTGGGAATAGCGTATGTAAACTCCACTTTGGACACCAGACAGTGCTTTGGTACGGATAATGAGGCAATTGCGAAACCCTCCCTAATATGTTGTCATTTCCTTGGAATATTTCTCCAGGAGAATGCAGTCTACACTAGACCAAGGTTACAAAATAGGAAATGTCAATCTACTGCGGGTGATTCAAGTGCTGCACCGTGAGATTAAAGACAAAAAATGGCATTTGTTAAACGTTTCCTCTGTGCCGTTTCCGCTGGGGTGGGTCCAAGCTAATCATTTTGGACACTATCCAAAGTGGGGCCCACATCCTTAATCCCCATTTTACAGATGAAGTAACCGAGGCACAGAGGAAGTGAAATGACTTACCCGAGGTCACACGGCAGACAAGTGATGTAGCCGGGATTGGAACCCAGGCCCGTGCTCTTTCCGCCAGGGAATCCTGTTTCTCTCCCGTGGCACGTCGTACCATTACATTTTGGGGAAAGCCTTGTGTCGGTAGCTTTCTACGGAGCTCATTTGCGGAATTAAATTTACTCTTTTTAATTTGAATAGGTTTCCTTCGCCATTAGCTTCGACTTCAACCTCCAGAACCTTCAAAAGGAAGCTCTCCTAAACTTCTGGGCTTTGAGGTATGCCTGAATTGTCAGTACCCTCCTTGGAAGGGGGCTGGGTCACGGTGATGTGTCTTTTGCCTAACACCGGCTTCTCTTAAACTAGCGAAAGCCAAGAAGAGAACGAAGCCGACAATAAGGTCGTCTTCAGCACTTCTCTGCAGTACGATGCTGAGATTCACATAACAAGGTACGCCGGGGGGAACGAGAGTTATTTACTGTTCCTTACCTGAGGTCTGTTTATGACTGAATGTCCCATCGTTACGCGGCCCTCGGGGAGCAGTCAATCAGTGCTATTTACTGAACGCTTACTACGTGCAGAGTACTGTACTGAGCAGTTGGGGGGGAACAATACAGGAGAATTAGCAGACGCGTTGCCTTCCCGTAACGAACTTACAGTTTAGAGGGTAGCTCTCTGAATGCCCCCTCATGCCAAGGCAATGCAGAGAAGGAGATTCTGGGCAATGGGGAATGGAAAGTGTGAACGGATGGGCAGAAGCCCTCTCTCCCTTCCCCTGCCCTCCTGAAAATAATAATAATAATGAATAATGATATCTGTTAAGCGCTTACTATGTGCCCCGCACTATTCTAAGCGCTGGGATAGATACAAGGTAATCAGGATGTCCCACGTGAGACTCACCTTCTTCCGTGGTGCAGTGGAAAGAGCACGGGCTTTGGAGTCAGGCCTCATGAGTTCGAATCCCAGCTCTGCCACTTGTCAACTGTGTGACTGTGGGCGAGTCACTTCACTTCTCTGTGCCTCAGTTCCCTCATCTGTAAAATGGGGATTAAGACTGTGAGCCCCACGTGGGACAACCTGATTCCCCTGTGTCTACCCCAGCGCTTAGAACAGTGCTCTGCACATAGTAAGCGCTTAACAAATACCAACATTATTATTATTATTATTATTAATTAGACTGTAAGCCCATCAACGGGCAGGGATTATCTCTCTCTGTTGCCGAACTGTACATTCCAAGCGCTTAGTACAGTGCTCTGCACATAGTAAGGGCTCAATAAATACTATTGAATGAATGAATTCTCATTTTTTACAGATGAGGTACCTCAGGCCCAGAGAAGTGAAATGGCTTGCCCAAAGTCACACAGCTGACAAGTGGCGGAGCTTGGATTAGAACCCAAGACCTCTGATTCCCAAGCCCGAGCTCTTTCCACTAAGCCGCGCTGCTTCTCGTATGCCTGATTATCCTACTGTATCAACCCCTAGAAGGAGCCCATATCGGAGCCAGTATATTCATTTATTCATTCAATAGTATTTATTGAGCGCTTACTATGTGCAGAGCACTGTACTAAGCGCTTGGAATGTGCAATTCGGCAACAGATAGAGACAATCCCTGCCCAGTGACGGGCTCACAGCCTAATTGGGGGAGAAGGACGAAAACAACAGCAATAAATAGAATCAAGGGGATGTACAGCTCATTAACAAAATAAATAAGGTAATAAAAATATATACAAATGAGCATAGTGCTGAGGGGAAGGGGGAGCAGAGGGAAAAGGGGAGGCTCAGTCCGGGAAGGCCTCTTGGAGGAGGTGAGCTCTCAGTAGGGCTTTGAAGAGGGGAAGAGGGTTAGTTTGGCCGTATAGTATAGACTGGAAGCTCTTCGTGAGCAGGAAACGTGTCTACCAATTCTGTTAGATTGTTCTCTCCCACACGCTTAGTACAGTGCTTTGCACCCAATAAACACTCAGAGCCAATTGATTGATTGTAGGCCTTGCCCTCCCCCATTCGTCCTTTTTTGTCTCCCTCTCTCTTCTAGACTGTCAGCTCAGTGTGGGCAGGGAATGCGTCTATTTATCGTCATATTAAGTCTATCAGTGGTGTTAATTGAGTACTTTCCATGTTCAGAGCACTGTTCTAAGCGCGTGGGAGAGTACAGTACGACAACAGACACATTCCCTGCACGTGGCTAGAATGTCCTTCTGTGATGCTAACATGGTATCGAGATTCAGGTCAGACCGAAGATCTGTAGAGCGACTGGAATGTCTAACTTTCCACACTGGGAGAACTGGAGAGAGGGAGAGACAAAGTCAGAGACAGAGACACAGAGAGAGACCAAGGGAATGAGAAACCTGGAACTACCGCAGAAGACTGCATGGTCTGGGCCTGGATTCTAACCCCACCTTTACCAGTCGCTTGTTGTGTGAGCTCGGGCAAATCACTTCGCTTCTCTGTGACTCAGTTTCTTCAACTGTAAAATGGGGATGAAATACCTGTCCTCCCATTGTGAGACCCGTGTGGGTCAGAGACGGTGTCCAATCTAATTCATCCGTACCTATCCCAGCGCTTAGAAGAGTTTCTGGCAAACAGTAAGCCCTCAATAGAACCACACACACAAAAAAGATAATCCCGAATTCAATACCGCCTAAACGTCACCTGTGATATCAAATGGAAAAGAGAGAGTCTGTGGAAGGCAGCTAAATCCATCAGCATCCAGGTAACGCTCATCATTCATTCAATTCAGTCGTATTTACTGAGCACTTATTGTGTGCAGAGCACTGTACTAAGCACTTGGAAAGTACAATTCGGCAGCAGGGAGAATCTCTGCCCAACAACGGGCTCACAGTCTAAAAAAGGGAGACAGACAACAAAACAAAACAAGCAGTCAGGCATCAATAGCATCAAGATAAATAAGAATCATAGATATATAATAATAATAATAATAATAATAATTTTGGTACTTGTTAAGCACTTACTATGTGTCAAGCACTGTTCTAAGCCCTGGGTAGATGCGAGGTAAACGGGTTGCCCACATGGGGCTCACAGACCTCATCCCCGTATTACAGATGAGGCAACTGAGGCCCAGAGAAGTTAAGTGACTTGTCCAAAGTCTCACAGCTGACAAGTGGCCGAGGAGAGATTAGACCCCACAACCTCTGACACCCAAGGCCTGGCTCTTTCCACTAAACCACGTTGTATCTCCCCCAGCGCTCAGAACAGGGCTTGGCACGTTGTAGGCACTTACAAAATACCATTATTAGAATCAGTATTAGCATCATGCTCCCCTACCCGCCCCGCTTCCCGTGATCCCCCGTGGCCGCACCTGACTCCATCACCTGGTGAGATGCGGGAAGATTACAGGGAAGATACCCTGCAATCGCCGAACAAGTAAATAAAGAAAAACAGAAAGCACCGAAGATCCTTAAATGAACAAGAGACAGCCTGACCACCAGGTTTCCTGAGTTTTGCGATAGGTTCATTAGTTCCTCTCCTGCCTGGCCTCTGACAAATGCCAACCCCCTCCGTGTCTTTCCATAATCCGTTTTTCTTTCTATGCCCTGGGAAGACAATAATTACAGAAAAACACCATCTTACGGCTGCAAAGGAAAAACCAAGAAACCACCCCCAGAAATCCTCTTTCAAGGGCGATTTCCCGTTTCCATCTCTCTGACAGAGGGAGGAGGATTTTTTCAGTGCCCTTTAGACCTGTCTCTGTGGAGAGCGGCCAGGGAAGGAGGTGAGGGGAGGGCAGAGTGGCCCCTCTTTCATTCATTCAATAGTATTTATTGAGCGCTTACTATGTGCAGAGCACTGTACTAAGCGCTTGGAATGGACAGTTCGCCAACAGAGACAATCCCTGCCCAATGATGGGCTTACAGTCTTTCCCTCCCTGTTTGAGCTGTGACAACTGCCGAAACCCAGGTTGGGATCAGTCAATCGACGGATTAATCATATTTATTGAGCTCTTACCACTTGTAGAGCACTGTACTAAGCGCTTGGGAGAGTACAATAAAACAGATTTGGTAGACACGTGCCCTGCCCATAATGAGCCGACCGTCGGCTAGTCAATCGTATTTAATGAGCGCTTACTGTGCGCAGAGCACTGTACTAAGCCCTGGGAGAGTACAACAGAATATAACAGACACATTCCTTGCCCTCAACAAGCACACAGTCTAGACGGGGGAGACAGACATTAATATAAATAAATGACAGATAAGTATTGCGGGGTTGTGAGTGGGCGATGAATAAAGGGAGCGAGTCAGGGTGACGCAGAAGGGGGTGGGAGAAGAGGAAAGGAGGGCTTAGTCAGGGAAGGCCTCTTGGAGGAGATGGGCCTTCGATAAGGCTTTGAGGGGAAGGAGAGTCATTGTCGATTATGAAGAGGGAGGTCCGATAAAAATCTCCTAATACTGCTCAACCTCACGGAAACCAAGTGGACATCATCCTCAGCGTGGCTTAGTGGAAAGAGCACGGGCTTGGGAGTCAAGGACATGGGTTCTAATCCCCGCTTCACCATTAATCTGCTGTGGGACCTTGGGCAAGCCACTTAACTTCTCTGTGCCTCATTGCCTCATCTGTAAAATGGGGATTAAGACTGTGAGCCCCACGTGGGACAACCTGATTACCTCGTATCTACTCCAGTGCTTAGAATAGTGCTTGGCACATAATAAGCGCTTAACAAATACCATCATTATGATTATCATCATCCCCGTGGCCACGGTGATTCCATGCCTGGCTGGGAGGACAGAAGTACCTGTCTCTTGGACTTGGTTTACACCGGACCAGTCCCACCCAAGAACTATAATCCCGATCTTCCAGTCCAGATCCCGCTCACCTAGCCTTGGAGAGAACTGTCTTTAGACTGCGAGCTCGTCGTGGGCAGGGAACGTATCTGTTGGTTGTCGTATCGTACTCTCCCAAGCAGTTAGTACAGTGCTCTCCACACAATAAGTGCTCAATAAATGAGATTGAATGAATGAATGAACCGGACTAGTCTTCAAAGTTAATGGACTTGATCTGTCCTTGGGAAATTCTACCAGGTGCATTTTTCTTATGGCTTTCTTGATATTGTCACAATTTAGGTACCAAATCAGTTTTTTAAAAGGCTTCCCCTATCGGCATCCACAGTCTTTCAGTTCTGCTTTCACTGTCTAAATAGAGCCGTGTGGATTTGCGAATCTAATCTACTTCTGCCTCGGGCTATGAACACGTGTGATGGATTTTTTAGAATCCGTGTGTGTTTTGGAATGGGCTATCCGGAGGATTCAGCCATTTCTTATTTTCAAATACCAGGAAGGAGGAATGCCGCCAAAGAAATCCTTGCCGAGGAAATGTCTTTGAATCGGAACGTAGGCGAATAGAGTCCCAAATTCTTGAAACCTAAACCTAAGGGGGAAAAATTGGTATCTGAAGGTCTTTAGAAATTCAAAAGACAGTTCTTCCTCTAGACTGCGAGCTCGAGGAACGTGTTCACTAATTCTGCTTGTACTGTACTCTCTCAAGCACTTAATACGGTGTTTTGCACATAATAAGCACTCAATAAATACCACTGATTGACTGACTGATTGTTAGAAATGGCGTAGGTGACCATAGCTGTAGCACCTAGCTTCTCTGGGACAACTCAGTACTTTACTTTTGAACACTTTACCCCTTTCATTCAATGCCTACAAAACGCTAAAACGGATAGAACGTTTCCACAATCAACCAATAGTATTTCTTAAAGTCTAATTAATAATAATAATAATGTTGGTATTTGTTAAGCGCTTACTATTTGCAGAGCACTGTTCTAAGCGCTGGGGGAGACGCAGGGGAATCAGGTCGTCCCACGTGGGGCTCACAGTCTTAATCCCCATTTTACAGATGAGGGAACTGAGGCACAGAGAAGTGAAGTGACTCGCCCACAGTCACACAGCCGACAAGTGGCAGAGCTGGGATTCGAACTCATGAGCCCTGACTCCAGAGCCCGTGCTCTTTTCCACTGCGCCATGCTGCTTCTCTACAAAGAGCACCGTTCCGAGGTCTTGGGAGGCAACAGTAGAATTAAATAGATACTACTTTACCCTCAAGCAGTCTACAATATAGTCTACGGTGTAGTGCTCTGCACATAGTAAGCGCTCAGTGAATACCGCTGATGGATTGGCGGTAACAGACCTTAAAATAAACAAAAGGTAGGAAGAAGCAGTAAAGGATAAAGACAGGTACATTAGTGAGGAGGGAGGAGGGGGGAATAATTAAGCAATGTCCAAGGACTACAGGGGCAGTTGTGAGGGGAATATGAAGGTGATGAACTTAATCAGGGAAGGCCTCCTGGAGGAGGTGCGATTTCCGAACGACCTGGAAGATGGGGAGAGCAGTGGTCTACTTGGTGTTAAGCGAGAAAGAGAGTTCCAGGCCAAAAAGAGGGTGGCAAGAAAAATTAGAATGTCAAAACAGAAGTAGGTTGGTGTGGTAATCTAAAACACTGAGTTTTACCGTTCTCATCCTTCAGATCTACCAGCATGAATTTTTATGAAGTCCTTTCTGAGGGTACTGTCCCTTCCATTGTGAATAATTTTGATGAGATTGGTCCCGAATTCAATTTCTCCCTTAAGGTAAGCCTTATCCTGATTGTACTCGAGAAGATTTGTTTTTTGTTCAGACCTATTCTGCACTGCCTCCTCATTCCTCTTGCCTCTAGCCTCTTCTCAATTTAAGCGTACCCTTCATAGCAGGCATCGAGAAACAGCGTAGAAGAGGCCAGAGCTGGTAATCGGAAGGCCTGGGGTTTTCTCCCGGCTCTGCCAACCGTTGGCTGTGTGTCCTTGGGCAAACCACTTCTCAACGTCTCCGTTTCTTCATCCGTAAAAATGGGAATAATGCCAAAACCGCGCGCCCCACGTATCTACCCCAAATTACAGTGTGTCTCCTGACTCTATTGAATTCTACTCTCCCAAGCCCTTAGTAGAGTGCTCTTCACACAATAAGCACTGAATCATCGTAATTAATTATGGCATCGAAGTGCTTACTACGTGTCAAGCGCTAGCATAGATACGAGTCAATCGGGTCCAACACAGTCCCTGGTCCAAAGTCTGGAGAAGCAGCGTGGCTCAGTGGAAAGAGCACGGGCTTTGGAGTCAGGGCTCATGAGTTCGAATCCCAGCTCTGCCACTTGTCGGCTGTGTGACTGTGGGCGAGTCACTTCACTTCTCTGTGCCTCAGTTCCCTCATCTGTAAAATGGGGATTAAGACTGTGAGCCCCACGTGGGACGACCTGATTCCCCTATGTCTACCCCAGCGCTTAGAACAGTGCTCGGCACATAGTAAGCGCTTAACAAATACCAACATTTAAGTAGCAGGGAGAACGGGTGTCGAATCCCCATTTTACGGTTGAGAAAACTGAGGCTCGGAGAACTTCAGTAACTTGCGCAAGGCCGCAAGGCAGGCAAGTGGCAGGGCCGGGATTAGAATCCGTGTCCTTTGACTTCCAGGACCGTGCTCTATCCATTAGGCCTCGCTGCTTCCCAGCAATAAATATCGTCGATTATCATTCATTCATTCAATCGTATTTATCGAGCGCTTACTTTGTGCAGAGTACTGTACTGAGCGCTTGGGAGAGTACGATAGAACAATAAGCAGACACATTCTCTGCCCATGACGTACTCCCAAGCGGGAATCCGACCGTATCGTCCTCTAGCGGAACCGTCCTGGGCAGCCAGGTCAGGTGAGTAGCGAGGGATCCGGTTAATCCGAAGTAAAATCTTTGGTCTCCGGAATCTCCCCAGATTATCCTCAGACAATTCCCATGATTTCCCTGGCGCTGCAGAAATCCATCCCCCATTTTGCACCAGCCGGTCACCTGCTGATCGGGGAACAAGGGGAATTTACCGACACTGCTCCCCATTCAGATAGCAGTTGATTGATTAATCGATAATAATGATGGAATTTGTTAAGCGCTTACTATGTGCCAAGTGCTGTTCTAAGCGCTGCCTTAGATACAGGATTGTCCCACGTGGGGCTCACAGTCTTGTTCCCCTTTTAACAGATGAGGGAACTGAGGCCCAGAGAAGTCAAGCGACTTGCCCAGCATCACACAGCTGACAAGTGGCAGAGCCGGGATGAGAACCCACAATCTCTGACTCCCAAGCTTGGGTTCTTTCTGCTAAGCCACACTGCTTCTCTAATAACGGTAATCCTCATTTTACAAATGAGGTAAACGAAGTACAGAGAATTGAAGTGACTTGCCAGGCCTGTGGCAGAGGCAGGATTAGAACCCTGGTCCTTCGGACTCCCACTTCTATACCACGCTGCTTCTGTCATCAGAAAGCCCCAAACTGCTGTTTCCTAATGGTGTCCCTCCCCTTAGCCCCTCTCGGCTCTTATCTGGGGCTCATCTCTCTCCACCCCATCATACCCTGGATCGGCCAGCCCTTTCTATGCGGACCCCATTTTCCTCGGCACGCGAGCGTATCGATAATTTATAGCAATAAATGCCACGTGGGTGGATGAAAACTCATCAGATGCATTCATTTTTAGGGAGGCAGCATGGCACAGTGGACAGAGCACAGGCCTGGGAGTCAGAAGGTCACAGATTTCAATCCCCGCTCTGCCACTTGTCTGCTGCGTGGCCTTGGGCAAGTCACTTCACTTCTCTCTGCCTCGGTTACCTGATCTGTAAAATGGGGATTGAGACTGTGAGCCCCATAGAGGGCAGGGACTGAGTCCAACCTGATCAGATAAGGGACACACCCAAGGTCACACAGCAGACAAGTGATGGAGCAGGGATAATAATAATAATGGTATTTAAGTGCTTACCATGTACCAAGCACCGTTCTAACCACTGGGGTAGATACTGGGCAATTAGGTTGTCCCACGTGGGGCTCACAGTCTTAATCCCCATTTGACAGACGAGGGAACTGAGGCCCAGAAAAGTGAAGTGCTTGCCCAAGATCACACAGCAGGCAAGTGGGAGAACTGGGATTAGAACAAATGATCTCTGACTCCCAAGCCCATGCAGTTGCCACTAAGCCAAGCTGCTTTTCCCGTGATTAGAACCCGTGGCCTATGCTGTGTGACCTTGGGTGAGTCACTTAGCTTCTCTGTGCCTCAGTTGCCTCATCTCTAAAATGGGGATTAAGAGCGTGAGCCAGGGACTGTGTCCAAACCGACTAGCTTGTATCTGCTCCAATATCTAGAGCGGTGCCTGGCACATAGTAAGCTCTTAACAGATACCATAAAAAAAAAATATGTCACCCGTGTCTGTTTACACGTGATGTTGGCAAGTCAATTTGCTGTTCCGGGGCTTCACGTGACTTGACGATTTGCCGTTCCTTCGGTGTAGGTGAGCAGCGGCAGCGTTCCTATGAGCATAGCCTTGGTAACCATCCGCCTTCCTCGGTTCTCTAAAGCACAGAATCCGCTCATCTATCTAACGGCCATCCACACTGACCAGGTGAAGTCGAATATCAATCCGTTTAGCCCGGGAGATTGCGGGAGGCAGGGATGGTTAATACACCTGCGGGCGGGTGGTGACGCGGGCGAGGGTAGAATACAGGCAGGTCTGGAGAAACCAGTCAGTCGTATTTATTGAGCTCTTACTGTGTGCAAGGCACTGTACAGTGCTCTCTAGATGCAGCGTATGCCCCAACCTGCCCTCCCGATTTAATCCGCCTGCCCCCTGCTCAAGATTCGCTCAAGGGAAGCTTCACTTCCCTTTCTAACTGTGAACGTTGGTTTCTTTCCAGGATGGCGATGTGAGTTGTACTGCAGAAACAAACCCATTAAACATTGGGCAGAAACCTTTTCCCACATCTTTCAAGAAGGAGAACTTCAGAGAGTTGAACGAGCTGGTGAGGACAGAGGAAAAACACGAGACTTGAATGGTTTTCTCTGTGTTTCCACTCTTTTGTTCTTGCTCTTTGAATTATAGAGGCTTCTTTTCTCCTCTTCGTCTGCTTCACTGGGCCTTGCTCTTGTGCGTTTAAAAACTAACATGGGTTATTTAGCTAGATTCTTCCTTTTAATCATTAATAAAAATAATGTTGGTATTTGTTAAGCGCTTACTATGTGCAGAGCACTGTTCTAAGCGCTGGGGGAGATACAGGGTCATCAGGTTGTCCCACGTGAGGCTCACAGTTAATCCCCATTTTACAGATGAGGTAACTGAGGCCCAGAGAAGTGAAGTGACTCGCCCACAGTCCCGCAGCTGACGAGTGGCAGAGCCGGGATTCGAACTCATGACCTCTGACTCCCAAGCCCGTGCTCGTTCCACTGAGCCATGCTGCTTCTCTAACCCTACTCTAACCATTCCTGAGTACCGAGTTAAGGCTGAGAATATTTATACTCTGTCCTTTCGGACAAATGATTATGCTGATTATATTATGAATTCTGCTGATTATGAAGACATTCAAGCCCCTGAGAATTTAATGGTGCTAAAGTTGAGAAGCAGGGTGGCCTAGTGGAAAGAGCCTGTGCCTCAGTGTCAGAGGAGCTGGGTTCTAATTCCGGCTTCGCCACTTGCCTGCTGTGTGATCTTGAGCAAGTCGCTTCTGTGCCTCAGTTGTGCAAAATGGGAATTCAATACCAGTTCTCCCTCCTACTTATACTGTGAGCCCCATTTGGGTCCTGATTATCTCATATTTAGTCCTCAGCGCTTATAACAGTGCTTGGCACCTAGCACTTAACAATGACCACAGTGATTATTTTATTATTATTATTATTGACACTGAATGGCGGGCATCAAGATAATACACAATCATTGGTACTTACACCCTAAGGGTTCAAACCGTACGCAGGGCTGAAAAGAGTTAATGCTCAAAGCAGTGACATTATAGAAGTCCGACTACTAGAATATGCTCCAATATTGATCATTCAGAGAGGAACATATTTAGTTTCTCTGATACCTGCCTATTTGAGATGACAGACGCTAAACAACTTAATAATAATAATAATAATAATGTTGGTATTTGTTAAGCGCTTACTAGGTGCAGAGCACTGTTCTAAGCGCTGGGGGAGACACAAGGGAATCAGGTTGTCCCACGTGGGGCTCACGGTCTTAATCCCCATTTTCCAGATGAGGTAACTGAGGCACAGAGAAGTGAAGTGACTTGCCCACAGTCACCCAGCTGACAAGTGGCAGAGCTGGGATTCGAACCCATGATCTCTGACTCCAAAGCCCACGCTCTTTCCCCTGAGCCACGCTGCTTCTTCCAAAAGCAGTCTAAACCAGCTAGAGGCTGTTACGTGGTGACATTCAGGCGTAAGAATTTAAGGCAGCCACCGCATTAGGAATGCCGAAATGGGGCCGATCAAGGATTCCCATGAGTTGAACTTTCAGATGTATTTTCAAACCCACACTGACTTACTTTGTCTCTTCTCCCTTTTCTCCTCGGAAAGAACTGCAGAACCATGTCCTGCATCACTATTGATTGCGTGATCAAAAACCTAGAAGTGAAAATGGACTATTTTGTCAATGTGTCGACCAGAATCTGGAATGGGACATTTGCAGCTGTAAGTACGGCACCTGAAAGTACACACTGTATACAAAACTCACAAAATTCACAAAAGTAGCACCGTGGCCTGGCGGCAAGAGCACGGGCCCGGGAGTCGGAAGGTACTGGGTTCTAATCCCGTCTCTACCCCGGGTCTGCTGTGTGACCTTGAGGAAATCATTTAACTTCTTTGAGTTTCAGTTGCCTCATATATAAAATGGGGATTACGGTTGTGAGCCCCATATGGGACATGGACTGCGTCCAATCTGCTGCTTCTGTGGACCTTGGTCTGTGACCTTTGGGCATTTAATATTTGCTCCACCCTCATCCCCGCAGCACTTAAGTTCATATCTTTAAATTACATATTATAAATCATTTATTTGTATCACTATCTCCCCCCGCTAGACTGTAAACTCATTATGGGCAAAGAACTTGTTGGCTAATTGTGTTATATTGTACTCTCTCAAGTGCATAGTAAGTGTCCAGTAAATACCTCTGATCAATTGATTAGCTTGTATCTAACTCCAGATCTGAGTACAGCGCCTGGCACATAATAAGCGCTTAAGAAATACCATTTAAAAAGAAAAACTCCCTTCCTCTCCTTCCATTCGTTTGCACCGATCGAGTCCCTTTCGTTTAAAAGGCACTTGGTCACTTTGCCGAAATTCCTTCTTTCCCACCTCTCTCTCCCTTGAATTCTCCTCCTCTTCCTCCCACCCGTCCCCCCTAGATCCGATCGGTGTGAGGAGTCTCCCCATCTCACCTCAATTTTCCCCCTCCGCTCCCCATCTCGCTTTCTTTCCCACCAATCCTGACGCTAGTTTTCCTAATTAACATTACGGTATTTTGTTAAATGTTACAGGACGCCTAGAGCCTAGCAAAACCTCGGTGCATTAACTAAGGTTCCAACCCTCGAGGCTTCTAGTTAACCGAGCCCTCAGATGAAATCCAAAACATACCAGCCTGTAATAGTGTTAAAATCATTATTGTTGTCAGTAATGATAATGGTATTTAAGCACTTACTATGTTCCAAACTCTGTACTAAGGGCAGGGATGGATTCTTGATCATCAGATTGCACATGGTCCCCGAACAGTTTGTACGAGGAAGAAGAGGGATTTCATGCCCCTTTTACAGATGAGAAAACTGAGGTGCAGAAGTTGTGACTTGCCCAAGGTAGCAAGTAAGTAGGAGAGCAGGGATTTAATCCCAGATCCTCTGACTTCCAATCCTGTTCTGTATCCACTGGGTCGCAAAAGGTAGCTAAAGGAACTGGGCTAAAGCAGCTCATGCTAAAAATCGGTTTGTTTTTCGGAGAGGAGAGGAACGGATTGGGCAGGTCGAAACCTTTCCTAGAAGCGCCCTTTCTTGGAAGAAATCGATTTTCAGCCGCATCATGCCAAGAGGGCGTAGGCGAAAGGAAAGACGGTTCTAGATGGGAGTGTTTATACGGGAGGAAGAGAGGAAGAGGAGGCAGAAGCGGTGTGGTCTAGTGGAGAGAGCACAGGCCCGGGAGTCAGAGGACCTGGGTTCTCATCCCGGCTTCGCTACTTATCTGCTATGACACCTTGGACAGGTCACTTCACTTTTCTGTGCCTCCGTTGCCTCACCTGTAATTGAGCCGCATATTCTTTCAATAGTATTTATTGAGCGCTTACTACGTGCAGAGCACTGTACTAAGCCCTTGGAACGGATAATTCGGCAACAGATAGACAGTCCCTGCCCTTTGACGGCTCTCGGTCTAATCGGGGGACGTAGGCTGTCCAACCTGATTAGCTGTATCTACCCCAGCTGTTAGTACACGCAGTAAGTGCGTAACAAATACCACAATTATTATTATTATTTTTTATTACCATACAAAAGAATTAGCCACATTCCGCAAGGACGGAGCGGCGATCGCCCCTCCCGGGTGATTCATTCATTCGTTCAATCCTATTTATTGAAAATTTACTGCGTCCAGAGCACTGGGCAGAGCTTTTGGAAGTCTACAGTAGAATAAAGAGATACATTCCCTGCCCGCCACAGATTTATAATCTAGAAGCAGCTGGAAAGGAAAGTTCCCGAGCAGAAAATCAGAAAGGTTCTGAAAGTGGAACTGCAGATCCGAGCAACGTCTTCGTTGCAGAAAACTGCGGTGTCCTGAGACGACGGTGAAAGAATCTCAACTAGAGGTCAAACGGGGACGGGGATTTAGCCGCAGGCTGGGGCCCACTTGGAAAGATGGGAGGTGGAATAAACGGACACCAGCCCAGAGAAGCAGCTTGGTATAGTGGATAGAGCCCGGGCCTGGGTTCTAATCCCGGTTCCGCCCCTCGTCTGCTCTCTGACCTTGAGTAAGTCATTTCACTTCTCTGGGCCTCGGTTACCTCATCTGTAAAATGGGGATTAAGACCGTGAGCCCCATTCGGGACGGGGACTGTGTCCAACTCGATTGGCTTGTAATAATAATAATGTTGGTATTTGTTAAGCGCTTACTATGTGCCGAGCACTGTTCTAAGCGCTGGGGTAGACATAGGGGAATCAGGCTGTCCCACGTGGGGCTCACAGTCTTAATCCCCATTTTACAGATGAGGGAACTGAAGCCCAGAGAAGTTAAGTGACTTGCCCACAGTCACACAGCCGACAAGCGGCAGAGCTGGGATTCGAACTCATGAGCCCTGACTCCAAAGCCCGTGCTCTTTCCACTGAGCCACGCTGCTTCTCACGCTGCTTGTATCCACCCCAGGGCTTAGTAGAGTGCCTGGCACATGATAAGCCCTTAACAAATACCATCGTTTTTACTAAGCGCTTGGGAGAAACAGCATGGCCTAGTGGCAGGAGCCCAGGCCCGGGGTCAGAAGATCATGGGTTCTAATCCCAACTCCACCCCTTATCTGTGGTGTGACCCTGGGCAAGTCACTTCACTTCTCTGAACCTCCGTTACTTCATCTTAAAATAGGGATTAAGACCGTGAGCCCCATGTGGGGCAGGACTGTGACCAACCTGATTATCTCATTTCTACCCCAGCACTTAGAAGAGTGCTTGGCATGTAGTAAGCACATAACAAATGTCAAAATTATTATTATTAACTATTAGTCTGTCAGTCAGGCATTCAATTGTATTTACTGAGCACGTACTGAGTGCAGAGCACTGTATTAAGGACCCGGAAGAGGACTGTAGGACAATTGTAACAGACACATTCCCTGCCCACAACGAATTTACTGCATTACTCCGACACAATTCTCCATCCTCAAGTCACCAACAGAGCTGGAATTCTATACGAGGGGAACGAACTGAAGAATTTCAAGCTGTCTGCATGTGAATAAATATTTCTGTGGCGTTTGTTAATCGCTTACTACGTGCCAGGCATTGTACTAAGCACTGGGGTGGATAGAAGCAAATCAGGTTGGACCCAATCCCTGTCCCATGGGAGGCTCCCAGTCTTAACCCCCTGTTTTCCAAATGAGGTAGCTGAGGGCCAGAGAAGGGAAGTCACTTACCCAAGGGCACACAGCAGACACGCGGCGGAGCCGGGATTAGGAGCCAGGTCCTTGTGACTCCCAGGCCTGCGTTCCATCCACTGAGCCACGCTGTCCTCAATCCTATCGATCGTATAAATCCCTGCTAGATACCCTCCTGGAAAGACACATCACCTTCCCGGTGGCTGCTGTTCAATTTCCTGATTGGATCCCAGAACGAGGAGCCAGTGTTTCCTAAGGAAACAGGCCAGCTGGGACGAAAAGCTTGGAACTGCCTGGCAAAATCCAATCGCTGTTTGTCATGGAAAACCATCTGGTCTCTGTGGCTTAGTTTAATATCATCCATTCTCATCAAGTGCCCCCGGGACAACCTTCTCTGAGGAAACCTGCCGGTGTCCCTCTGAGGAGAGCTAGGCCTCATGGGTGACCATCGCCAGCGTGGCTTAGCGGAAAGAGCCCAGGCTTGGGAGTCGGAGGTCGTGGGTTCTAATGCCGGCTCTGCCATTCGTCAGCTGTGTGACTTTGGGCCGGTCACTTCACTTCCCTCGGCTTCAGTGTCCTCATCTGTAAAATGGGGATGAAATCCGTGAGCCTTACGTGGGACCCCCTGATTACCTTGTATCTACTCCAGCGCTTAGAACAGTGCTTGGCACATAATAAGCGCTTAACAAATGCCATCGTTATTATTATCTCCAGTTGCTTTCCTCCTATGAGTTAACTGACAGAACAGATAGTGCTGCGATCCATCCGTGGCATTTACTGAGCACTATGTGCGGTAGGTTGAGTCCGGGCCTGGGAGTCAGAAAGACCTGGGTTCTAATCCTAACTCTGCCACCTGTGTGCTGTGTGACCTTGGCCAGGTCACTTCACTTCTCGGGGCCTCAGCTCCCTCATCTGTCAAATGGGGATCGAGACTGAGCCCCGTATGGGCCGGGGACTGTTTCCAGCCCGATTTGCTTGTATCAACCCCAGCGTTCAGTACAATGTCTGGCCCGTAGTAAGCACTTAACAAAGACCAAAATTATCATTATCATTATGATCATGATATGATTATGATTAGAGAAGCAGCGTGGCTCAGTGGAAAGTGCACGGGCTTTGGAGTCAGGACTCATGAGTTCGAATCCCAGCTCTGCCACTGTCAGCTGTGTGACTGTGGGCAAGTCACTTAACTTCTCTGTGCCTCAGTTCCCTCATCTGTAAAATGGGGATTAAGACTGTGAGCCCCACGTGGGACAACCTGATTCCCCTGTGTCTACCCCAGCGCTTAGAACAGTGCTCGGCACATAGTAAGCGCTTAACAAATACCAATATTATCATTATTATTATTATCATTATCATCCCGACACAACGGAATTAGCAGCCGCTCTCTGCAAGGACGGAGTGGTGATTTCCCCCCTCCCGGGTGATTCATTCATTCATCCAATCGCATTTATTGAGCGCTTACAATGTGCAGAACCCTGTTCTAAGCATTTGGGAGAGTCCAAAAGAGCAATAAACAGACACATTCCCTGCCCGCAGTGAGCTTACAGTTTAGAGGGAGCTGGAGAGGTCTGGCTAGTCTCAGCCCACCCAAGGAGTGAGAAGCAGTTGGGAATTAAAGAGATTCAAGATTTCCACCTCCTGCTATTCAGCCAGTAAACAAACCACATTTCCTCTCTGGATTGCCCTCAACATCACCATCCACCCCACTTTTCCCACCCGCCCACTCCCAGCTAACTCTGTCCATAGCTTGAGACGGCAAACGCTCCAAAGACAATAAAACTCCTTCCCAGTTGGCAAAATTCCCGTGAGGAGCCTTAGGTCTGCAGCTGCCTCTCAATGTCTCTATTTACTGTTCTACTGTACTCTTCCAAGCGGTTAGTACAGTGCGCTGCACACAGGAAGCGCTCACTAAATATGATCGAATGAATATTTATAATTGAGGAATTATTCCAGCATTTCTATTAGCTTGGACTTCTTTGAGGGGAGCTGGTAAATGGTTTGGCATGTGCACATTCATTCGTTCATTCAATACTATTTATTGAGCGCTTACTATGTGCAGAGCACTGTACTAAGCGCTTGGAATGTACAAATCGGTAACAGAGAGAGACAGTCCCTGCCCTTTGACGGGCTTACGGTCTAAGTGGGGGAGACGGACGGACAAAAACGATAGCGATAAATAGAATCAAGGGGGTGAACATCTCATTAAAACAATAGCAAATAAATAGAATCAAGGTGATGTACATCTCATTAACAAAATAATAGGGTGATGAAAATATATACAATTGAGTGGTCAAGCACAGTGCTGAGGTGAGGGGAAGGGAGGGGGGGGAGGAGCAGCAGAGGGAAAGGGGGGGAAAGAGGGCTTAGCTGAGGGGAGGTGAAGTGGGGGTAGAGGGGAAGCGGAAGGAGCAGAGGGAAAAGGGGACATTGGAAAGACATGATTTTTCTACCACACTGTTTTGAGGAACAGAGAGAAAGGTGGGTCGGTCAGAGAGTAATTATCAACTTCTAAGGGAAACAGTCACCTTTCATTCATTCATTCATTCATTCAATCATATTTATTGAGTGCTTACTGAGTGCAGAGCACTATTCTAAGCATTTGGGACAGTACGGTCCAACAGTAAATGACACATTCCCTGCCTGCAATGAGCTTGCAGCCTAGAGGATGAATTTACAGTCTAGAGGTCTGTAATTGTACTGGAGATCCAGTGTGTCAAAGCCCAAACTCACATTTTCATTATTATTATTCATAATAATAGCAATGACAATAACAATAATAATAATGGTCTCTGTTAAGCGTTTACTATGTGTCAAACACTATTCTAAGCACTGGGGTAGAGACAAGCTAATCGGGTTGGACACAGTCTCTGTCCCACATGGGGCTCACGGTCATAATCCATATTTTACAAATGAGACAGCTGAGGTATAGAGAAGTGAAATGGTTTGCCCAAAGTTACACAGTAGACAAGTGGTTCTGGGGTTAAAACCCAGATCCTTCTGACTCCCAGGCCTGTGCCCTATCCACTAGACCATGCTGCTTCCATACCCTTTTCAAATGCAATCAGATAACTTGGATACCTAGGACGTTGTCCTATTGAACTCTCCCAAGCGCTTAGTACAGTCCTTCGCACAAAGTAAGTGCTCAATAAATACGACCGAATGACCGCGCACGTATCTGTGTGAAGTCACTGGATGGCTAATTTAACACACCCTAACTTCACCAGAAATTCTGGCTCCAATCTGACCCGCTCAGGGTTTTGAAGTTTTCTTACTGACCAATGGTCATCTCTCCTATAGCAGCGATAAATAGATTTCTCTTTCGAAAGTCTTCCTCCCCTCCTTTTGGGAAAAGGAGAAAGGGCGTGTACAATTTCATCCCAAACCAGGCATCCTAAGACTCCCTGAAATTTGTGTAACAACAATGCAGTTAAATATCATCGCTTATGGAGTGCATCTCTCCTACGAATCAACGCCTTATCATGGCAGGAGAGTGTGCGTACGCTGATGAAGTTTAGAGCTACGGCTTACAAGGCCATCCACAATGGAAAGTTCTAAGCCGAAGCGTCAGACGAAGTTGATTCACCTGTGTTGGGCAGCGGGGGCATGGGAAAGAGTCAAAGGCCGATGATCGAGTGATCGAAGCGTTGATCAAAGGACCATGGCAGAGACTCAAGGTTTCACTGCGCGGAAGAAGGCGATGATAAACCACTTCCGAATCTCTACTGAGAAAAGCCTATGGATACACATACCGGAATGATTTTATGATAGAAGACGGGACGGACCGAAAAGGGTGTGTCCACGGAGTCGTTATGGGTCGGAAACGAGTCGACGGCGTTTGAAGAAGACGGAGGGCAGGGAGAATTTGAAAGATCCTATTGTTTGGGCTCAAGAACTTGCCCTCTGCCTTTGCCTCCTAAAATTTCCCATCCCCCTTCCAAACTCAATTGCTTCTCCAGTGACCCCAGATTGCTTCTGTCACCCTCCACCTGCCTAAGAGAAAACTCCCAATCTTCTAAACTGCCGTTTAATTCCAATCTGGCTTCCATCCCCTTCTCTCCACAGAATCTGCCCCTCAAAGGACCCCAGTGATCTCTTTCTTACAACATCCAACAGCCTCTACTTCATCGTAATCCTTCTCAACCCCTCAGCTGCCTTTTTCACTGTGGACCAACCCCTTCTCCTGGACACATTATCCAAACTCTCCAGATGTTGTCCTCTGCTGGTTCTCCTTATCTCTGCCTTATCTCATGCTCAATCTTTTTCACGGGCTCCTCCTCTGCCTCCCACCGCTAACTGTGGGGGCATCTCCAGGCTCAGGACTGGGTCCCCTTCTGTCCTCCATCTAAACCCACTCCCTTGGAGGACTCATTCGCTCCCATGGCTTCAACTACCATCTCTATGTGGATGATTCCCATATCTACATCTCCACCCCTGATCTCTCTCCTTCTCTGCAGTCTCCCAATTCCACCTGCCTTCAGGACATCCCTCCTGCCTCAGAAGCCTGTAATCTTTGTGTTATCCTCGAATCATCTCTCTCATTCAACCCGCATCTTCAATCTGTCAGCAAATCCCGTTAGTGACACCTTCACAACATCGCCAAAACCGACCCTTTCTTCTCCATCCTGCTACTTCGTTAATCCAAACACTAATCCTATCCCGCCTTGATTACAGTATCAGCCTCCTTGCTGACCTCCCTGCCTTCTGTCTCTCCCCGCTCCAGTCCCTACTTCATTCTGCTGCCTGGATCATTTTTCTATTGAAACTTTCAGTCCATATTGCAGAGAAGCAGCGTGGTTCAGTGGAAAGAGCCCGGGCTTGGGAGTCAGAGGTCAGGGGTTCGAATCCCGGCTCTGCCACTTGTCAGCTTTGTGACCGTGGGCAAGTCACTTCACTTCTCTGTGCCTCAGGAACCTCATCTGTAAAATGGGGATTAACTGTGAGTCTCATGTGGGACAATCTGATTACTCTGTATCTACCCCAGCACTTAGAACTTGGCTCTGCACATAGTAAGCGCTGAACAAATACCAACATTATTATTATTATTATATTTCTCCACTCCTCAAGAACCTCCATTGGTTGCCCAATGACTTCCAGATCAAATAAAAACTCCTCACCATTGGCTTTAGAGGACTCAATCACCTTGCCCTCTTCCACCTCATTTCCCTGACTTCCTACCACATCCCAGCCCACACTCTTCATGCCTCTATTGCCAACCTACTCACCGTACCTCAGTCTCATCTACCTCGCAGCTTACCTCTCGCCCGTATCCTACTTCTGGCCTGGAGTGCCCTCCCCCTTCATATCTGACCGAGGATTACTCTCCCCTTCTTTGAGGGCTTATTCAAAGCACATCATCTCCAAGAGGCCTTCCCAACCAGGCCCTCATTTCCTCTTCTCCCACTCCCTTCTGCATCGCCCTTGGACTTGGACCGTTTAATCACCCCTCCCTCAAACACACAGCACTTATGTACATATCTGTAATTTATTCATTTATTTCTGTTAGTACCCCCCTCCGGTCAATAAGCTCGTTTTGCGCAGGGAACGGATCTACCGACTCTGTTATATTGTCCTCTCCCGAGCAGTTAGTACAATGCTCTGCCCACTGTAAGCGCTCAATAGATAACAATCGATTGATTGATTGTGCTTCCGATTGGTAACCCAACCTTCATGTTTATTTCCCAGTCGACGTTCCAGACGATAAAACTGGAAGCAGAAGCCGAAATCAACACCTACGATCCACAGATATACGTGATTGAAGAAAAGAGTGTGACGGTGAGTGAGACTAATTCTCTTCTGAAATGTCAAGGGTTGGAATAGCAGGCTGAGAGTCCAAAATCCTTAGGGAAGGGGTAAAGACTCTGACTTTTTTAAGAAGAAAAGAAGTCTTTCAGCTAGGCTCCCTGGGGAGGTTTCTAAAGAGGGAAAAGCCCAAAATAGGAGCAAAAAGAGGATTCAGAAACAACGGATATGCTTCCCCCCCGCTCCTCCCGCCCCACCATCCAAACCAACACCCAACTTCCTCCAACACAGCTTTCAGCTTTTTCACTTTCTCGGTCACATTTCCTCTTGCCTCCTGCTCTTCTAGTGCTTCTTTTCCTCTCCCGTTCTCTCTTGGTCTTCCCCTGTCTTCGCCACTCATTTTTATTTCTGTTTGCACCCAGTCTCCTTTCCACCTGGGCCCCGTTCCTTGTTCAGGTGGGCACGGGGTAAAATGTCTGCTAACCACCCCTTCCAGTTCCTTTGATGGCTTTGATGCCCCTCTTTCCCCCCGTTCCCTTTCTCAGCCTTTTTAAGCCTGCCTGAGGAGTCTCTTCTTGTGCCCTGGAGGTTTCCCTGCCCTTAGGAGGGTAGGAAGGAGCTAGGGATGAGGGAACATCACTGGAAATGGAGCGGAAGGAAAGAGCCGGCCGCAGAAACGTTGGCCGCTCTCCTGTAGAGCGGGGCAGGACGGGGTCTAGGGCCGCGTGATCGTCCTGGCAGTCCGTCACTGCCCCAGAGGGAAGGCTGGTGGGGGATCAGAGCCGCACCCCGCTCCCCAGTGTCTTTTCCCTTCCTTCTCCCCTTTCTCGTGTGGTAGCGCCTCAGCCTGGCCCAACCCCGGAGAGTAGCGGGAGAAGAATGCAAGAGTTGGGGGAAAATCCGCTACATCCAAAATCTGGCTCAAGCTAGACCCGTCCTACCTGTCCTTCCTCGTCCCCACACTCCGCTCAAACCCGTCCCCTGACTACCCCTTCCTCCCCTCGCCCTCTTCACGTGCCCCGTGCCAACTGGCTCCGTCCTAGACTGCTCTTGCCTCTCCCAGGGCCCACCCGAGACCCTAGATTTAACATTCTGCCTGCTCTAAAATCACTGACTGTTCTCAGGTTGTGGTGAACAATCTTTGGTATTTACAGTCGGTGGGATTTATCGGGTGCCTACTGGATGCAGAGCACTCTACTGAGCGCTTGAATAAGCCCATCAAAGAGCAGGGACTGTCGCTCTCTGTTACTGATTTGTAAATTCCAAGCGCTTAGTACAGTGCCCTGCACCTAGTAAGCGTTCAATAAATACTATTGAATGAATGAATGAATCTGCATCCGAGCTCACACACACAAACACACGGCATCTGAGAGCACTTTGTTTCGATCAGCCTGTTCTTCCAAATTGGACACTGCTGTTTGCCATGTCCGTGCACAGTGTTTCCATTCAAGAAAAACGTAAACGGCACTGTCGATAAAGGCCTCTGCACACCCGCGCGTTTCCACGGCAAACAAAGAGGCCGTTGTGTCGGCCCCGGCCCCGGCTTTCTTGCCCCCGCTCTGAGCCCGCAGTTGGAAGATGCCCCATCGATCACAACTCTTGCCCAGCTTAGCCGCCAACCCGTCACGCCGAGGACCCGTCGGCCTCTCGGGGCTTTTTTGTCGCGCTTTTCTCAGGTTACCCTGAGGTGAGACGGGCCACGGGGACATCGGCCCTCGGAACAAGTAACACGATCCATAGTAGAGCTCTGTGCTACAGCCGCTGTTAATAATAATTACGGTACTTGTTCAGCGCTTATTATGTGCCAAGCACCGTTCAAAGAGCCGGGGGAGATACAAGTTACTCAGGTTGGACACCGTTCCTGTCCCACACGGGGCTCACACTCATCATCCTCGTTGTACAGATGAGGTAACTGAGGCCAAATAAGTGAAGTGACTCGACCAGGGTCACAGCAGACAAGTGGCGGAGCTGGGATCGGAACCCGTATCCTTCTGCATCCCAGGCTGTGCTACATCACCTATACCATGCTTGCTGCTTCTAAGAGCTTGGGAGAGTACAAGATAATTCTGGTCTCCCAGGAATACTGGAATAAACTAGTCGGGAAATAAGCTGAAGTTCCACACTGTGGTTGCTCATTGGCTTCCAGCGAATGTGGTTCTGGGCAACCGAAATGAAATTTAGTGTCTGCCACAAAGACCTCCACTTCAGAGGTTGAGTGATCTTCCTTTTTTTTTTAAATTATGGTGTTTATTAAGCTCTCACTATGTGCCAGGCACCGCATTAAGCGCTGGGGTAGATACGAGCCAATCAGTCTGGACGCAGTCCCTGTCCCACGTGGGGCTCACAGTCTTAATCCCCATTTTACAGCTGAGGGAACTGAGGCAGTGAGAAATGAGGTGGTTCGCCGAAGGTCACATGGCAGACAAGTGGCGGAGCCGGGATTAGAACCCATGACCTGACTCCCAGGCCCGGGCTCTAGACACTATAACGTGTTGCTTCTCAAGCACTTGAGAGATTATAATAAAATAAGAGTTGGTCAACAATCAGGATGATAACTAGAACCTAGTTCCTTTCTGAGATTAAGTCCTGGGCTGACTAGTTCAAGCACGGATTTTTGATCTTTAGAGAGCTAACGGTGAAACGAGTTTCACGATTAGCCTTTGAGTTAATGGAAAACAGTTTAGCTAATTATGCCTGAGGCACTTCCTCTCGCTTAGAACTATGAGATCATTTTCATTAGAAGCCAGATCCTAGCAAGGGTGCATTTTTATACACCTAAATAATGAAATGAGAACGGTTCAACCGCAGCCTCGGTAAAATAGGATAGCACCGCCATCGCTTGCCGATGAGAAAGACAAAGCACAATCTGTATTATTACTCGGAAACTTCAAGGATCTGCTCTGAAGGCCACGTTTCAGTTCTCGGAGCCGGGCCGAGGAAAACGAAAGGAAAATACAAACACACATCTAGTTCCAAATGAAGGCGCTCCCGCCATTTCATCTCAGTGTTATCGCAATCAAATGAAATAGATGTTTCCCTTCCGTTGCTGCGTCCCTCCGGGACGATGCTTTTCGAATTCACTCTTTGAAGAGATGGTTGAAATTCTTTCCACAGCGTAAAAAAAGATAGGTTAAGGCGAGTTAGTTGCAGAATGCTCCCTGCTGAAACCATTAAATCTATCATTCCATTACAAAGTTCACAAAGATTGTGCAGGGAGAAAGATCCGGAGGGTCACACCTACCGTTAAAGCTGGTCTGACAACACGAGGACGTCAGTTTGAGCTCTGAGCGGATTCCTTCGCAAAGGCTTCCGGACGGCGGGGACCTAGTTGCCTCGACGGAGGAAACGAAGGCCGATTCGTGTTTGGAAATTCCTATCGAATTCTTGAACCACAGACAGTGGAAATACGTTGGATTTGTCGCGCTCTTATTTCTGAACGCCGTAAGGCGTTTTCCACACAGTTAGCGACTGGAAATTAAAGGGGAAAAAACAGGCCCACGCTTGGTTGTGCTTTGCAGGTTAATCTGTACGTGAAAATGTACTCTGGAATACTTTCGGCTATAAATGTCTTTCCAGATTCCACTGACTATCATGAAGCCTCACGAGAAAGCCGAGGTCCCGAAAGGCGTGGTGGTAGGAAGTACCATCGCTGGGCTTCTTTTGCTGTTGGCCTTAAGCACGCTTTTATGGAAGGTAAGCCGAGGGTTCCCGCGGGATTTCAAAACCACCTCTTCCCCGTCTCCGGTGTCCTTAAGCACACACAAACACAGGTGGGATCACGTGGCCCAAACCTCCCACCCTGGCCGATTCCACACGGGCAAAACTCTCTGCTCCGCCGGGCTCGTCGCTCGAGTCCCGAGAAGCGTTCTAGCAAGACCTTCCCCTTACCTCTTCAAGGGCCGCAGGGCTTCACTAATTGTTGCATTTAAGCCCTCGCTATGCGTCAGGCACTGTACTGAGCGCTGGGGTGGACACAAAAAATCAGGTTGGACACAGTCCCTGTCCCTCATGGGGCAGCCGTGTGACTGTGGGCAGGTCACTTCACTTCTCTGTGCCTCAGTGACCTCATCTGTAAAATGGGGATGAAGACTGTGAGCCCCACGTGGGACAACCTGATGACCCTGTATCTCCCCCAGCGCTTAACAAATACCAACGTTATTATTATTAGAAGTGCTTAACAAATGCCATTTTAAAAAGAATAGGAGGCTATTCAGATTCTTCTGGAGTCCTAGGGACAAGGCAGACAAGAGGCACGGAGTCCTTAATTTAGGTTAAAAGGGCAACCAGGAGTGCATGGTGATGGATTTTAGAACAGTGCTTGGCACGTAGCAAGCGCTTAACAAATGCCATCATTATTATCATTATTATTATTTGACCGGAATAATAATAATTATTTTATATAATACATTATTAATAGATCATCATTATTATTATTATTCTTCTTCATGGAATGATAATTATTATTATTTTGACCGGAAGGCACAGCTGACTGACACCTGACTCCGCCAATTTTTTGCAGCTCGGTTTCTTCAAACGGAAGTATGAGAAGATGATGAAGAATCCAGAAGAGGCCGATGAGACCACAGAACTTGGCAGCTGAATCACCTGATAAAGTTTACCGAAACTCCGTCTGCCGCGGCGGCGACTTGATCCCTAAGTGCCTGGTGTTTTTAAATGGGAAAAAAAAAAAGAGTTTGATAATTTTATAAGTAACAGAAATTTTATTTTAAAACTAACTGCTGGGCAGTTAAGGGGAGAGGATTGTTGGGTGCTTGTTTATTGGGACTCGATCTTTTTTTATACGCTTTTTGGCTGGCAGGTCCAGTGGTTTTACATTAGGTTTACACGTTGAGCCAGAAAACTCCAATTCTTCTCCAGTCAAGTGTTGTAAAGTTGTTGTTTTTTTAAGAGCGGTTTTTCACATCTTGAGGGATTTAAATGTTGTCCTTAGTAGTGCTTTATATCCTGCTAAAATAATAGCTTAACATCCTGCGGAATTTTAATCAGACCTTTATGTATCTTAGCATACGGTTGAACTATAGTTCGTATCTATATATTTCAGGCTCTTTCATTATGCATTCGATCGTATTTATTGAGCGCTTGCCGTGTGCAGAGCACTGTACTGAGCACTTGGGAGAGTACAATACGGCAGTCAACGGACACATTCCCTGCCCTCGACGGGCTTACGGTCTCGGGCGGGAGTCGGACATTAATGTAAATAAATGACGGATAAGCGGTGTGGGGCTGGTAGGCGGAGACGAATAAAGGGAGCGAGTCAGGGAGACGCAGAAGGGAGTGGGAGAAGAGGAAAGGAGGGCTTAGTGCCCTGTGATAGAAACGGATCACACGGCCCTGCAATACTTGAGGTCATTCAGTAGTCTAAATTCAATCTCTCCTGGTCTGTTCCGAGCTACGTCCGATATGCTTGGTCCCCGCGGAATGTAAAATCAGCGTTGGGGAACTAATTTAGAATTCCTGGATATCCCACCGCTTAGCGCGTTTTCATTCTATTACTATGCCTTCCAATCACCTGAACCCCTCGTGAGGAAAATGGGCCAAAATATATGATAGCCGACTGGGGGAATGACAGGGGTTTTTTACACATGTGCTTCTCAGGCATTTTTAAACTGCACTGTGTAACAAGTCACGTGATAGGGAATCCTTTTCAAGCTTCAGAGGCCTAACCCCGTGGTACGTTTATGCTTCGAAATATACCCCTTAGTATTTGGGGATTTTTTTATTTTTAGACAAAAAAAGAACCGTCCATTTCATAAATGGAATTCTTGCCGTGGAAACGGGGATTATTGAAAACAAACAAAAGTCAAAGATAGGGTGGGTTTAGTGATCACTGAACAGGGTGAATCTTCTCGGCAACGGGTCCCGGAGGGCAGCTGTCTATTATTCATTCAGTCGTATTTATTGAGCGCTTACTGTGTGCGGAGCACTGTACTGGGTGCTTGGAAAACACAACACAACAATCCCACCCGACAATTTGCTTGGAAAGTACAATTCGATATCAACCAGAATCTCGAGAGGGCAATTGGGTCAGGACTTTAAGACTGTTTACCATCGGCTTGAAATGTGAAAGAACAAAAGGGAGAATACCCCCAGTTACTGATTTTCTATAAAAATAAAATCGAAGCTATCTTCTTAAAACCCAAGATAAACCATTCGGCGCTCCTGGAAATCTTAAGGCACAATCAGTTTACTGGGACATCAGTCGATCAATCTTATTTATTGAGCACCTGCTGTTTGCAAAGCACTGTGCTAAGCGCTTGGGAGAGTACAATATGTAAGAGTCGGGTGATACGTTCCCTGCCCACAGCGAGCTTGCGGTCTAGTGGAAGCTTTATAGTCCGGTGGTACTAATTCACGCAGCTTCCCCAGGATACACGCGATGGCTACCCATCCATGCTAGCGATCCATGCTAAATTGATCAATTACCATCAGTAAAGCAATTAGGGAATATTTATCCGAGAAACGGAGTCGGTTTGGAGGCAGGATGCCGTGAGCGTGATTTGGTGTGCACGTGTGTCTCATCGGACACCAGATCCTCTACGGTCTTATGCTGGGTCCCGTGAGAGAGCAACCCCAGCATTTTAGGGGGACTGTATCGAAACCGCGCCTGTAATATTGATTCCTTTTCTATTTTGCTTGTTTATTTTGAATTCTTTCACTCTCAATTCGGACGTGTAACGTTAAGTTTTAGAAGCCGTTTAACAGGGTGCACTAAATAGATCTAAATAGAGCCGGAAGTTAAACGTGGTAGAACAATTAAAGCACAGATGAAACGGAAAGAAAATTTCTTCAGAGGAGCAAATCAAGGCCTAGAGGAGATAACCGTTCGGTTGAAACGTAGTGATGGTGATTATTATGATTCTAAATTGGGACAGGCAGATGATCTCAAAATGCTCTTTGCTTTATTTCTGCAGCTGCCATAGGAGGTACTAACGAATAAATGTTATGAAAAAGCAGTGAAATCTTAGGAATGATTCTGCCACGCCCTTCATAAAAGCTTTGCAGGAATACTATCATATTCAATCGTATTGAATGAGCACTTACTCTGTGCAGAGCCCCGTACTAAGCGCTTGGGAAAGTACGAACAAGTTGTTCCCTTGAAAGCATCAACTGTGAACATTGGCAAGGTTCCACATCCCATTTCTGACTCCCTAGGCCAGTTGGATTTTCTTTTCTATCTGCCGCCCGTGCACTTAACGTGGAAGCAAAACCTGACACAGTGAATAAAATCGTAGCGTCTGTATTTACAGCTAAAATCTTTGACTATAGTAATGAGGATTTTTTATTTTCTTAAACAGCTGGCACCTATAACAGAAATTTCAGTTTGATTATTCAAATGCTCTTAAAATAACAGAGTTGTGCGGCGGAGGCGGGCGCTAACGCTTACAGTTTATGCCTTTCTCCGGCACCTCTAGGGTTTGCGAATTGCAATTTAAGGGGAAATTAAATTGCAAGCTAGAAGGCTCCCAAAGAATCTCCTAGGGCATCCGGGTTCGGGAACGCTGAAAGCAGCGGGCGAACGTTGGCGGCACGGACGGTAGCGGCTACTGAGATGGCTTTTCGGGCATTCGCTCTCCGGTCTGTGGAACTGTATTAAGCGCTCAGGAGAGTACGACAGTAGAACCGACACATTCCCAGCCCACAACGAGTTTATAGTCTAAAGGGGGAGACAGGCGTTAATATAAATAAGTTACAGATATATACATAGGTGTCGGGGAGCTGGGGGGGGGGGGGATGAAAAAAGGGAACCAGTAAGGGTGATGCAGAAGGGAGTGGGAGAAGAGGAAAGGAGGGCGCGGTCGGGGAAGGCCTCTTGGAGGAGATGGGCCTTTAAATAAGGCTTTGAAAGGGGGAGTCACTGTCAGATACGAAGAGGGAGGGCGTTCCAGGCCGGAGGCAGGACGTGGGCGAGAGGTCGACGGCGAGATAGAGGAGATGGAGGTAGCGTGAGAAGGCTGGCGTTAGAGGAACAGAGTGTGCGGGCTGGGTTGGTGTAGCAGAGGAGCGAGGTGAGGTAGGTGGCAAGGTGATTGCACGCTTTAAAGTTGATGGTAAGAATAATAAAAATACTATTTGATAAGCGCTTACTAGGTGCCAAGCACTGTTCTATGTGCTGGGGTGGATACAAGGTCATCAGGTTGACCCACGTGGGGCTCACAGTCTTCACCCCCATTTTACAGATGAGGGAACTGAGGCCCAGAGAAGTGAAGCGATTTGTCCAAGGTCACCCAGCAGACAAGTGGCGGAAGTTTGTTTGATGTAGAGAGGGATGGGCAACCACCGGAGGTTCTGGAGTGGGGAAACGTGGCCTGAATGTTCTTTTGTAGAAAAATAATGCGGGCACCAGAGTCAAATATGGACCGGAGTGGGGAGAGACAGGACCCAAGGAGGTCAGCAAGGAGGCTGATATAGTGATCGAGGCGGGATAAAATAAATGTGCCGGCGTAGAAACTATAGAGATAAACAGATTGACCACGGTCGCCGTGCCACGTAAGGCCGGGAGGAGGAGTGTGGAATTTCCAGTTTAAAAATGAGGAAACTGAGACCCGGGACAGTTAAGTGATCTGGCCCAGGGTCACCGGAGCAGGCAGGTGACAGAATTGGAATTAGAACCCAGAGTCCAGGCTCTTTCCGCTAGGTTACTCTGTTTCCCATCTGTTGCTTCCAACAGGCGATCCCTCAGAATCCTTTTCCAACTGGGAAAAAGTTCCTCAACAAGGGTTCACCTATAAACCCTTCTCTTTATTCGTGTACAAAGATGGTTGATCCAATGCAAATATCACACTATTTCAAGATTTCTGTTCCGGTAATCTACGCCAATGCCATCTGATGTTGAAAACTGTAAGCGCTGGAAATAGCCGAAATCAAACCAAATGTGTTTCGTTATAAAGCGAACTTAGAGAAAATGACTCTAAGCCCTTAATTTGAATTTTAAATAATTTATTCCATCATTTTCTAGCCTAGACCTGACAATTCTATTATTCTATTTATTGCTATTGTTCTTGTCCGTCTGTCTCCCCCTATTAGACTGTGAGCCCGTCATTCGGCAGAGATTGTCCCTATCTGTTGCCGATTTGTCCACTCCAAGCGCTTAGCACAGTGTTCTGCACATAGTAAGCGCTCAATAAATACTATTGAATGAATGAATGAATGAATGAATGACTATACCGCCCTCTGCTGGGCCTTCTCTCTTCCTACATCACTGCATTGCAGGAATCCAATTTTCCAATGAAAAATAATAAAAATGATCATTTCACCTATTGAAGTCTCAGAGTGGTCTATAATGATAATAATAATGGTGGTATTTGTTAAGCCCTTGCTATGGCCAAAGCACTGTTCTAAGCGCTGGGGGGGGGGATACAGGTTGTCTCTCAGTTTTTAATCTCCATTTTCCAGAGGGAACTGAGGCCCAGAAATGAAGCGACTTGCCCAAGGTCACGCAGCTGGCGAGCGGCGGAGCCGGGATTCCAACCCACGTCTTCCGACTCCCAAGCCCGGGCTCTCTCCGCTGAGACACGTCGCTTCTCGGAGAGTGGACGGTCACCGCAGCAGCTGCGGAAAATTTGCAAAGCGGCTACTCTGAGCGGTCCTCTACCGGTCTCGGCTACGGGAGGGAGAGTCGAGCGGAGGCCCGTCCGGTCCGTTCCCAGCTCGGCCGGTGGCCGGCAGGCCGTCGGCGACGAGCCGGAACTCCCCCGTGCCGGGCGGCGGGCGGCCCGGGGGACGGTCGAGGGCGGAGACTCAATTTGACTGCGCGGAAGGAGGCCACGGTCAACCGCTACTGGATTTTGACGGAGAAAACTCTGCGGATCCACTCCCGGAACGATGGCGGATGGAGAGTTGGTCCTTCCGGGAGAGATGTGTCCCCGGCGTGGCTATGGGTCGGAGGTGACTCGACAGCAGAAGGCGAGACAACCTGAGCGGAGGTGTTGTCGATGGGAAGAGGAGGCGGACCTGGGAGTCGGAAGATCTGGGTTCTAATTCCAGCTCGGTCCTTCGTTCCTTCGGTCGTATTTATTCAGCGCTTACTGGGGGCAGAGCACTGTACTAAACGCTTGGAAAGTACAATTCGGCCGCAGGTAGAGACCATCCCTGCCCGACGATTCATTCAGTCGTATTGAGCGCTTACTGTGTGCACAGCACTGTACTAAGCGCTTGGAAAGTACAATTCAGGCCACAGGTAGAGGAAATCCCTGCCCCACAGTTCATTCAGTCGTATTTATTCAGCGCTCACTGTGTGCAGAGCACTGTACTAAGCGCTTGGAAAGTACAATCCCTGCCCCACAGTTCAGTTCGTATTTATTGAGCGCTTACTGTGTGCAGAGCACTGTACTGAGTGCTTGGAAAATACAATTCGGCCACAGAGAGAGACAATCCCTGCCCGACAATTCATTCAGCCGTCTTCATTCAGCGCTCGCTGTGTGCAAAGCACTGTACTAAGCGCTTGGAAAGTACCATTCGGCCACGGATAGAGATGATGATGATAATGCCGGTATTTGTTAAGCGCTTACTACGTGCCGAGCACTGTTCTAAGCGCTGGGGTAGACACCCAGGGGAATCAGACTGTCCCACGTGGGGCTCCCAGTCTTAATCCCCATTTTCCAGATGAGGGAACCGAGGCCCAGAGAAGTGAAGTGACTTGCCCACAGTCACACAGCCGACGAGGGGCAGAGCCGGGATTTGAACTCATGACCTCTGACTCCGAAGCCCGGGCTCTTTCCGCTGAGCCCCGCTGCTTCTCTAATCCCCACCCGCCAATGGGGGTCACGTTCTCCGTGACCTTGTCCAAGTCGCTCGACTTCTCTGTGCCTCCGTCTCCTCAACTTTCAATTGGGGATTCAATCTCTGTTCTCCCCTACTTAGACTGTGAGCCCCACGTCAAACCTGACGATCTTGGGTCGAACCCAGCGCACAGTACACGGCCGGGCACCCGGAACCCAGCACGCAGCACACGGCCGGGCGCGCACCGAGGGCATAACACCGGATATTATTCCAGTCCTTCAAACGGTGAGGGCTTAAATACCGTTAAAAAATCTCTCAAGTAAGGACAGGGCTCCGTACAAAGGCTCACAAGTAAATACCACCGATGGGGCGGATTGCAGATTCCGGAAGGATTTCCCCCTCGAGACTGTGAGCTCCGTAGGGGCAGAGAATGCGTCTGCTGTTATTATCCCCCCCCCCGCCCCCCGAGCGCTTAATACGGCGCACGAAGGAAGCGCTCAACAAGTACGACTGAACGCATGACCGAAACGAGTTCAATGCCGGGAAGCAGGGATCCAACTTCTGGCTCTGCTGCTGATTTGACTACGCCTCGCCTATCAGGTTGAACCACTAGGTCGACGATAATGTTTTTACTACCCTATTCATTTTGTTAGCGAGATGTACATCGCCTTGATCCTATTCATTGCTATCGTTTTTGTCCTTCCGTCTCCCCCGATGACACCGTGAGCCCGTCGCAGGGCGGGGACCGTCTCTGTTACCGACCTGTCCATTCCAAGCGCTTAGTACAGTGCTCGGCCCGTAGTAAGCGCTCAATAAATACTACCGAATGAATGAACGCATCGTAATGTCGGTATTTGGTAAGCGCTTACTACGGGCCGAGATAGATAACGGGGTCATCGGGTTGTCCCGCGTGAGGCTCGCGGTCTTCATCCCCGTTTTACGGATGAGGTCACCGAGAAGTCAAGTGAGTCGCCCAAAGTCACACCGCCGACGGGTGGCGGGGCCGGGATTAGAACCCGTGACCTCTGACTCCTAAGCCCGGGCTCATCCCACCGAGCCACGCCGCTCCTCCGGTCGAGGCTGTCGCGTCTTCCGCCGCGGAGCCGTGTCGGACCCACGGCGACTCCGGGGACGCGTCTCTCCCAGGACGCCCCACCCCCGCCCGCCATCGATCCCGAATCTCGCTCATTCCTCAAGACGTCACAGCGTCAACTGTGCTGTGGCCGCCGCGGCTCGCTCTATCGTTAGCTTCGGCTTCTCCAAATTAATCACACACAGTCCTATTTGAAAAACTATCTCCCTGCGGCAATTCTGCCCTGCAGCAGCTCAGCCGACGCGGCGCGGATCAACGGGAAGGGGCCGGGCTTGGGCCTCGGAAGTCATGGGTTCCGATCCCGGCTCCGTCGCTTAGCCGTGTGACTTTGGGCGAGTCGTTTCCCTTCCCTGCGCCTCGGTGACCTCATCTGTGAATGGGGGTGAAGACGGCGAGCCCCACGTGGGACACGCTGATGGCCCTGTATCCACCCCAGCGCTTAGAACAGAGCTTCGCACGTAGTCAGCGCTTAACGGATGCCGTCGTTATTAATGTGACAAGAGACCGGAGGAGGAACCGACCCCCGCTACCTGAGGCAGGTGAGCGCGGGCCCGCGGGAGGTGGGGGCGGAAGCAGCGTGGCTCAGCGGAAAGAGCCCGGGCTTGGGGGGGGTCAGAGGTCGCGGGTTCGAATCCCAGCTCTGCCCCTCGTCAGCTGCGTGACTGTGGGCGAGTCGCTTCGCTTCTCTGGGCCTCGGTCACCTCATCCGGAAAATGGGGACCAAGACCTTGATTACCTTGTTACTACCCCAGGGCTCAGAACAGTGCTCTGCACGTAGTAGGCGCTCAAAATGTTGGTATTTGTATTTGTTAAGCGCTTACTATGTGCAGGGCACCGTTCTAAGCGCTGGGGTGGACACGGGGGAATCGGGTTGTCCCACGTGGGGCTCACGGTCTTAAATACCAACATTATTAAGGAGGGTGTGGGGGGGGGGGGGGGTTTCCTCCCCTCCCGTTCTACCCGGTGACGGGCCCGGACCCATCAGTGACGGCCACGTGGGGCCCCGGGTGCCCCGTCTAGGGCAGATGGAAGGTGGTGGCTTTGAATTTGGGGGGGGGGGGGTGGCACCCGCAGGCAGAGCCATGCTGAAGCAACGCAGAGATCGGAGCGGCATTTGGAAGCAAAAGAGCAGCAGCACTGGCAGGACGGACTCCTCTGACCCCCCAGGCTGGTCCTGGACCCTTAGGAGAAGTGGAGAGCGGAGGCTATCGCTCCCTCTCTCTCATTCCGTCGTCTGTCTCCCCCCTTCGAGACCGTGAGCCCGTTGCCGGGTAGGGATCGTCTCTATCCGTTGCCTGGACTCCCCAAGCGCTCGGCGCGGGGCTCCGCCCGCGGCAGGCGCCCGACGGATACGACCGCAGGAACGGACGGCGCTCCCTCGCCCGTCGGTCCAAGGGAGTAGGACACTTCCCACAGGAATCTCGGTGAGGAGAGGTGGGGGTTTTGATTTCTACTACGTGTCGCCGAGGCTCCCCCGGTCGGTCCGGGGAGGTCCCGGTTGCGACCCACCGGGGGGGGGGGGTCGTGCCGGACCGCGTCCGAGTTGATGAGCTTGTATCTTAACCCGAGGATCTGAACCCCTGACTATAAAAGCTTCAGTTTTACACAATTACCGGCCTCTGTCACCTTAACAGGATTCCTTGTCTGGCGCTTAGAATAATAATGATAATGACGGTAGTTGTCAAGGGCTTCCTGGGTGCCCGGCACTGTTCCAAGCGCCGCGGTAATAATGATAATGTCGGTATCCGTTAAGCGCTTACTATGGGCCGAGCACCGTTCCAAGCGCTGGGGTAAGACACGGGGGGGATCGGGTTGTCCCGCGTGGGGCTCACGGTCTTAATCCCCATTTTACAGATGAGGTCACTGAGGCGCGGAGAAGTCAAGTGGCTCGCCCAAAGTCACACAGCCGACAGGTGGCCGAGCGGGCATTCGAACCCATGACCTCGGACTCCGAAGCCCACGCCCTTTTCCGTCGAGCCACGCTGCTCCTGGGGAATCGGGCTGCCCCACGTGGGGCCGACGGTCTTCGACCTCATTTTCCCGATGAGGTCGCCGAGGCCCGGAGAGGTGAAGCGGCTTGACCCAGGTCCCGCAGCTGAGAAGTGGCGGGGCCGGGATTGGGACCCACGTCCCGTGACTCCCGCGCCGGGGCCCTCTGCACCGGGCCACGCCGCTTCGACGCCGCTTGGCGCAGAGTGAGCGCTTAGCAAAAACCACCGTTGTTATCGTACTTTCCCGAGCACACAGAGGAGTGGTCGGCATAATCAGGCGGTGGTATTTACTGAGTAGTTACTGTGCGAGGAGCACCATATTAAGCGCTTGGGAGAGCACACGAGAACCAGCAAGGCCGAGAGGACAGAGGTCGGGCCTGGGAGTCGTAAGGACCTGGGTTCTGATCCCGGCCCCGCCACTTGTCTGCTGCGTGACCCTGGGTGAGTCACTTCACTTCTTTTTGCCTGTTATCCCGCCGCGAAATGGGAATTAAGACTGCGAGCCCCAGGTGGGGCAAGGACTGTGCCCCACCCAATTACCTAGTATCTACCCCGGCGCTCAGTACAGTGCCCGACATACTAAGCGCTTAACGACCACCCGGAACTACGCTATAACAGAACTAGCAGACGGGTTCCAGTCCAGGAGGGAGAGACAGGCATAATATGCACATAATAAGTGCTCGATAGAGACGATTAATCGATTGGCACATAGCAAGTGCTCGACAAATGCCATTATTATTATTATTACTATTATTATTATTGTTACATCTTTGTAATTTTATATTAAAGTCTGTCTCTCCCTCTAGACTGTCAGGTTGCTGTGGGCAGCCACTGTGTCTGTTGTACTGTACTTAGAACAAGGCTCGGCACGTAGTAAGCCTTTAATACCATCATCATCATTATTATTACTGTCCCGAGTGTTCGGGACGGTGTTCTGCACATAGCAAGCGCTCACTCAATCCATCTGACGGACTCAGCTACCTCGTCTGTAAAATGGGGATTAAGATGGAGCCCCGTGTGGGAGCCGGACTGGGTCCGACCGGATTAGCTCCCATCCATCTTCCCCAGCGCTCGTGACGGTGCCTGGCGCACAGTGAGCGCTTAACAGGTACCATTATAAAAACAAAAAGAGGAAACACCAGGTCAGTGACGCGGCGCAATCCGATTTGGGATGTGAGTCACTCAAGGGCTCACGAGCAATTGTGTCTTCCTCATTCCCGGCTACCACAAACCCTCCTTTTGGTTTCCCTTGCTTCCTGCCCCCGTATGCCACAGGAATTTCCTAAGAACCAGAGCGTGCAGAGATTTCTGAGTTTCTTGGAAAGGATATTCATTTTGATAGAGAATAGCAAGCGAGGGAAAAGAACGCCCTATTACAGCAAGTGGACTGAAATTTTTAGAAGGATGGGTTTACAGTCGATAAGGGTTAATCTGCAGTTGTCCAGAAGCATTCTTTGTTTCCTTTCCAGGAAGATTCATCTTCATAAATTTCCTAAAAGTTAAAACGGGATAATCAGAAGCAGGTCTGGTTTTATAACAGACAGCTTCTAAAACTTCGTATAAAATTATGGAATATTGCTTAACGACGTCAGAGATCTCATTACTATAAGCGCCACTGAATTTCCCTTTTGTTTGGAGAAAAATTTAATCCTTAAAACCCCGCTCAGTACCTCCTAGCTCCTTTGTGCATTTTCTTAATACGGTCATTAAGCAATGTACGATAATCAAGCAGTATAAAATTATTACAGAAGTGCTTCCATACTGTGTCACCGATTTCCTGTAAATCTCATTACAAACGGTGCTTCGGAATCCCGGTTTCCAGGGAATCCAAGCTGCTGGTAAGACGCCTTTTCACGTACTACGAGGACTCGCGCTGGTCCTTTTTTTATTCAGCTGAATGAAACTGACAACTACGATCGGATCATCTGAAAGGCAGGTTTAAGTAAATCTATTTTATTTTTAAACACAGACCCTGCAGAGAAGGGGACAGAGCGCATTACTTTCGATAACGTCCCCGACGATGAAAACAGGGATTAGAATGAGACGTAGTTGACTCGTCTGGGGTTAGAACCGCTTTCCCAACCTCAACTCCTAGTTCTGTGAGCCTCCCGCGGGACGACCCGATGACCCCGTGTCTACCCCAGTGCTTAGAACAGTGCTCGGGCACATAGTAAGCGCTTAACAGATACCAACATTAGTTCGAAGTGCCGAAAATGAGTATTTCAGGACTCCCTTTGGGTCCATAATTAAAACCTAAAGGACGTCGTCATGAATTTACCTTCTTCCATACCGGCACTGTGGCTTTTAAAGTGTCGATGCCGTACTTGACTGCTTCCAGGGATTCGGCTCTGTGGGCTGAGGAGACGGCGATGATCACACTCGGCTCCGTCACTGGAACTAGGCTAGGAAGAGCAACCGATTATTATTAGGATTTGTTTATTATAAGAGTTGGGAAGGTCTGCGAACAATCGGTTGTATTTGCTTTTTTTGGTGTTTCACTGTAAGTGCTTACGGTGCGCGAGGCATCCCGAGGCATCCCGACTCTGCCCCTTGTCAGCCGTGTGACTGTGGGCAAGTCACTTCACTGCTCTGTGCCTCAGTTCCCTCATCTGTAAAATGGGGGTGAAGACCGTGAGCTTCACGTGGGACCACCTCATTCCCCTGTATCTCCCCCAGCGCTTAGAACAGTGCTCTGCACATAGTAAGCGCTTAACAAATACCAACATTATTATCATTATTGTTCTTATAAGAGCTGGGATGGATAGACACAAGATAGTCGGGTGGACGCAGTCCCTGTCCCACATAGGACTCACAGTCTTCGTTCCCTGTTTGCAGACGGAGTCACGGAGGGTCAGAAACGAGTTCATCCATTCATTCGATCGTATTTACTGAGCGCTTACCGTGCGCGGAGCACTCAGCGCTTGGAAAGTACGATTCGGCAAGAAAGATCCCTGCCCACAACGGGCTCACGGTCTAGAAGGTTTTGCAGTTGGGGAGAGCAATTATCTGTCTGATAGGAGGAGGGAGGGCATTCCCGCCCCAGGTCACATGGCAGACAAGTGGCAGAGCCAAGATTAGAAACTAACCAACTTTCTTTATTAATAATAATAATAATAATGACGACGGCACTTGTTAAGCGCTTACTATGGGCCGAGCACTGTTTTAAGCAATGGGGGGATACGAGGTCATCAGATTGTCCCACGTGGGGCTCACGGTTTTAATCCCCATTTTACAGATGAGGTCACTGAGGCCCAGAGAAGTGAAGGGACCTGACCAAAGTCACACAGCTGACAGGTGGCCGAGCCGGGATTAGAACCCGTGCCCTCTGACCCCCAAGACCGTGCTCTTTCCACTGCGCTACGCTGCTTCTCCATCGCTTCCTGTGTACAGAGCGCTTAGGCGTGGACAAAACAGAGTTGGTCGACACACTCCCTGCCCCCAACGGGCCATCTGGGCAAGTCACTTCACTTCTCTGGGCCTCAGTTCCCTCATCTATAAAATGGGGATGAAGACCGTGAGCCCCACGTGGGACGACCTGATTACCTTATATTTACCCCTAGGCCTAGAACAGTGCTTGGCACATAGCAGGCGCTTAACAAATACCGTCATCAAAGGGTGAGTGGTATAAGCATGAATCCGTTAAGTCCTTATTCTGTGTCGAGCACTGGTCTAAGCACTACGGTGGACACGAGCTGATCAGGTTAGACACAGTTCCTGCCCCACATGGGGCTCACTGTCTCAATCCCCATTTTGCAGATGAGGGAACTGAGGCCCAGAGAGGTTAAGTGACTTGTCCAAGGTCACATAGCAAACGTTTATTTACATTAATATCGTGGCGAGCCGGGGACAGGCGGCCTTAATCAGTGACCGTCCGTGATCCCACGGACATCGTTCATTCATTCACTCCATAGTATCTATCCAACACTTACTATGTGCAGGGCACTGTACTAAGCGCTTGGAATGTGCCATTGGGCAACAGACAGAGACGATCCCTGCCCAACGACGGGCTCACGGTCTAATCGGGGGATCAGGCATCACCAAGAAGAGTCTGGCGAAGGCACCGATGGGCTCTATCTGAGGGCGGGGGGGAGCACGGAGGGAGGTGGGCCTCTTTCTCTCTGTTCTAATAATAATGATGACGCTATCCGTTAAGCGCTTACTACGTGCCAAGCACTGTTCTAAGAGCTGAAGGTGATCAGATTGTCCCACGGGGGGCTCACGGTCTTCATCCCCGTTTTCCAGACGAGCTGAGGCCCAGAGAAGCGAAGCGACTTGCCCGGAGTCAGACAGGCGGCGGAGCGGGGATCAGAACTCGTAACCCGTGACTCCCCAAGCCCGCGTTCTTTCCCGAGTCACAACGGCGCCGACGGTCCAGCCGGCAACGGGGCCCGGACCAATCGACGACAGCCACGTTTCGCCCCAAGCTGCGCCGCTAAGGCAGACGGGAGGCGGTCGCTTGGAAGGGCGAGGAAGCAGGAGAAGCAGCGGAAGGCGGCGGCGGCACTTGGGAGCGGCGGGCGGCGGGGGAGGCGGCGGCGGTCCGGGTGGCCGGGGACGTCTCCCGCCCTTCCGCCCCGGGGATCGGCGGAACCGGCTCCCTTGACCGGTGGTGGACTGGAGCGAGTGACAGCGCACACGTGTCCCTCTCTTGCCCGTTGGTCCAACGGAGTCAGATGATAACGGTGGTATTTGTTAAGCGCTTACTATGTGCAGGGCACTCTTCTGAGCGCTGGGGTAGACACAAGGGAATCAGGTTGTCCCACGTGGGGCTCGCAATTTTAACCCCCAGTTTTACAGATGAGGGAACCGAGGCACAGAGAAGTGACTCGCCCGCAGTCACACAGCTGACAAGTGGCAGAGCCGGGATTCGAACCCATCCAAAGCCCGGGCTCTTTCCACTGAGCCACGCTGAGTAAAAAAGCTTTCCACGCTAACCGCGGCAGAGGGTGGTGCGGTTTGCATCCACTGCGGGTCCCCGAGGCTCCCCCGGGGCCGGGAAAGTCCCGGTCGGTACGACCTTGGGGGGCGGGGGTGGGTTCGTGATAAATGTCTGTCTCCCCCTCTAGACGGTAAGCTCCCCTTGGGCGGGGAACGTGTTCATTGTTATACTGTATTTATTACGGTATATTATATTATTATATTATAATACAACAGTTATCACATATCATTATTAATAATGACCATTACGGTATTTATTCAGCGCTTAGTACGTGCCCAGCACCGTCCTAAGCGCTGAAGGCAATCAGGTCGTCCCACGTGGGGCTCACGGTCTTCGTCCCCGTTTTACAGATGAGGCAACTGACGCACAGAGAAGTGAAGCCGCTTGCCCGGGGCCACCCAGCAGACGAGCGGCGGAGCGGGGGATTAGAACCCGTGTCCTCTGACTCCCGAGCCCGGGCTCTTCCCGCTGAGCCAAGCTGCTTCTCCCAGGCGCCTCGAACAGTGTTTGGCACGCGGTAAGCGCTCGATATATACGACCGAATGAATTTATTGATCGGAGAGCTGGATAAACTCCGGATGGGATCGGAGAGCGGCTGGTTCTAGTCCCACTTTCTCCCCACCGTCCCCCTTATAATTTCTCAAGCGCTCACTACGCGCCGGGTACGGTCCGAAGCGCTGGGGTAGATCTGGGGTAGCTTCGCGTCAATCGGGTCGGACACAGCTCTTAGAACGGTGCTTAACAGATGTCACAGGTATTACTATTATTATTATTATTATTATTATTATTAAATTGTGAAAATGAGGCAAACGTACCCGAGTCTGTGGTATACGGCAATGTGCCCGACGGCCCACTTCTGCCTGATGTCGTCACAGATCTTTCTGATTTCGGCTTCGGCCATCGGTAGGTAGGCTTCGTATTCTAGGCTAATCACTTTTTTCCCTTCGAAGTTATTTCTCGTTGTCCCTGAAATAATGACACCATAAATTGAATTTCTCCTTCCAAAAGGAAAACCAACAGATTCGGGAAACAGTTCCGCCGAACGCTTTAAACGAAGGAAAAAAAAAATTCAGAATGTTCCAAAATCCGATAATTAGCGACTGACGGTAAGCCCCGTAGAGCTACATCTGAAACAATCTATCGTTACAGCCCGGCCTCCCGAGACGAAATCAACGGCCCCGACGCGCTGGAGATAAGGAGCCCATATGAAATGGAAACTGTATTTCTTCTCGGGCCCCAAATGGTTTTCACAGGGCTCAAGGGAGATCTACTTTTGTTCTGACGACCGATCCCATCCGAGCCGGGTACGTCCGTCTTCAATAATTAGAAGAAAATATTAAGAATACCCCGAATTGTGAATCCCAACAATGCGACGCCAAATTAAGGTTTGTCTCCTGTCCTCGATCCATCAGAATTGGGTTTTGTAATGGATTATTGTAGAGAAATCCCATTATGCTGCAATGAGCTGGGGTCGAGTGTTTTCAGGAATGAAGTCTTTTCAAGAGTTGGAAAATGGCGATGGCAAAATACCCGGCCCAAACCCCAAAGATCTGGAGCCAATTTTAAAACCGACTCGAGTCGACCTCTCAGGGATCGGAGGGGGGGACAGACAAAAAAAAAAAAAAACCCGCCCAATGAGAGTCAGAATGCCTCGTCCGGGTCAAGGAGGCACGGCCCCGGGGAAAGAGCGGGGGGCTTGGGAGTCGGAAGACCTGGGTTCTAATCCCGGCCCCGCCGCTTGTCAGCGGTGTGACTTCGGGCAAGTCACTTCACTTCCCTGCGCCTCAGCGACCTCATCTGCAAAATGGGGATGAAGACTGCGAGCCCCACGTGGGGCGGCCCGACCGCCCTGTATTCCCCCCGGCGCTTAGAACGGTTCTTCGCCCGTAGTAAGCGCTTATCCGATACCACTATCATTATCACCGTGGGACCTTGGGCAAGTCACTTCACTTCTCCGTGCCTCAGTTTCCTCCATTGTAAAACGGGGATGCAATCCCTGTTCCCCCTCCTACTTAGGCTGTGAGTCCTCTGTGAGACAGGGACCGTGTCTGACCTGATAATCTTATCTGCTCGGCGCTCAGGACAAATAATAACAACGACGATGATGGCGGCATCTGTTAAGCGCTTACTCTGTGCAAAGCACTGTTCTAAGAACTGGAGAGGATACAAGGTGATCACGGTGTCCCACGTGCAGCTCACAGTCTTAATCCCCATCTTACAGACGAGGTAACGGAGGCACAGTGAAACGACCTGCCCGAAGTCACACAGCCGACAGGCGGCAGAGCCGGGATTTGAACCCGTGACCTCTGGCTCCCCAGCCCGCGCTCTTTCCGCTGAGCCCCGCTGCTTCTCTGTGGTAAATACCACGATAAATACCATTATCGCCGTGAGGGCGACACCATCCCCTCTGTTTACGATATCCGTTAAGCGCCTGCTACGCGTCCGGCACCGAGTGCTGGGGTAGAGATAAATTTCCCAAGTTGGGCACGGTAACCGTCAGGAATCCGTTGAGCGCTTACTCTGGGCAGAGCGCTGTGCCGGGCTCTCGGGACAGTAGGGCGCAACAATAAGGAGACACCATTCCTGCCCACAACGAGCTCTCGGTCTGAAACTGGGGACCAGGCGGCGGGAGGCTGCGGGAGGCGGACAGATAACCATAAGACGGGGGCTACCCGGCCCCTCTTTCGGCTAGGAACGAGGGATACAGGACAGTGCCTGGCACGTAGTAAGCGCTTAACAAATACCATTGTTATCATTGTTATTAGAGGAACCCGTCGGGAGTCAAGCTGAGAGGCTCCCAGAGAGGGAAAACCACAGCGATAACGCCTTTACTCGCTTTAACTGCGTGGCTTTTTTTCCCGTCGAAGCGGGATGGGCCTGCACAGTATTTTGTTGGTATTTGTTGAGCGCTTACTATGTGCAGAGCACCGTTCTAAGCGCTGGGGGAGAGGCAGGGCCATCGGGTTGTCCCACGTGAGGCTCACAGTCTTCACCCCCATTTTACAGGTGAGGGAACTGAGGCCCAGAGAAGTCAAGTGACTTGCCCACGGTCACACGGCTGCCTGGACGGAGGTTCCCAAGCCCCGGGGAACCGGGGCTTCCCCCAGGACACTATCAACTGACCGCGGACGGACAAGGGGCCGGGCCAGGAGCTGGGGAAGACGAGGCTCACCGACAAAGAGGGACACGGCTCCGCAGGACGGAGAAATCACCGACTGCGAGACTTCATCTACGGAGAGTTTTTCATTGGTGAATCTGATTAAGTCCTTGGGTTTTTCTGCAGTTCCGTTCATAGTGGTGCTAAAAATACGACCCGTTACAGAATTCGTTAGGTCAACGGCAGGATGGGAAGGATGGGAAGGATGGGGAGGAAGGGAAAGGAAGGAAGGGAGGAAGGGAAGGGAAAGGAAGGGAAAGAAAGAAAATTTCTTTCCTCTAAGAAATGTCATCTTTGTTAATATTTACTGAGTACCGTAACGGGTTAGGGCACGTGTGAGACGTAACTTTTTTTTAATGGGATTTGTACAGCGCTTACTCTGTGCCAGGCACTGTACTAAGCGCTGGGGCAGTCACAAGATAAAAAGGTTGACCGCAGTCTCTGCCCCACACGGGGCTCACAGTCTTAATCTTCATTTTACAGATGAGGTAACTGAGGCACAGAGAAATCAAGGGACTTGACCAGGGTGATAATGATCATAGTAGTAATGATCTTGGTACTTGTTAAGCGCTTCTTATGCGCTAAGCACCGTTCACAAGTAAATCAGGTCGGACCGGGTCCCTGTCCCATACAGGGCTCATCACAGTCTTAACCCCCATTTTACGGACGACGAAACTGAGGCCCAGAGATGTTAAGTGTCTTGACCCCGGTCACACAGCAGCAAGTGCGCGTGTGGAGCCGCGACTAGAACCCAGGTCTTCTGACCGACAGGCCCGTGATCTTTCCACTAGGCCCCGCTGCTTCTCTTGGTGACAGCTCTCTGTCGGCAGTAACAAGGTCCAGAGGACATTTTTCGTCCAAAAGCCGCTTACCTTTATGCCTGGGATAGTTAAGCTTCGGGAGGAGCCAAATTTAAGTCCGATAATAGTTCTCACCCTCTCCAGACAGTCGGGAGTCTGGCGAGAAAAACACCCCCTCAGAGAGGAGCGAACGAATTTTCTTCCGTCAGAGAAAAAAGCAGAACCCTCCGAGCACTGCGCTGGCCACGTCTTTGTACCTCTGCACTCTCCAAACTGATAAGACTCGGAAGAAGAATGATGTGGTATTTGTTAAGCTCTTACTATGTGCCGAGCACGGTACTAAACGCTGGGGTACAAGATCATCAGGTCCACACGGGATTCAGAGCCTAAATCGGAGGAGGGGGATCGAATCCCATTTTCCCGAGGAGGGAAGTGAGGTACAGAGCCATCGAAGTGCCCTGTCAGAGGTCACGCTCCAAAAAAGCAGAGGAGCCGGGATTAGAACCCAGAGCCTCTGACTCCCAGGCCTGGACTCCTTCTGCTACGCCACGCTCCCTCTCTAAATTACCTTTTCTGTCCCTTCTCCCCCTTCCTCTGTGGAGAAAGCCCGAGCCAGGTGAGCACGCTTGAGACTGGAGTTGAAAAGTACAGCCGCTGTGTGTCCATTCATTCCCTCCTGAGGCCTCACCGAAGCTAAGCCCCGTTTTATTTTGACCCTGAAGATAAATATTTCTGAAAATATCTGAAGATCTGCCTACTGCGTCTTTCCTGGTCGCTGAGCCTTATGCGGGAGAGGAAGATGAGGGAAGAAGAGGAAGGGCCTGAGAATTTCGTGACTGAAGAGTACGGATTTCCCAATCCCGGTCTGCTTGTTTTTTAAGGCATCTGTTAAGGTCTCAGTAGGGGCCAAACACTGTTCTACAGCACTGGGGTCTACACCGATTTATCAGGTTGGACCCAATCCCCGTCCCACGTAGAGGCTCGGTCTACGGTACAGCAAGCAACTGGCGGAGCCGGGATCAGAACCCAGGCCCGCGGACTCCCGGGCCCGTATTTTTTCCAAAATTTGGAAAACAAAAATTCTCTAATACGGCAGGTTTGACTTCTTCCCCGGGGACACATCCTCCGTTACGGCCTTTTCAATTAAAAAATATGGCATCAGTTGGCCCATTTAGAAATGGGTAACGGATCTGAAAAAACTGAGGGGATCACGGAGCCGGGGGCCGCGTCCAAGTCTCTTTCCTGATCTGCAACGCCACTGGTCTCTTTCCCCCTTGGTCTCCGACGAAAACCGGTTAAATAGCAGTGATGTACACTGAAGGATGCTGTGGGACGCCCTTGTGAAATACCCGAAAATCTAAAAAATGCCAATCCACCGCAGAGCCCGCGTGCCTTCGACCGCTTCCCCTATCCCTAATCTGTTTCGATGTTTGTCTCCCTCCTCTAGACTGAGCTCCTTCTGGACGGGACTCAGAGTGATCAATTCCACTGCACTGCACTTTCCCGAGTGCTCTGCTCAGGGTAAGCGCCCAATAAATACCACCGATGGATATACGCACCTCTGCACGTGTGTATAAAAAAGAAAAACAGGGGACCGTGTGATTCTAATGTGGACGAGTCGCAAGAGGAAGACTTGTCTCGTCTAGGATTATGCCCTCCTCAATATCGAGGATTGAACCAGAAACTAATCTGAATCCAGGCATGGGTTCTAATCCCGCCTCCGCCGCTTGCCAGCGGTGTGACTTTGGGCAAGTCACTTCACTTCGCTGTGCCTCAGTTTCCTCATCTGTAAAATGGGGATTAAAACTGCGAGCCCCACGTGGGACAGCCTGATCACCTTGCATCCCCCCAGCGCTTAGAACCGTGCTTTGCACGTAGTAAGCGCTTAACAAACACCAGCGTTATCATCTAACGCAGAGTCCTTATGGTCCTGTCCCCATTCACCGTGGTGTTTAATAATAACTGTGCTATTAGGCGCTCACTACTGTGCTGGGAGATCTTGGGCAAGTCACTCCACTTCTCTGGGCCTGAGTTACTTTATCTGTAAAATGGGGATGGAGACCGTGAGCCCCTCGTGGGGCAGAGACCGAGTCCTCCCCCATTCGCTCGCATTCCCCCAGCGTTTAGTAGAGTGCCTGGCATGCAGTAAGCGCTTAATACAATTATTATTATTATTGTTACGATAATAGAATCTGTTAAGGGCTAATAACGTGCCAGGCCCCGTATCAAGTGCCGGGGTAGATCCAAGAAGTCGAGGGGTCTAGCGGGAGAGCGAGAGTGCGGGCCTGGGCATCACTAGGACCTGGATTCTAATCCCGGCTCCGCCCCTCGTCTGCTGTGTGACCCCGGGCAAGTCACACCACTTTTCTGTGCCTCGGCTTTCCAGTCATTCATTCAGTCGTATTTACTGAGCGCTTACCGTGCGCAGAGCACTGGACTAAGCGCTTGGAAGGTACGATTCGGCAACGGGTGGAGACCGTCCCTGCCCGACGACGGGCTCACGGTCTGAAAGGGGGAGACAGGCAGCAAACCAGGCCATGAGATGTTTGCCCGTGCGTTGTCTCATCTGTAAAACGGGGATTGAGACGGTGAGACCCAGGCTCTGTCCAACCTAGCGCGCGTCTATCCCAGCGCTTACTACGGGGCCCAGCACAGAGAAAGCGCCGAACAAATCCGATTCAAAAAACCAAACCAAAACACAAGGAGAAAACTGCACTTACCCAAACAGCGCAGAGATCCTATCCTCCGCTAATGGGGGGAATAATGGCTATCTCGTCGCCCGGCTGGAGGAGGAGGACCTGGTCCCCGAGTTGGACGTACTCCTGACGCACGGCAAAGATCACCTGATCTCGAACGTCAGCCAGGCTGAGGACGGCGTCAAAGGGAAACACAGGGTGGGAAACAAACTCGGTCAGAGACGGCGCCGGTGACGTTTCCAAACCAAAGACCCTGTCACTTCACTTCCGCTCCTCAACCTTTCTTTATAAACTGAGGATTACTCGCTAATCTTCAGAGATATAAAATGAGTTATTAGGTGAAGATGACGTAGGAAGGGGAAAAAAACTGACTCGGGTCCAACGTTAATAAAATCTACATCTGTTGAGCAGTTACTCCACGTAGAGGATACGACAGCCGCACCGGGAAGAGTGCAATATAGAAGACGGGATTCCCACCCTCAAAGATAAGCACTGAAATTTATTAAAATTCATTCTACTCAGGAAATCGACGGAGTAGAAGGATATGTACGTAAATGCGGGGTGGTCACTGAGGCACGGAGTACCTAAGCGCTTAGGAATTAAGGACTCAAGTGTATTCTACGAGCTATTTTATCCCAAAATAGTACTGTTTTACTTTATTTTAGCAATAACGTAGTTTGTATCTTTAAATGATACATTACAAATTATTTTTGTTAACGCCTCCCCCTCTAGACTGTGGGCTCATTATAGGCAAGGAACCTGCCTGCTAATTCTTTTATATTGTATTCTCCCAAGAGCCTAGAAGCAGCGTGGCTCAGTGGAAAGAGCCCGGGCTTGGGCGTCAGAAGTCGTGGATTCTAATCCCAGCTCCCCCACCTGTCAGCTGTGTGACCTTGGGCAAGTCACTTCACTTCCTCTGGGCCTCGGTTACCTCATCTGGAAAACGGGGATGACGACTGTGAGCCTCACGTGGGACAACCTGATTACCCTGTACCTCCCTAAGCGCCCGGCAGAGTCCTTGGCACATAGGAAGCGCTTAACAAATACCATCATTGTTATTACTATTAGTAGTACAGCGCTCTGCACAAAGTAAGCGCTAAATAGCATCGACTGATTCACTGATAAACGCCAGGTTCAGGTCCAACTGATCGGCTTGATTTTCCTTTACTATAGGAGAGAACGCTTAAAAAATGCATCTCTTACGAACCTGCTTAACTCCACCGTCATGCACATTAATAGTAATAATAATAACGATGGTGGAAGTTCAGAGCTCACTACGTGCCAAGCACTGCACTAAGTGCTGGCGTGGGTACGCGCAAATCAGGTCGGACACAGTCCCTGTCCCACACGGGACTGGCAATCTTCAACCCCATGTTACAGATGAGGGAACAGGCTCAGGGAAGCCAAGTGACTTCCCCAAGGTCACACGGCAGACAAGTGGAGGGGTCAAGATTAGAATCCAGGTCCTTCTGACTCCCGGGACGGTGCTCTATCCGCTAGGCCATGCTTAACCCAGGGCTCTGCACACAGTCAGTGCTCAATAAATAAGTGTGAATGAATGTTGCGTATATCACCACCGTCTCTTGCATTTCGGCTTAATCTGGGGCAGAAATCCACGGACCGTCTCCACGCCAGCTCATTAGAGGTAAGAGTTACATCTGTAGCACCGACTGCAGTATTTCCGCCATCACGATTATTATCATTATTATTAACATGCACGACAATGGAGACATTCTGTCGGTAATCCTGCTTATATAGGCCAGTGCTTTTATTTTCTTCTTTTATGGTATTTGTTAAAGGCTCACTATGTGTCAAGCGCCGTTCTAAGCACTGGGGTAGGTTCGTCACGGGCTTCACAGTTAAGCAGGAGGGAGGACGTAGCAAGCGACTGGCGGAGGCAGAATCAGAACCCAGATCCTTCGGTCTCCCCGGCCCGCGCCCGCTCCGTCGGGCCACGCTGCGTCGGCAGGGGTCCGATACAACTGGATAAATCCCCTGCCCTTCTGACCGCTCTGATCCCTCACGTTTTATCGAGGGCAGAGAGATCCTGGCCAGAGGGTAAGGTGGAGCGCAGATGTCGGGGAAAACTAGAATCCTATCACCAGGTCGCCTCCCCTTTTGCAACGAGGACATCGCCGGCACAGAGGTTTTGCTGCCGAACCTTACCAACTGGATAAAAACCTGGAAAGGAGATTACTCCATAAGACAACGTATTATTACTTTGAATCTGTAGGCCTAGAAACCTTTTCCAGCCTCAAAAGCAAGGCTGCTGTGGAAAAGGGCTCACAGTAAGAAATGAAGCCGGCTATGTGCGATATGCTTGGGAACCTAATTCATCCAAACACATCATCATCATAATGACGACGACGGCACTCGTTAAGCGCTCACTATGTGCCAAGCGCTGCCGTGCCAAGCAATGGGGGAGATACAAGGTGATCGGGTTGTCCCACGTGGGGCTCACGGTCTTAATCCCCGTTTTACAGATGAGGTAAGTGAGGGACAGTGACTTGCCCAAAGTTACACGGCTGACGAGCGGGGGAGCCGGGATTAGAACCCACGACCTCTGACCCCCGAGGCCAGGCTCTTTCCACTGAGCCACGCTGCTTCCATCTAAGTTACAATTAAATTCCATATAAATTGCAATCACATGCAATTGGAAGCTGCGTTTTTAAAAAACTGAATTAAATTATTCCCCCAAATATGTCCGTGTAGAATATCCTATCCACGATACCCTTACCAATTAGTTTCTTTTTGAAAATTCACATTACGCAAAGCCTATTAACCCTCTACTTATATATAGCCTTAACACCCACAACTTAAATCCCTCCATTAATATACGAATTCATCAAAAGGACAATTTAATGACGACCCGGTCTGTAAAATGTCGTTTCATTTCCAAGACCTCGGGAGGAACGAAATTCGGTGCAGCTTACATTCAGTGGCTAGCTTAGATTCAAACGGGGCAGTTTTCAAAATGTCTGACAACTTCCCACTCCGTTTCTTCGAGCCAGCAAAACGGTCAACTTCAAATGGTTTCCCGACCCCAGAGGGGATCACGCGAGTAAAATGAGGAAACCACATCTTCCTCTATCTTATAAACGCACGACGTTCCACGAATCGAGAACGATTTCACAACGGGAAAGGAAAAAGGGAACCGTACGTCCCTTTCCAGGATTGAAGAGATTGGAGCTTCTCGCACCTCCTTGGAACAGACGCAGTCTGAGCGGACGCGGCGGGGAAATAAAATATAAAGCGCCCACCGACTCGATAACACATTTCTGGTCACGGAAGGGGTCCAAAGGTCCAAACCCAGACGTTCAAATTCATTCATTTTAAGAACCCCGGGTGCCTTTCGAACGTTACGCTACCGAGGATGTCGACTCTCAATCTCTTCCCACAGCTGGAGAGATTTTATCTCTTGCGGCACGGAGATGGTCTCTGAGCGGACGCCTGCAAGTTCGGCGCTTTTGGCGAAGTACAGCACAGTCACCTGTACGGGGAGGGAGGAAAAAGAAAAAAAATCAACTGCCGAGTCACGGGTTTTTCTCTTCGGCAAGGGCCTAACTGGCGACTCTTTGGTTTGCGAGGTCGGCGGCTCGACTGTGTTTACTGAGCGCTTACTGTGGGCGGAGCACTGTACTGAACGCTTGGGAATGGACGACAGACGAGTAAACAGACACGCTCCGTGCCTGGAGCCTGGATCACGTATTTTACTTTGTGTTCCCTTCCACGTTCCTCTGGCGAGGCTTGGAGAACCGTACTAAGCGCTGGGGGGAGTACGGTACCGCTCAGTTGGGAGGCATGTTCCAAAGAAGGTTCTCACTCTCTGCCAGACGGAAACGCCGTTGGACTCACACATACTCCGGTACTTTACGAGAAGCAGCGTGGCTCAGTGGAAAGAGCCCGGGCATCGCCGTCGGAGGTCACGGGTTCAAATTCCCGCTCCGCCACCTGTCAGCTGTGTGACTCTGGGCAAGTCACTTCACTTCTCTGTGCCTCAGTTCCCTCACCTGTAAAATGGGGCCTAAGGCTGTGAGCCTCATGTGGGACAACCTGACCTTGTAATAATAATAATGTTGGTATTTGTTAAGCGCTTACTATGTGCAGAGCACTGTTCTAAGCGCCGGGGGAGATACAGTAATCAGGTCGTCCCACGTGAGGCTCACAGTTAATCCCCATTTTCCAGATGAGGGAACCGAGGCACAGAGAAGTGAAGCGACTCGCCCACGGTCACACGGCTGACGAGGGGCAGAGCCGGGAGTCGAACCCATGACCTCCGACTCCCAAGCCCGGGCTCTTTCCACTGAGCCGCGCTGCTTCCCTGCTTCCTCGTAGCCCCCCGGGGCTTAGAACAGTGCTTTGCACATAGGAAGCGCTTATTACCACATTATTATTATTATTTACTTCTTCCTTGGGTGACCTCGGGCAAGTCACTTTGGTTCTCTGTGCCTCAGTTACCTCATCTGTGTCCAATCTGACTACCTTGTATCTACCCCGGCGCTTAGAACAGTGCTTGTCACAGAGTAAATGCTTAAGTACCACAATTATTATTATTATTATTATTAACCCCTTGAGGCATTTCTCTGCCTTTTATAATGTGGTACACAAAATTTTACCTACGGCCAGGGGAAATATGACGCGCCTCCTTGGTGTTAAACACCTGTTGTGGATTTAAATTCCTTCACTCCCAACTTGGAATGAAAGGGGATTTTTAGTTTGCACCTCACTGACCCAAATAATGATTAATGGTATTTGTCAAGCGCTTACTAGGTGCAAAGCACTGTTCTAAGCGCTGGGGAGGATACCAGGTGAGCAGGTTGGCCCACGTGGGGCTCACAGTCTTCACCCCCATTTTACAGAGGAGGGAACCGAGGCCCAGAGAAGTCAAGTGACTCGCCCACAGCCACCCAGCTGGCAAGCGGGGGAGCCGGGATTCGAACCCACGACCTCCGCCTGCCAAGCCCGGGCTCTTTCCACTGAGCCACGCCGCTTCCCCAGATGGCTGTCATCCCCGGAGACCGTCACACATTTTAATTCATTGCTTTGAAACCAGCACCCAATAATAGTAATCGGCGGCATCTGCCAAGCGCTTCCTCGGGGCCAAGCACTGTCCTAAGCGCTGGGGTAGATGCAGTGTAAATAGGTTAGAGAGGCAGCGTGGCCTAATGGCAAGAGCCCGGGCCTGGGAGTCAGAGGACCTGGGTTCTAATCCCGGCTCTGCCACTTGTCTGCTGTGTGACCTTGAGCGTCGGTTTTGTTGCCTGTCCCTCGTTTAGACCGTGAGCCCGTCGTGGGGCAGGGACCGTCTCTATCCGTTGCCGCGCTGTACCTCCCCAGCGCTTAGTACAGTGCTCTGCACGTAGTAAGCGCCCAATAGATACGACTGAATGAAATCACGTCACTTCCCCGGGCCTCGGTTCCTTCGCCTGTCAAAGGGGGATGAAGACCGCGAGCCCCACGAGGGACAACCTGATGACCTGGCCTCACGTGGGCCAACCTGATGACCCTGTACCTACCTCGGCGCTCAGAACAGTGCTCGGCCCGCAGGAAGCGCTTAACCAATACCAACATTATCTACCCCAGCGCTTAGAACAGCGCTTGGCCCACAGTCGGCGCTCAAACACCGTCGTTTTCATTATTACTAGAGGGGAGAGACACACATCAAAACAAGCAGACGGGCGTCAACATAAATGAGTAGAATTCGAGATAAAGACGTAAGTGTCGTGGGGAGATTTACTGAGCGCTGACTATGGGCTAAGCACTGCGGCTTAGTGGAAAGAGCCTGAGCTTGGGAGTCAGAGGTCGTGGGTTCGAATTCCGGCTCTGCCGCTTGTCTGCTGTGTGACCGCGGGCAAGTCACCTCACTTCTCTGGGCCTCGGTTCCCTCCTCTGTCAAATGGGGGTGAAGACCGTGAGCCCCACGTGGGACAACCTGATGACCTTGTGTCTCCCCCGGCGCTTGGAACAGTGCTTGGCACATAGTAAGCGCTTAACAGATGAGGACATAACAAATACCATTATTATTATTAGAGGAGGGAGACCGGCATCCGAACAGTAAACAGGCAACAGCATAAATAAGTAGAATTAGAGATAAAGACATAAATGCGGGCGGGTTTTCGCTAATCGCCGACTATGGGCCAAGCATCGCAGCGTGGCTCGGTAAAGAGAGCACAGGCTTGGGAGTCGCAGGTCACGGGTTCTAATCCTGCCTCCACTGCTTGTCTGTTATGTGGCCTTGGGCAAGGCACTTCACTTCTCTGCGCCTCAGTTCCCTCCTCTGTCAAATGGGGATGAAGACTGTGAGCCCCACGTGGGACAACCTGATGACCACGGATGTAACCCAGTGCTTAGAACAGTGCTTGGCCCCTAGTAAGCGCTTAAATACCAACACGATTATTCTTGCCCCAGCGCTTCGAACAGTGCTTGGCCCACAGTAAGCGCTTAAATACCAACACATTCTGGCCCCGGCGTTTAGAACAGTGCTTCGCCCATAGTAAGCGCTTAAATACCAACACAATATTGCCCCGGCGCTTAGAACAGTGCTTGACCCATAGTAAGCGCTTAAAGACCAACACATTCTTGCCCCGGCGCTTAGAACAGTGCTTGGCCCATAGTAAGCGCTTAACAAATACCACCACGATTATTATTGCCCCAGCGTTTAGAACAGTGCTTGGCACATAGTAGATGCTTAAATACCAACACATTCTTGCCCCGGCGTTTAGAACAGTGCTTGGCCCATAGTAGGCGCTTAAATACCAACACATTCTAGCCCCAGCGCTTAGAACAGTGCTTCGCCCATAGTAAGCGCTTAAATACCAACACAATATTGCCCCGGCGCTTAGAACAGTACTTGACCCATAGTAAGCGCTTAAATACCAACACATTCTTGCCCCGGCGCTTAGAACAGTGCTTGGCCCATAGTAAGCGCTTAACAAATACCACCACGATTATTATTGCCCCAGCGTTTAGAACAGTGCTTGGCACATAGTAGATGCTTAAATACCAACACATTCTTGCCCCAGCGTTTAGAACAGTGCTTGGCCCATAGTAGGTGCTTAAATACCAACACATTCTAGTCCCAGCGCTTAGAACAGTGCTTGGCCCATAGTAAGCGCTTAAATACCAACACATTCCTGCCCCAGCGTTTAGAACAGTGCTTGGACCATAGTAAGCGCTTAAATACCAACACATTCCTGCCCCAGCGTTTAGGACAGTGCTTGGCCCATAGTAAGCGCTTCATAAATAGCATTATTGTTATTATTAGGGGGCAGAGACATAATCAAAACGAGTACAGGGCATATCAGCATCAGTAAAGCAGAATTAGAGATAAAGAGGGGAGTGCTGGGGGGGGGGGTGGTGGTTGCTAAGCAACGATGTGCCAAGCACTGTGGTAAGTGCCCGGGGCTCGGGCTTCCTCCCCGTTTTCCCGATGACTGAGGCCCAGGGAAGGGACTTGCCCAAGGTCACCCGGCCGGGATTCGAACCCAGGACCTGCCGCCGGCCGAGGCCAGCGCCGGACGCGGAGTGGGCGGCTGGAGACTGGCAGGAGGAAAGAGCGAAGGGAAATGAAGGTGAGGGCGCCCGCGGGAAGGGACCCTCGGCCTCCTCACCGGGCTCAGCACCATCTTGTCCTCGGCGGCCTCCTCAGCCCGACGCCATAGGACCGACCACACTGCGCATGCGCACACCTTCCCCCTCCCCCCGCAGGGCCGCCCGTCCGAGCATGCGCAGATGAGTGGAGGGAAGACCCTCCCCCTCCCCCCCCCGCGGGACTGAGCATGCGCAGATGTCTGGAGGGCAGACCCTGCGGGACTGAGCATGCGCAGATGTCTGGCGGCGACACTCCGGGCCCTCCCCCCCCCGCGGGATTGAGCATGCGCAGATGTCTGGAGGGCGCCCCTCCGGCCCCCGGCCGCGCCACCGAGCATGCGCAGCCCCCCGGAGGCCCAGCCGACCGAAGCTGAGCATGCGCACGTGCCTGGAGGGAGACCCTCCAGCCTCGCCACGTCACCGAGCATGCGCAGATTGCCTGGCTGGCCGGCCGGCCGAGGCTGAGCATGCGCAGATGTCTGGAGGGAGACCCTCCGGCCGCCTCCCCGCGGGACGGAGCCTGCGCACATGCCTGGAAGGAGACTCGGCCCCCTACCGCGCCTCTGAGCATGCGCAGACCCCTCGGAGGTCCGGCCGAAGCTGAGCATGCGCAGATATCTGGAGGGGGACCCGCCGGCCCCCGCCGCGCCAACGAGCATGCGCAGATTCCCCGGAGGCCCGGCCGGCCGAAGCTGAGCATGCGCAGATATCTAAAGGGAGACCCTCCGCCCTCCCCACCACGCGACCGAGCATGCGCACATGCCTGGAGGGAGACCCTCCGGCCCTTACCGCACGACCGAGCATGCGCAGACCGGCCCGATCGGCCGAGACTGAGCATGCGCAGGAGGGAGACCCGTCCCCTCCGGCTCCAATGCGGCCGGGACCGACGCTCCAACTCTCGCGAGGTTTCGGCGGGGGGAGGGGGGGAGGAGGGGGGCTGAGAGCGCAGTGCGCAGGCGTCAAGGAGCAACCTGTGATGGGCAGCTGGGGAGGGGGAAATAACCCTAAATATTCATTCATTCATTCAATAGTATTTATTGAGCGCTTATTATGGTGCTTATCAAGGGCTTATTATGTGCAACGCACTGTACTAAGCGCTGGGGTGGATACAAGCAAATCAGGTTAGGTACAGTCCTTGTTCATTCAATTCATTCAATAGTATTTATTGAGCGCTTACTATGTGCAGAGCACTGGACTAAGCGCTTGGGATGAACAAGTCGGCTCACAGCCTTCATCCCCATTTTGCAGATGAGGAAACTGAGGCCTAGAGAAGTGAAGTGGCTTGCCCAAGGGCCCACAGCAGACCAGGGGTAGAGCTGGGATTAGAACCCAGGACCTTCTAATTCCCAGGCCCGGGTCATGAGAAGCAGCGTGGGTTATTCCCCTGTGTCTACCCCGGCGCTTAGAACAGTGCTCTGCACATAGTAAGCGCTTAACAAATCATTGGTGGAAGGAGCCTGGGCTTGGGAGTCAGGTCGTGGGTTCTAATTCCGACCCCACCACTTATTATAATAATAATGTTGGTATTTGTTGGGTGCTTATTATGTGCCGAGCACTGTTAATGATAATAATAATAATGTTGGTATTTGTTAAGCGCTTACTCTATGCAGAGCACTGTTCTAAGCGCTGGGAGAGATACAAGGAAATCAGGTTGTCCCATATGAGGTTCATAGACAGTCCCATTTTACAGATGAGGGAACTGAGGCCAGGAGCAGTGAAGTGACTCGCCCACAGTCACACAGCTGACAAGTGGCAGAGCGGGGATTCGAACCCATGACCTCCGACTCCCAAGCCCAGGCTCTTTCCACTGAGCCACGCTGCTTCACTGGAGCTCGAGCAACTGAAATCGGTGTCACCGACGGGTCGAGGAGCAGTAAGGAGACCTAGAGGTGATGTGGAATGGACCAAAAGGGAAGCTACGAAAGAACTGTCTTGTTAGATCGATTTTTCAATCAAATATTTTGCTTCTGTCATCCCCCAAGCACTTAATTCAAAGACTCGATGGAAAGCCTTGTATTAAAACCTGATAGGTTTTCAGTAAATGTCATTAGTTACTCCTGGGTCAATCTATATTAAATTGAGTCCTGTCGATATGCAAAATGTCTAAATTACAGCTCCGGCTTTGCGATCGCTTTATTATCATTATTAGTATTAAGTGCCGTCGAGTCTAATGGTCTAATTCAGAAGCAGCGTGGCTCAGTGGAAAGAACCCGGGCTTGAGAGTCCGAGGTCATGGGTTCGAATCCTGGCTCTGCCACTTGTCAGCGGTGTGACCGTGGGCAAGTCGCTTCACTTCTCTGTGCCTCAGTTACTCATCTGTAAAATGGGCATTAACCGTGAGCCTCACGTGGGACGATTTGATGACCCTGTATCTTCCCCAGCGCTTAGAACGGTGCTCCGCACATCGTAAGCGCTTAACAAATGCCAACATTAATGGTAATTAAAACAGGTCATTGGTAAAAACAGGACAGGCAAGAAAAATGCCATCGTAATAATTGTGATAGTTAAGCGCTCAATATGTGCCAGGCACAATATATTTTCGTTACCCTATTTATTTTGTTAACGAATTGTACATCGCCTCGATTCTATTTAGTTGCCATCGGTTTTTACGAGATGTTCTTCCCCTTGACGCTGTTTAGTGCCATCGTTCTCGTCCGTCCGTCTCCCCCGATCAGACCGTGAGCCCGTCAAACGGCAGGGACCGTCTCTATCTGTTGCCGACTTGTTCATCCCAAGCGCTTAGTACAGTGCAGAGCAGACGATAGTAAGCGCTCAGTAAATACTACCGAATTATTATTATGAATCCCCATTTTCCAGATGAGGTAACTGAGGCCCAGAGAAGTGAAGCGACTGGCCCACAGTCGCCCAGCCGACAAGCGGCAGAGCCGGGATTCGAACCCGTGACGTCCGACTCCCAAGCCGGGGCTCTTGCCACCGAGCCACGCTGCTTCTCTCCTCTTTGTTCCGCCCCGGTCAGCCCAGGTCAGGGAGTGAGTCCTCAACTGACCATAATAATGATGTTGGCATTTGTTAAGCGCTTACTATGTGCAGAGCACCGTTCGAAGCACCGCGGGAGATACAGGGGAATCGGGTTGCCCCACGTGAGGCTCACGGTCTTAAAGCCCTTTTTCCAGATGAGGGAACTGAGGCATAGAGAAGTGAAGTGACTTGCCCGCAGTCACACAGCTGACAAGTGGCGGAGCCGGGATTCGAACTTCCCCTCTTCGAAACCCTACTTAGAGCTCACCTCCTCCGAGAGGCCTTCCCACACCGAGCTCCCCTTTTCCCTCCGCTCCCTCTACCCCCCTTCACCCCTCCGCAGCTAAACCCTCTTCTCCCCCCTCTCCCTCTGCTCCTCCCCGTCTCCCTTCCCCTCGGCACTGTGCCCGTCCGCTCGACTTTCTATGTCTTCATCACCCTATTTATCTTGTTAATGAGACGTTCACCCCCTCGATTCCGTCTATCGCCATCGTTCTCGTCCGTCCGTCTCCCCCGATCGGACCGTGAGCCCGTCGAAGGGCAGGGACCGTCTCTATCCGTTACCGATTTGTCCGTTCCCAGCGCTCAGTCCAGCGCTCTGCACATAGCGAGCGCTCAATAAATGCTATTGAAAGGATGAATGAATTCGAACCCGTGACCGACGACTCCCAAGCCCGGGCTCTTTCCGTCGCGCCCCGCCGCTCCTCTCCTCTCACGTACGAAGGGCAAACTGTCCTCTCCGGAGACGCCCACCTGCCCGCACCAGGCCTCCACCGGAGCGGCCTCGGACAACGCCGCGGAGCACGAGGCAGGAAGAGGCACGACCTCTTATCACCGGAACGTGCCCTTCGCTCTGAGAACTGTTTACCGCAGAGAAAGAAATGAGGCAAGGCTCCGCGGGAGTCTACGGACAAAACGGCCCCGGGAGCCGAGGTGCCGGCTTTTCATTTTTGAAGGCGGCGGTGAGTTGGGGAAAGGGGGGGAAAGGCTTCCAGATGGCGGGGAAGGAAGGCGCGGAAGAGAGGCCCGGCCTCAGAGGCGCGGGAAAGCCAGACCTCGGCCAGAAAACCCCGGGGCCGCACGAGGGAAGGCGCCCAGAAACGTGCCCCGCGCTGGAGCCGCTGATGAAAACGAGGGACAGGGGAAGAAAGACCAAAGGAGGAGAGACGCCGATAACAGTAATAATAATAATGTGGGTGTTCGTCAGGCGCTTACTATGTGCCGAGCACTTTCCGAGCACTGGGGGGGAATACGAGGTGATCGGGTTGTCCCACGTGGGGCTCACAGTCTTCATCCCCTTTTCCAGGTAACTGAGGCACAGAGAGGTTCGGCGACTTGCCCGAAGTGACACAGCTGGCAAGTGGCGGAGCTGGAATTCGAACCCATGACCTCTGACTCCCAAGCCCGGGCTCTTGCCACTGAGCCACGCCGCTTCTCCTATTCTTAGCGCTTAGAACGGTGCTCCGCACGTAGTAAGCGCTTAACGAATACCAACATTATTATTCTTCACTATTCTTCACTGTCCTAAGCGCTGGGGTAGACGCGGGGTAATCAGGTTGTCCCACGTGAGGCTCACGGTCTTCATCCCCATTTTACAGATGAGGTAGCTGAGGCCCAGAGAAGTGAAGTGACTTGCCCAAAGTCACACAGTTGACAGGTGGCAGAGGCGGGATTAGAACCCACGACCTCTGACTCCTAAACCCGGCCTCTTTATGCCATGCTGCTGATTAACTCGTGTCTGCCCCAGCCCTCAGTACAGTGCCTGGCACATCATAAGTGCTTAACAAGCAGCGGGGCCTAGGGGGTAGAGCCCCGGACCCGGGTTCTAATCCCGGCGCCGCCACCCGAGGGGCCTTCGGCAAGTCACTTTCTGTGCCTCGGTGACCTCATCTGGAAAACGGGGATTAGGACCGTGAGCCCCGTGTGGGACAACCCGATCGCCTTGTATCCCCCAGCGCTTAGGACGGTGCTCTGCACGTAGTAAGCGCTTAACGGATGCCGACATTATGATCACTTCACTTCTCTGGGCCTCAGTTACCTCATCTGTAAAACGGGGATTAAGAGTGGGCGTCCCACCTGGGACGGGGACTGTGTCCAACCTGATTAACGTGTATCTATCCCAGTGCTTAGAACGCGGCTCGGCACATAGCGAGCGCTTAATAAATTCCATTTTATTTTTCTATTTGGAGCCCCGCCTAGACAGGAGCCAGAAGAAGGAGCGAAGGGCTTGCCGTCACCCTGGGAGGACGGAGGACAATCAGCCGGTCGTATTTATCGAGCGCTTACTGTGTGCAGGGCGCTCTTCTAAACCCTTGGGAGAGGATGATATCCATTCATTCATTCATTCAGTAGTATTTATTGAGCGCTTACTATGTGCAGAGCACCGGACTGAGCGCTCGGAATGGACAATTCGGCAACGGATAGAGACGATCCCCGCCCAGCGACGGGCTCGCGGTCTAATCGGGGGACAAAAAACGAGACAACTTAATCACGGTAAATAGAATCAAGGGGATGGACACCCCATTAACGAAATAAATGGGGGAATAAAAATATGTACGAATGAGCGGAGTGCTGAGGGGAGGGGAAGGGAGGGGGGAGGAGCAGAGGGAAAGGGGGGAAAAGGGGCTTTGCTGAGGGGAGGTGAAGGGGGAGCAGAGAGGGAGCGGAGGGAAAAGGGCAAGTTCAGTCTTGGAAGGCCTCCTGGAAGAGGTGAGCTCTCAGTATGAGATATGAAAAACGTAGTCCCTGCCCACAGTGAGCTTCCAGTCGAGACGGGGAGGACAGGCAGGTAATAATAATGTTGGTATTTGTTAAGCGCTTGCTGTGTGCAGAGGACTGTTCTAAGCGCTGGGGTAGATAGAGGGCAATCAGGTCCCACGTGAGGCTCACAGTCTTAATCCCCATTTTACAGTTGAGGGAACTGAGGCCCAGGGAAGTGGAGTGACTCGCCCACAGTCACACAGCTGACGAGCGGCAGAGCCGGAATTCGAACCCGTGACCTCGGACGCCCAAGCCCGGGCTCTTTCCACTGAGCTTCGATTTGTGCGTGTTAATAATGTCTGTCTCTGCCTCTAGACTGTGAACTCACTGTGGGCAGGGAATGTGTCTGTTCATTCGGTCGTAGGTATTGAGCTCTTACCGTTTCCAGAGCACTGTACTAAGCGCTTGGTAGGGTACAATGCAACAGCAAATGGGTCTCTATCTGTTACCGATTTGTCCATTCCAAGCGCTTAGTCCAGTGCTCTGCACATAGTAAGCGCTCAGTAAATACTATTGAATGAATGAATGAATCCCCTGCCCTCAACCAGCTGACGGACTAGAGTGTTTGTTGTCGTATGGTATTCTCCCAGTCGCTTAATACAGCGCTTTGCACGCAGTAATCCAAGAATCCAAGCTCCGCCACGCGTCAGCTGTGGGACTGTGGGCGAGTCACTTCACTTCTCTGCGCCTCATTTACCTCATCTGTAAAATGGGGATGAAGACCGTGAGCCTCACGTGGGACAACTTGATTACCCTGTATCTACCCCAGTGCTAGAACAGGAGAAGCAGCGTGGCTCAGTGGAAAGAGCCCGGGCTTGGGAGTCGGAGGTCGTGAGTTCGAATGCCGGCTCTGCCATTTGTCAGCTGTGTGACCGTGGGCGAGTCACTTCACTTCTCTGTGCCTCAGTCCCCTCATCTGGAAAATGGGGATTAACTGGGAGCCTCACGTGGGACGACCCGATGACCCTGTATCTCCCCCAGCGCTTAGAACAGTGCCCGGCACATAGTAAGCGCTTAACAAATACCTACATTAATATTCCCCCTCCTCCTCCTCATCGCATCCTCCGCAGGGCGGAATTCCTGCTCGGTAATCCTAGTGAGGAAATCTCCATTTGCAGTTCGATATTTGGACGGAACAGTCCACCAGCAGAAAACCTCTGCCTCCCTGTTGCATTTTTCCTTTTAAACTTCACTTAAAAAGAGGCTCATGGAAATCGACCTATGAGAGATGGAAATGCAGGCAGTGGGTGGTCAGTTAAATTCGAGCAGAAACGATAAAACAAGGCAAGAAAATATTTTATTAGGCTCACCTCACATCAGATGAGTAATAATAATAATGACGACGTTGGTATTTGTTAAGCGCTTACTGTGTGCCGAGCGCTGTTCTAAGCGCTGGGGTCGATGCAAGGTAATCAGGTTGTCCCACGTGAGGCTCACAGTCTTCATCCCCGTTTTACAGATGAGGTCACTGAGGTGCCGAGAAGTGAAGCGACTTGCCCAAAGTCACCCGGCTGACAGGTGGCGGAGCCGGGATTTGAACCCACGACCCCTCACACCTAAACCCCTGCTCTCTTCACTGAGCCGCGCTACCTTAGAATCTATAATCCTGCCAAAGTCTTTTCCGTATATTCCACCAAAAAAAGACTGTAGTTTGGTACCGTCGATTTGACGCGAGAGCCTGGTTTTAGAACTTCCAGTTTGCATGAAATCCCAGAGATGCGAGGATCGCCACGTGCTCCGAATCGGGAATCGGTGCCAGTTAGAAATCCTCGCAGAAAGTTTCACTGTGAATTCCAAACCACGACTTTCAGTTCTACTTGAAGGTACTGAAAACAAAAATGTTCCCTCTACAGGATGTTTGTCTGTAGCCGGACAGGTGGACGTAGACCTTCCAGTCCGGTTTGTATCCCAGTAGTTTTACTATTCTCGAAGTAGACCACGCATTAATAATAATAATAATTTTGATATTTGTTAAGCGCTTACTATGTGCAATACACTGTTCTAAGCTCCGGGGTAGATGCAAGGTCATCGGGTTGTCCCTTGTGAGGCTCACAGTCTTCATCTCCATTTTACAGCTGAGGTCACTGAGGCCCAGAGAAGTGAAGTGACTCGCCCACGGTCACCCAGCTGACAAGTGGCGGATCGGGGATTCGAACCCACGACCTCCGACTCCCAAGCCCGGCCTCTTTCCACTGAGCCACGCTGCTTCTCCTGTTCTAGCACTGGGGTAGATACAGGGTAATCAAGTTGTCCCACGTGAGGCTCACGGTCTTCATCCCCATTTTACAGATGAGGTAAATGAGGCGCAGAGAAGTGAAGTGACTCGCCCACAGTCCCACAGCTGACGCGTGGCGGAGCTTGGATTCGAACCCATGACCTCTGACTCCCAAGCCCGGGCTCTTCCCCCCCGAGCCCCGCTGCTTCCCTTAAACTTGGACTCTCACAGAACGCCACAGAAACGTGAACCGTAACTGCCGGGAAACACTCATTCGAGTTGGATGGAACATAAGAATGGTCTCTATCTGTGGCCGAATTGTCCGTTCCAAGCGCTTAGTCCAGTGCTCTGCACATAGTAAGCGCTCAATAAATACGCCTGAATGAATTAATGAATAAGAATTGGCGTGCTGGGCACTGCTAACTTAATACGTAGATAAGATGCCTGAGAAATGTTCAGTGAGGCTGCCGAGATTGTCCTCGGAAAGTTAATCTTCCTTTCAGATGTTGCTGCAGAGGAATTATTTTATTTTATATTATTTTACGGTATTCGTTAAGTGCTTACTATGTGCCAGGCACTGTACTAGGCACTGGGGCAGATATAAGCTAATCAGGTTGGAGAAATCCCTGTCCCGCATGGGCCTCACAGTCTTAATCCCCATTTTTACAGATGAGGTAATCGAGGCAGAGAGAATAATAATAATTATAATGATGGTATTTGTTAAGTGCTTATGGGTTCGAATCCCGGCTCTGCCCCTCGTCAGCTGTGTGCCCGTGGGCCAGTCACTTCACTTCTCTGTGCCTCAGTTCCCTCATCTGGAAAATGGGGATGAAGACTGTGAGCCTCACGTGGGACAACCTGATGACCCTGTATCTACCCCGGCGCTTAGAACAGTGCTCCGCACAGAGTAAGCGCTTACAAATACCAACGTTATTATTATCTTTGCTACGTGCTGAGCACTGTTCTAAGCACTGGGGTAGATACAGGGTAATCAGCCTGTCCCAGTGGGGGCTCGCATTTTTGAATTTTTGAGGTCACTGAGGCCCAGAGAAGCGAAGCGACTCGCTCGAGGTCGCACGGAAGACAAGCGGCGGGGCCGGGATTAGAACCCAGGCCCCTCCGGCTCTATCCGCTAATCCAGGCTGCTTCTGAATGATGGAGAGAGGGAGTAGACGACGAAGGAGGTAAATGTCGGTGGACTTTTTTCATCTCTCACGGACATTCTATTGATGGGCTTTTCGGGATTAATATCAGTAGACACATTAATAACATTTAGCGCTTACTGTCCCTCGAACCCCAGACATCATAGTTTTAGCAGCGTGGCTCAGTGGAAAGAGCCCGGGCTGGGGAGTCGGAGGTCATGGGTTCGACTCCCGGCTCTGTCACCCGTCAGCCGTGTGACCGTGGGCGAGTCACTTCACTTCTCTGGGCCTCAGTTACCTCATCTGGAAAATGGGGATTAACCGGGAGCCTCACGTGGGACGACCTGATTCCCCTGTATCTACCCCGGCGCTTAGAACAGTGCTCTGCACATAGTAAGGGCTTAACAAATACCAACATTATTATTATTATCTGCAGATGCCAGCTCAACGGGACCGTCCACAGATGACCTGCTACCCGAGATGTGCGATCCATCCTAGAGCGCGTCCCGAAACCTTAGCCTCCGGTTGCTCGGAACCAACCGTGCATCCGTCCATCCGTTATTGTCGAACGCCCGTAACTATGATTTGCCACTAATTTTCCAAACCTTCTTCCATATGCGGCGAATAAATCTCTCCCCTCCCCCCCGTCGGGGCGATGGAGTTAGTGAAAAGCGAAAATCCGTCTCCGTCGGAGGCGTCCTGACCTCCTCCCTGTGCGGCGGGTTGTGCGTCTCTGGCCATCCGACCAATGTCTTTAACATCCTTTCGCCGTTCTTTGGTATCTTCCCCTCTGCTCCTCCCCCTCTCCCTTCCCCTCCCCTCAGCACCGTGCTCGACCGCTCAACTGTATGTATTTTTGATTACCCTATTTATTTTGTTAATGAGATGTCCATCCCCTTGATTCTATTTATTGCTGTTGTTTTAATGAGACGTTCATCCCCTCGATTCTATTTATTGCTATCGTTTTTATCCGTCCGTCTCCCCCGATTAGACCGTAAGCCCGTCGATGGGCAGGGATTGTCTCTGTCTGTTGCCGATCTGTCCGTTCCAAGCGCTTAGTACAGTGCTCTGCACATAGTAAGCGCTCAATAAATACTATTGAATGAAAGAACGAATCGTCCAGCGCGGACGGAGCGTTAGTTACTTTCTAAAGGACTAGAATAGCGCGACCGCATCTGGAACTCATCGTTCGCTCCCTAATCCGGCAGATCCCCCAGGTTTAAGAAGGTCTTTCAATTCAAATTATTCGCCCGGATCGTTGTAAATAACATACGATTAACTCCTAGAAGAAACAATCATTATATCCGAAAAAAAAAACCCACCTCTTTTTTTTTCTTTTTTAAACGGGGTGATTCAATCAACTTATTTCCAAAACATCCTATTCTACTCGCATAGTTCTGTTCAATTACCGTAGCGTGTGTGGTTGTCAAACCGAGCGGGAGCTATTATTTTTAAATAAAATCTAAAGCGGGTAGAGTTAATCCATATAGTTTAACTACTGGTGAGAATCGGAGGAAATTAAGGGCGGGAAAAGCTCTTCCCCACTTGGGATATTAACCCCTTTCGGAGCTATTCAGAATGGTTGGGCTGAAAGAAACGTTTCAATAATGCAGTGAGGGGATGTTCTAACCGGTCAAGGTGTCCACTTGCTTATTATTATGATGATATTTATTAAATGCTTACTATATTCATTCATTCAATAGTATTTATTGAGCGCTTACTATGTGCAGAGCACTGGACTGAGCGCTTGGAACGGACAGATCGGTAACAGATAGAGACGGTCCCTGCCCTTCGACGGGCTCACGGTCCGATCGGGGGAGACGGACGGACGAGAACGATGGCGATAGATAGAGTCGAGGGGAAGAACGTCTCATTAAAACAATAGCAGATAAATAGAATCAGGGTGATGTACATCTCATTAACAAAAGAAATAGGGCGATGAAGATATATACAGTTGAGCGGTCGAGCACAGCGTTGAGGGGAGGGCAAGGGAGGGGGGAGGAGCAGAGGGAAAGGGGGGAAAAGGGGGCTTAGCTGAGGAGAGGTGAAGGGGGGGTAGAGGGAGCAGAGGGAGAAGGGGAGCTCAGTGTGGGAAGGCCTCTCGGAGGAGGTGAGCTTTAAGTAGGGTTTCGAAGAGGGGAAGAGAATGAGTTTGGCGGAGGCGAGGAGGGAGGGCGTTCCGGGACCGCGGGAGGACGCGGCCCGGGGGTCGACGGCGGGACGGGCGAGACCGAGGGACGGCGAGGAGGCGGGCGGCGGAGGAGCGGAGCGTGCGGGGCGGGCGGTGGAGAGAGAGAAGGGAGGAGAGGTAGGAGGGGGCGAGGTGACGGACAGCCTCGAAGCCTAGAGTGAGAAGTTTTTGTTTCGTGCCGAAGTCGATAGGCAACCACTGGAGGCTTTTAAGAAGGGGACTGATATGCCCAGAGCCAAGCACTGGGGTAGATACAAGGGAATCAGGCTGTCCCACGTGGGTCTCACAGTCTTAATCCCCATTTTCCAGATGAGGGAACCGAGGCCCAGAGAAGTGAAGTGACTCGCCCACAGTCACACAGCTGACGAGTGGCAGAGCCGGGAGTCGAACCCATGACCTCTGACTCCCAAGCCCGGGCTCTTTCCACTGAGCCACGCTGCTTCCCCCAAACACCCCCCCCCCCCCCGACATTGCCATAAAGCATTTGGGGTGGGTTTTTTGTTTTTTTAGTTCTTTTAAAATCCATACGGTAAGATAGAATGTCTTCCGCTGGTAGAAACAATGTTGGTACTTGTTAAGCGCTTACTATGTGCAACAAATAATAATAATATTGGTATTTGTTAAGCATTTATTATGTGCAGAGCGCTGTTCTAAGCGCTGGGGTAGATACAGGGTCATCAGGTCGTCCCACGTGAGGCTCACAGTTAATCCCCATTTTCCAGATGAGGTCACTGAGGCCCAGAAAAGTGAAGTGACTTGCCCACGGTCACACAGCTGACAAGCGGCAGAGCCGGGATCCGAACCCATGACCTCTGACTCCCAAGCCTGTGCTCTTTCCACTGAGCCACGCTGCTTCTCTCTCGGTGGCTAACTAAAAATTTTATACCGCACTGACAAATTTAAGAAGGTCACACGAATTTCTACCGATATCTCTATCCTCCTACATCCAGACGTCGTCCATCGAACAGCAGCGGGAAGGAGAAGAAATTTAGAATAAGAGCGTTCATAACAGGGTAGAAACTATATACAAAAGTGCTGTGGGGCGGGGAGGGGGGTTAGAGCAGAGGGAGCGAGTGGGGGGGATGGGGAGAGGAAGGAAAAGGGGGGCTTCGTCCGGGAAGGCCTCCTGGAGGAGGCGAGCTTTCAGTAGGGCTTTGAAGGCCCTTCGGCCTTCCAGGCCTGGACTCTATCCATTAGGCCACGCTGCACCTGCACCGTAATTTAACGTATCTCCCATTACTTCCCCGAACTAACTCCCACTGGACCTTCAAGAAGGATTCATAATTGAATTCTTTCACCGCGTCTCGGCTAGATAATTCTCTGAGCCACCGAGGGACTGTCTCGAAGAATTCCGCCTTTCGTTGGGATCCCTCGGTTCTCGCTTAAGACGCCGCATTTTTCAAACTTGGGCAAACTATCCAGTGTGGATTTTATCGTATTCATTCATTCGATAGTATTTATCGAGCGCTTACTACGTGCAGAGCACTGGACTAAGCGCTTGGAAGGGACAAATCGGTAAGAGATAGCGACGGTCCCTGCCCTTTGACGGGCTCGCAGTCTAATCGTAATCATTCGGGCAAATCGGAGTGTCGGTCTCCTAAATGAACTCAGATTAAAGTATTTAGCCTTTTTGATTCGATTCATTCAGTTCATTCGATCGTATTTACTGAGCGCTTACTGTGTGCAGAGCACTGTACTAAGCGCTGGGGGAGATACAGGGTGATCAGGTTGTCCCACGTGGGGCTCCCAGTTTGAATCCCCATTTTACAGATGAGGTCACCGAGGCCCAGAGAAGCGAAGTGACTTGCCCACGGTCACACAGCTGACAAGTGGCCGAGCCGGGATTCGCCAGTAAGCGCTTAACAAATATCAGTTATTTTCTTATTCTTTTGGGGTACTCAACCAATCATCTGGCTTCAGCTACCACCTCTATGCAGATAACCCCCAAATCTCTTACTGGACTCAATGACCTTGCTTTTCTCTTGCCTCCAGGGCATCATCACAAGAGAAAATAACCCTTGCCGCACCCCCGTCCTCCCCTACCCTATTGTGAGGAAAAAAAAATGTTTGGATCGGTAATTATGTTGTTTGCGTCCATCTGCCCCCCTCGATTAGACTGCGAGCGCGTCTTTGGGCAGGGATCGTCTCTATCTGTTGCTGAATCGTCCATTCCAAGCGCTTAGTACGGTGCTCTGCCCATAGTAAGCGCTCAATAAATACTGTTGAGTGAATGAACCCGGGACCTCTGACTTTCCACCGAGCCACGCTGCTTCTCTAAATAGAGACAGTCCCTGCCCACGACGGGTTTACATTCTAGAAGGGGGGAAACAGACATCAAAACGAAACAGGTACAAGTAACCGGACATCTATGGCGTAAATATAAATAAATAGAATTATAGCTATATACACATCATTAATAAAATAAATAGAATACACAAGCGCTGTGGGGCGGGGAGAGGGGGAGAGCGGAGGGAGGGAGTCGGGGCGATGGGGAGGGGAGGAGGAGCAGAGGAAAAGGGGGCTCAGAAACAGTCTTATGGTTTAAAGCTGCGGAGGAGATCAACGAGCTCTCCGCCGCCAGCTGTCCTCTGATTTATTCAAGAGTTTTAATTTATAAATAAACTCACAGATAAATTTAAAGGCGTCAGAATGCTAAGTGCCTGGAGAAACTCTAGCGTTCTGCAGCCTTGTTCTCCTCCCCTATTATCCACGCTGATCGCATCCACATGAGGTCACCAACTGACATCTTTTTCTCGGTCTAAGCGCCCGGCCGATTCTGAGGTTTTACCTCCGAAGAGCTAGTACCGAGTATTCCTTCTTCTTAACTCACCCAATTTAGGATTCTCCAGAAAGTTAACTTGGCTCTTCCTAACGCCCGGAAAAGTAAAATTTTCCTCTCAGCGAGTGCGCTTCTACCTTCTACAGGAGACTCTAAAGATACCCTAATTTCCTTTGATCCCCAGGCTGTGGTTTATATATTTGTCAAACAGCCTTTTGTTTTAATCCTCTCCATCCGCCCGATACTCATTTTAAAAGTCCGCTTAAAATAGGAAACGGTGGGTAGTTTTAAGTTGAAAACCAGAAAAAAAAAGGGAAAGGCCATAATTTCTCCCGTTCCAGGTGGACAGATCGCAGATTTGCTTCAAGGATAGAATATAACTTCAATCTGTGACTCAATCGCTCAATCAGTGGTATTTATTGAACGCCCCACGGCACTTAAGGTACACATGGGTAAATTATTCATTTATTTATGTATTTATTTATTCATATTAATTCCCGTCCCCCCCTCTAGACTTTAAACTCGTCGGGGGCAGGGAGTGTGTCTGTTTATTGTTCTGTCGTACTCTTGCAAGTGCTTAAGTACGGTGCTCTGTACAGAGTAAGCGTTCAGTAGATACGATTGAATGAATAAATGAATGCTTATTATGTGCAGAGGCCCGTTCTAAGGACTATTCATTCATTCATTCAACAGTATTTATTGAGCGCTTACTATGTGCAGAGCACTGTACTAAGCGCTTGGGATGAACAGGTCGGCAACAGATAGAGACGGTCCCTGCCGTTTGACGGGCTGACGGTCTAATCGACTAGGGACAGTGCGACAGAATTAGAGGGAATATTGGCATTCCCAGAGATATCTGTTGCCGAATTGTCCATTCCAAGCGCTTACTACAGTGCTCATAGTAAGCGCTCGATAAATACTATTGAATGAATGAATATCCAGCTTCCAGCGTGTCCTGCCTTCCGCTGTCGAGTCGTGTCCGACCCAAAGCGACTCCACGGACGCATCTCTCCCGGAGCGCCCCGCCTCCGTCCGCCATCGTTCCGGTAGTGGATCCGCAGGGTTTCCTCGCTCGAAATCCGGAAGCGGTTGACCGTCGCCTCCTTCCGCGCAGCAGATTGAGTCTCCTCCCTCGACCGTCTCCCGGGCCGCCGCCGCCCGGCCCGGGGGAGTTCCGACTCGTCGCCGACGGCCTGCCCCCCCGCCGGCCACCGGCCAAGCTGGGAACGGACCGGACGGGCCTCCGCTCGACTCTCCGTAGCCGAGCCTGGAAGAGGACGGGAAACTCCCCAGGTGCCTTTCCGAGAGAGGTAACTTCTGTTAGACGGTTTCCATTGTGACCATCTCTATGAAGCCGTTGAACGGGTCTGTTTCCTCTCTAGACTCTGAGCTCTTTGAGGACGGGGAGCATCCCGCCTCTGCCACGTGTCAGCTGTGTGACTGTGGGCAAGTCGCTTCACTTCTCGGTGCCTCAGTTACCTCAGCTGTCAAATGGGGATTGAGACCGTGAGCCCCACGTGGGACAACCTGACGACCTTGTATCTCCCCCAGCGCTTAGAACAGTGCTCTGCACATAGTGAGCACTTAACAAATACCAACATTATTATTATTATGTCTATCAACTCTGTATTATTATGCCCTCCCAAGCACTTAGTAGAGTGTGCTGCACACAGTAAGCGCTCAAGAAATACCATCGATTGATGGATTTCTTGTCACCTATCTTATCAGGTGACCTGGGAGGCCCCTGAGGTGGTCCACGAATAAGCTGACGCTATGGCCTAGTGGATAGAGCCCGGGCCTGGGAGTCACGAGGACCTGGGTTCTAATCCCGGCTCCACCACTGGTCTGCTGTGCGACCTCGGGCAAGTCACTTCGCTTCTCTGCGCCTCAGTCACCTCATCTGTAAAATGGGGATTGAGAATGTCAACCTCAGGTGGGACGGGGACGGTGTCATTCATTCATTCGTTCAATAGTATCTATTGAGCGCTTACTATGTGCAGAGCACTGTACTGAGCGCTTGGAACGGACAAGTCGGTAACAGATAGAGACGGTCCCTGCCCTTCGACGGGCTCACGCTCTAATCGGGGGAGACGGACGGACGAGACCGATGGCGATAAATGGAGTCGAGGGGAAGAACATCTCCAAACTGATTTGCCTTGTATCTACCCCGGTGCTTAAAACGGTGCTTGGCATATAGTGAGCACTTAACACATGCTATAATATTAATAATAATTATTATTATTATGACAGCAAGCCTCAGCAGTCAGCCTTCTCCCCTTCACCCCCCCCCCCCGCCCCCCCAGCCGGGGACCACCCCAGGCATCTCCGGGTGCCGTGGAAAGGACGTCCACGAATGCCACCCCAAAGCACTTGTGGACATTCCTGTCATTTTATTAATCCCTTTGCTCCCGGCCCCAAAACATTTAATGTACACGTCTGTCACTTTATTTACCGGCATTGGCGTTTGTCTCACCCACTGTAGACCGTTAGCCCGCTGCGGGCGGGGAATGTCACTCTCTATTATTGCATCGTACTTCCCCAGCCGCTTAGGACAGCGTTCTGCGCACAGTAAGCGCTCGATAAATATGACCGAATGAGTGAACGAATGAATTAATGCACTCCCCTTGGCCCAAGTCGATAAGAAACAGCATGGCTCAGTGGAAAGAGTCAGAGGTCATGGGTTCGACTCCCGGCTGTGCCACTCGTCAGCCGCGTGACCGTGGGCGAGTCGCTTCACTTCTCTGGGCCTCAGTGACCTCATCTGTAAAATGGGGATTAACCGTGAGCCTCACGGGGGACAAGCTGATTCCCCTGTATCTCCCCCAGCGCTTAGAACAGTGCTCCGCACATAGTAAGCGCTTAACAAATACCAACATAATTATTATTATTATGACACATTCTCCCCACCTCTGACCACCCCAACCCAAACACTCATCCGCAAAATTCTTAGACTTAGGAGAATCTGCCATTCATTCAATAGTATTTACCGAGCGCTTAGTATGTGCAGAGCACCGGACTAAGCGCTTGGAATGGGCAATTCCCAGGCAGAGACCCGGGAGCAGTACCCTCTCCGTCTAGATCTTTTCGGTTCCTCGGGGGGAACGATACCCCGCGCTGGCTTGGGGAAACGGAGATCCGAAATCGCCTCTCTCATACGATCTGCTTCCCCTTCGACGAGAATCGTAACACAGGCGTGTTTAATTCTTTCTCTTTCGTGCCGCACTGTTTAATCTCAGCGAACCATTGGCTGCTGGAAGTGGGAGGGAGGGATGCGGTGCGAGTAACCAGATTCATTACCTAATGTTTTGCTGCTTAACATCAGATTGATCAAACAGCTTCACCAGCCACGGGGCCAGGGGACAAATCAAGCAAAACTCTCTCGCTGAAATAAGCCACCCTTATCTGGGCGGAAGGACCTCGGAGGTTCGCGAGCTTTAAATCCACCCCGGGGTTTTGCGTTATAACTCTATTTAGTTTTCAGAGATGTTCCGGCTTCCAACACATAAACCGGCTTTGTTTGGAGAATTATTTTTTAAATTCGCGTTTAATAAAATCAAGATGGGGAAATGACTCAAAAACAATGAAATGTGTTTTTCGGAGTAAGCGTATTAGTTTATAGTATGAAGAAAACATGTGAGTAAAACCGCAGAAGATACAATTTTTTAATTTGAGGATTTTTATGGGCCCAGTCTGCACCGTGGAGGGTAGGGAATTGTGTGCCCAGTTCCCATTAACGCTAATGAAAACGATACACGGTTCGCCACACGTTACACCGAACGGCCCCCACCGAAAAAACGACTCGATACCCAAAGGTCGCTCTCTCCCTTTGCACGTAATTGAAGTCAAGTCGAAATTCACCTCCGTCTCAGCGGGCCGCGTGTACGTGGCTGTGTACGTTCAACCTCCACGGCTTGCCCTTCGCGGGGCCCCTCTGAGACTGCGGACATTTGCCGTGAGCACGCGGTATGGAAAACATATGCGTTAGGGTCCCGTTCCCCCATCCGTCTCCAACCTCCTTTTTCGTTCACGTTTTACAGACTGGTTCAAAGCCCCTTTCAATTAGTCTGAGCGGGAGGGAGTGGGGATTTGATCCCCGTTTTACGGATGAGGAGACTGAGGCGCAGGGGAGTTAACTGAGCTGCACAAAGGTCACGCGGCGGACAAGCGGCAGAGCTAGGTGGGTTTTTTTGTATATGAAGCGTTTGCTCTGCGCCCCGCTCCTCTCTCGGGATGGCACCCGGTGAGTTTCCGGTCCTCTACCGGTCTCGGCTACGGGAGGGAGAGTCGAGCGGAGGCCCGTCCGGTCCGTTCCCAGCTTGGCCGGTGGCCGGCGAGGGGAAGGCCGTCGGCGACGAGTCGGAACCCGCCCGTGCCGGGCGGCAACGGCACGGGAGGGAGTCGAGGGCGGAGACTCGAGTCGACTAGGTGGAATAATGATGATGATGGTATTTGTTAAGCCCTTACCATGTGCCAAGCACTGTTCTGAGCGCTGGAGGGGATTCAAGGTGATCAGGTTATCCCACGTGGGGCTCACGGTCTTCATCTCCATTTTCCAGATGAGGTCACTGAGGCCCAGAGAAGTCAAATGGCTTGCCCAAAGTCCCACAGCTGACAAGCGGCAGAGTCGGGATTAGAACCCGTGACCTCTGACTCCCAAGCCCGGGCTCTTTCCACTGAGGCACGCCGCTTCTCATAAGCAAGGCAGTGGTTAACCGCTTCCGGATTTTTACCAGGAAAATTCTACGGATCCGCTACCGGAACGATCGCAGACGGAGAGTGGGGGGTTCCGGGAGAGATGTGGCCATGGAGGCGCTCTGGGTCGGAGACGAGATGTGCCGGGCACTGTACTAAGCGCTGGGGTAGATACAAGCTAATGAGGTTGGACACGGTCCCTGTCCCGCATGGGGCTCACAGACTTAATCTCCATTGTATAGGTGAGGGAACTGAGGCCCAGAGAAGCGAAGTGACTTGCCCCAGGCCACCCGGCAGACAAGTGGCAGAGCTGGGATCAGAACCCAGAGCCTCCGACTCCCACGGTCCGTCCCCCGGCCATGCTGCCTCTCTACTGGCCTGACCTGCTTCCGCTCTCCGCTTCTCCCAGACTCATCCGCAGCGTGGCTCAGTGGAAAGAGCCCGGGCTTGGGAGTCGGAGGTCATGGGTTCGAATCCCAGCTCTGCCGCTTGTCAGCCGTGTGACCGTGGGCGAGTCACTTCGCTTCTCTGGGCCTCAGTGACCTCATCTGGAAAATGGGGATTAACCGTGAGCCTCACGTGGGACGACCTGACTACCCCGTATCTACCCCAGCGCTTAGAACGGTGCTCTGCGCATAGCGAGCGCTTAACAGATACCTTACTCTTGACTCTCCGTCCTCCCACCCCTCACTTCACCCCAAACCCGGAACTTCCTCCCACTTCAGATCTTCTAGACAACAGCCCTCCCCGACTTCAAATCCCACCTCCTTCGGGAAAGCTTCCCCCATTAATTGACAATTTTCAGTCTCGCCAGCGCCAAACCCGACTCCCACACACGTACTTTATTCTTATCCTGCGTAATCATCAGTCAGTCGGTCGTATTTATTGAGCAACTGACTCTGTGTGCAGAGCACTGAACTAACCCTCGGGAGAGGACAGTACGACGGAGTCTGCAGACATGTCCCCTGCCCGCCGCGAGCTTACGGTCTAATAATAATAATAATAATAATAATGTTGGTATTTGTTAAGTGCTTACTACGTGCAGAGCACTGTTCTAAGTGCTGGGGAGTCAGGTCGTCCCACGCGAGGCTCCCAGTTAATCCCCATTTTCCAGATGAGGTAACTGAGGCCCAGAGAAGTGAAGTGACTCGCCCACGGTCACGCAGCTGACAAGTGGTAGAGCTAGGATTCGAACCCATGACCTCCGATTCCCAAGCCCGGGCTCTTTCCACTGAGCCACGCTGCCTCTCTGAGGGGGAGGGGGAGATGTAAAAGTCCTCCTTTTTTTGTATTCAATTACTTCTTGTCTTATTTTATTTAGGGAAGCGGCGCGGCTCAGCGGAAAGAGCCCGGGCTTGGGAGTCAGAGGTCACGGGTTCGACTCCCGGCTCTGCCACTGGTCAGCTGCGTGACCGTGGCCGAGTCACTTCACTTCTCTGGGCCTCAGTGACCTCATCTGTAAAGTGGGGATTAACTGTGAGCCTCCCGTGGGCCAACCTGATGACCCTGCATCTCCCCCAGCGCTTAGAACAGTGCGCCGCACTTAGTAATCGCTTAACGAACACCAATATATTTTTTTTTAATTTTATGCCGTCCAATAGTCTCCTCCCCAGAGCGACGCCATGGACGCATCCCTCCCTGAAGGCCCCGCCTCCATCTGCGGTCGTTCCGGTAGTGGATTCGTAGGCTTTTCTTGGTTAAAATCCAGAAGCGGTTGACGGTCGCCTCCTTCCGCGCAGTAAACCTGAGTCTCCGCCCTCGACTATTTCCCCGGTCGCGGCGGCTGCCCGGCCCGGGGGAGTTCCGACTCGTCGCCGCCGGCCTTCCCCCCGCCGGCCACCGGCCAAGCTGGGAACGGACCGGACGGGCCTCCGCTCGACTCTCCCTCCCGTAGCCGAGACCGGTGGAGGACGGGAAACTCTCCTGGTGCCATCCGAGCGGGGTTCGATTATTTAACTAATAATAATAATGATAATATTGGTATTTGTTAAGAGCTTGCTATGGGCCGAGCACTGTTCTAACCGCCGGGGAAGATGCAGGGCAATCGGGTCGTCCCACGCGAGGCTCACGGTTAATCCCCATTTTCCAGATGAGGTCACTGAGGCCCAGAGAAGCGAAGCCACCCGCCCACGGTCACGCAGCTGACGAGTGGCAGAGCCGGGAGTCGAACCCGTGACCTCGGACTCCGAAGCCCGGGCTCTTTCCGCTGAGCCACGCAACTACCTCTTCGCTACTTAGCGCTATGAGCTGCCCTGCTTCTCATTCTATTGATTCTATTTCTCGTGATTATGATGTCTTGCTTTCGCCCGCTCGATTACACTGTGAGCCCGTCGATGGGCAGGGACCGTCTCTCTCTGTTGCCGAATTGTCCATTCCAAGCGCTTAGTCCAGTGCTCTGGACATAGTAAGCGCTCAGTAAATACTATCGAATGAATGAATGATGTCCTGGTGTTTCCTCCTGCTCTATTATAGATCGTCTTTGTTTGTCTCGTCAGATTGTAGAACGGTAGGTCGCAAAATCCAAGGTTATGGCGGATTTGCGGGTGGGAGAATTTTTTCCACGTGAGGCTCTGGGTGGAGTCTGAGCACGCCCAAGCAAACAGTGGTATGTATCGAGCGCCTGCTCTGTGCAGAACACTGTCTTAAGCTCTTGAGAAAGAACAGTGTGTAACAGAGTTGATCTCGTCCTGGGGAAGCGGCGGGGCTCGGTGGAAGGAGCCCGGGCCTCGGAGTCAGAGGTCACGGGTTCGACTCCCGGCTCTGCCACTCGTCAGCTGGGTGACCGTGGGCGAGTCGCTTCACTTCTCTGGGCCTCAGTGACCTCATCTGTCAAATGGGGATTAACTGGGAGCCTCGCGTGGGACGACCCGATTCCCCTGTATCTACCCCGGCGCAGCGCTTAACAGATACCAACGTGGTGAGCTCTTAACAAATGCAAATAACGAACCACAACAAGCGCTCAGTAAATACGATTGCCTGCCTGGCTCTGGTCTCCCCTAAATTACTGTCAACCAAAGAACCTTTCGAAGAGCCCGTCCGTCTGGGGACGAGAGCATCTCTGAGCAGCCAGTTGTCAACCGGGAGCTAGATTCAAACTGCAATTAAAAAAAAGGCCCAGCAACCCGTTTTCACGATCGCATCGCCTCGCTGTTGCATTTATTGAGCGCTCGCTGTGTGCCGAGCGCCGTACGGCGCGCTTGGGAGAGCACGACGCGTCGATGATACCGCCGGATTGGCTGGCAGCATAAAATACTCCTAGATCGCCCTCGTATCGTTAGATCAGCGAGGCGGACCCGGTTACGGCCGCTAAGAAACACGTGGATCTGCCCCCGCTTTCTCAGCGGTCATTACGCCGGTCCCGCGCGGACTCGGCTGGAGCGTCCGCGGGAAATTCCAATCGGCGGCTCGGTCCATTCAAACTGACCTTGAAACCCAAATGGTCTGCGGGCAGGTCTGTCGGTGAGAGGATTAATGAACACAATCTCGTTCGATTCGGGTTTGGAACCGAATGCTGGCGCGGTGGTGATGACGAAGGGGAAGTTCCCGGGAGCGAGACGCATCAGGGAAGGTAATGAAGGTTGCTCGGTGGAGAGAACACGGGCTTTGGAGTCAGACGTCATGGGTTCGAATCCCCGCTCGGCCACTCGTCAGCTGTGTGACTTTGGGCAAGTCGCTTCACTTCTCGGTGCCTCAGTTCCCTCATCTGTAAAATGGGGATTAAGACCGTGAGCCCCACGTGGGACAACCTGATTCCCCTGTGTCTACCCCAGCGCTTGGAACGGTGCTCGGCACATAGTAAGCGCTTAACAAATACCAACATTATTATTAAGGTTCGCTGGATGTGCGACTTCTCCCTCCTAGATCGGCATACAGCGCGGAGATGGAGCAGATGGAGTCGTCTCCGCAGGTGACCGAGGAACAGGAGGGCTGAAAATCGACAGCGGGATCGATCTCGCCTCCAGAATTTTTCATTTTCGTCGCTCGAGATTGCCGGAAGGTGACCTTTTTTCTTATGGTATCTGTTAAGCGCTTACTATGTGCCGAGCACTGTTCTAAACACTGGGGTAGACGCGAAGTGATAATAATGACGATGATGATGGCATTTGTTAAGTGCTTACTATGTGCCGAGCACCGTTCTACACGCTGGGGTAGATACAAAGCGATAATAATTAACTGTGAGCCTCACGTGGGACGACCTGATTCCCCTGTATCTCCCCCAGCGCTTAGAACAGTGCTCTGCACGTAGTTAGCGCTTAACAAACACCAACATTACTATTATTATAATGATAGTAATAATGATGATGATGGCATCTGATAGGCGCTCACTATGTGCCAAGAACTTTTCTAAGCACTGGGGTAGGTACGATGTCATCAGGTTGTCCCACGTGGGGCTCACAGACTTCATCCCCATTTTACAGATGAGGGAGCTGAGGCGCAGAGAAGTGAAGCGACTTGCCCAAAGTCACCCAGCTGACAAGCGGCGGAGCCGGGATCAGAACCCATGACCTGACTCCCAAGCCCACGCTCTTTCCACTACGCCGCGCTGCTCCTCATAAAAAATGTCGGTATTCGTTAAGCCCTTACTATGTGCGGAGCACTGTTCTAAGCGCCGGGGTAGATACAAGGTCATCAGGTTGTCCCGCGTGGGGCTCACGGTCTTCCTCCCCATTTTCCAGATGAGGGAACTGAGGCGCAGAGAAGCCAAGTGACTCGCCCGAGGTCACCCGGCGTGGCGGAGCCGGGATTAGAACCCGCGACCTCCGACTCCCAAGCCCGGCCTCTTGCCACTAAGCCCCGCCGCTTACTTACTCCATACTTACTCCAACGAAGACGTCAATGCCGGTGAGTGTCTAGACGGCAAACGATACGGACGCGTGATAAATTCCCGACAGCCAGAGCATTAGAGGTTTTGGGCCAGATTCCCGAGAAATCCGTGTGGGTGGGCGTGCGTCTCTGCGGGCGCTCGGTCGGGTATCGTGGCTTTTGAAATTTAGCCCCAGTCCGGATTTTGCCTTCCCGTTCAAGTTGAAATCTCTCATGCTGTCGGTCTGGTAGTGGCCACGCGTGACTGGCCAAGGAGGAAAAAATAAAAGAAGCCACGAGGAGAAAGGAGCAAAGGAAGACACGGGAAAATTATTTGGCCGAGGAAGAGGGAGAAATCGGCGACTACGTTATTGGCACTCAAAGTAAGGTTTGCGTTCGTTTCTTCCGTATCCCCGACCTACGGTACGCCAGACGGTCGTGCCGGTGATTCGTCTGCAGGAAATCCGTTATGTGTACCCAGACCGTATCATCACTTATCCCTTCGCAGTGATTTACAGACCGCAGACCGTTCGAGCGGAATTCTCAATCGCACGGTCTCCCCCCCCCCCCCCCGGCCCCCTCCCCGGGGAAAAAGGAAGGGGCGGCTCGCGGACGGACGCGACCGGCTCCGTCGGACGCGGCCGGGAGGTTGACCCCGCGGAGGCCGAGATCCTTCCCCGTCTGCCGACGTCCGGATCGCCGTACGCTTTAAACGGCCGGAGCGGGGACCGCGCTGTAGGTCTCGTCCCTCGCTTTCTCTCCGTCAAATTTTAGGATCTTTTTCATGCCGGGGCTGGGCCGAGAGGCATCGTTGCCCTAGATGTCAGGGGATTTTCTCTGCAAGCGCTTCTCCCGGCTGCTACGTACATAGCCGTGGGCCGGAACCGGGTGAGGTGACTGTCTACTGGGTTACTTTAATCCATCAGTCGATCGATCGATCTGTGGGAAGCTACTAAGTGTGTCAAGTGGTATTTAAGTGCTGACTATGTGCCGAGCACTGTTCTAAGCGGCGTGGCTCCGTGGAAAGAGCCCGGGCTTCGGAGTCAGCGGTCGCGAGTCGACTCCCGGCTCTGCCACCCGTCGGCTGCGTGACCGTGGGCGGGTCCCTTCACTTCTCTGGGCCTCGGTTACCTCATCTGTAAAATGGGGATCAGCCGGGAGCCTCACGTGGGACGACCCGATGACCCTGGATCTCCCCCGGCGCTCAGAACAGTGCTCTGCACCTAGTAGGCGCTTAACAAATACCAACATTATTATTCTAAGCGCCAGGGGAGATCCAAGGTCATCAGGGTGTCCCCCGTGGGGCTCACAGTCTTCATCCCCATCGTCCGGATGAGGTCACCGAGGCACAGAGATGTTAAGGGACTTGCTCAAGGTCACACAGCTGACGGGTGACGGAGTCGGGCTTCTTGGAACCCACGACCTCTGACTCCCGAGCCCGGGCTCTTTCCACTGAGCCGCGCCGCTTCCCATAATAAGCGCTTAGCAAATGCCATTTACAAAAAAAATAGGGAGAGAGGCACGGAGTAGAGCCATCAAAGGGCAGACGGTCTCAGAGGGACACGCACACATAACACACAACACACCCTCTCGCACAACACACCCTCTCCCCGGAGATTCCTTCTCCGCAACAGCATCGGCCCGAGAGAGAGGAGACTCTCCTTCCCGTTGCTGCCGAGCGGCCCGGCTCTATTCTAGCGGTCCATCGATCAGTGGCATGTATTGCGCGCTTGCCAGGTGCAGGGCACTGTACCGAGCGCTTGGGAAAGTCCGATACAATAGAGAAACCGCCCGCAGAGCCCTCCGGCACCCTACGGCTCCCAGGAGCGGCAGTGGTGGTTAAGCTAGGCTTTCCCAAACGGGGAATAAGGTCCTAAACTGTGATGATGATGAGATGATGATGATGATGATGATGGTATTTGTTAAGCCCTTACTATGTGCCAGGAACCGTACTAAGCGCTGGGGCGGACACCAGCAAATCGGGCTGGACGCAATCCCTTGTCCCACGTGGGGCTCATCGTTTCAATCCCCATTTTACAGATGAGGTAACTGAGGCCCAGACAAGGGAAGCGACTGCTCGAGGTCACGCGGCAGACGAGCGGCAGAGACAGGATTAGAACCCATGATCTCCTGACTCCCAGGCCCGTGCTCCATCCACTACGCCATGCTGCTTCCGTCACAGTGACCCTCCCCTACTTCACAACCTTTTTAAAAATATAATAATAACGTTGGTATCTGTTAAGCGCTTACTACGCGCCGAGCACCGTTCTAAGCGCCGGGGGAGATACAGGGTCATCGGGTCGTCCCACGGGAGGCTCACGGTCTTCATCCCCATTTTCCAGATGAGGGAACCGAGGTCCAGAGAAGTGAAGCGACTCGCCCGCAGTCCCACAGCTGCCATGTGGCAGAGCTGGGAGTCGAACCCATGACCTCCGACTCCCAAGCCCGGGCTCTTTCCACTGAGCCGCGCTGCTTCCCGGGGGGGGGGCTCACAGGCTTCATCCTCATTTTACAGATGAGGCAACTGAGGCGCGGAGAAATGAAGTGACTTGCCCAAAGTCGCACAGCTGACGAGTGGCAGAGGCGGGCGGCATTAGAACTCACGACCCCCGACTCTCAAGCCCGGGCTCTTTCCACCGCTTCTCCCATCCATCAGTCTTGGTGACCCGTTGGATGACTGACCGAAAAAACCTAGGGGCTTCTTATTCACGTATGACGGGAGGTATTTTCTATTCATTGGAGAGAGAGGCGACTCAATCTTTCTCATCCTGTCGATGTGATCGTTTAAAAACATTAGCTACCGATCCAAAAATTAAAAAAAAAAATCGTCCAGCCTGAAGGATTAGGCGACGGAAAGGAAAAGGGATTCTTGGAACTTCTCTTTAGGATCGACGTGTGCCGCTTAGCCACCAAAAGCAGAAAAGCACCCGGACGTCGTTCACTCTAGTAGACTCTCTAGGCGGTAAGCTCCCTGAGGGCCGGGTATGGGTCTCTCAGATCGTTTTGTTAAATGGTATCTGTTAAGCGCTTACTATGTGCCAAGCACTGTTCTAAGCCCTGAAGTAGATACAGGCCCCTCGGGTTCATTCGTTCATCATTCAACGGTATTTATCGAGCGCTCACTATGTGCAGAGCGCCGCACTAAGCGCCCGGGATGGACAGATCGGCATCAGATGCGGTCCCCGCCCATTGACGGGTTTACGGTCTAATCGGGGGAGAGTTGGACACAATCCCTGACCCGCACGAGGCTCACGGTCTTAACCCCCATTTTACAGATGAGGTGACCGAGGCCCAGAGGAGCGGAGCGACTGGCCCAAGGTCACACAGCGGACAGGTGGCAGAACGGGGGTTGGAACCCAGCTCCTTTTGACTTCCAGGCCCGGGATCTATCCACTAAGCCGCTTCTTATCCGGCCGTCGATTCTACTGAGTACCACCGATCGGGTGGTCGGTCTCGGTCAACCAAGCCGTCGTACCGAGTTTAAAGCAGATGGATAATAGTAATAATAATAATAATGATGACGATGATGGTATCCGTTAGGCGCTTTCCGTGTGCCAAGCACCGTTCTAAGCTCTGGGGCAGTTACCAGGTCATCAGGTCGTCCCACGTGGGGCTCACGGTCTTCATCCCCATTTTACAGATGAGGGAACTGAGGCCCCGAGAAGTGAAGTGGCTTGCCCAAGGTCACGCCGCAGACAAGCGGTGGACCTGGGCTTAGACCCCACATCAGAGAAGCGGCGTGGCTCAGTGGAAAGAGCAAGGGCTGGGGAGCCGGAGGTCACGGGTTCGAATCCCAGCTCCGCCGCTTGTCAGCCGTGTGACTCGGGGCAAGTCGCTTCACTTCTCCGGGCCTCAGTCCCCTCATCTGTCAAATGGGGAATTAAGCCCGTGAGCCCCACGTGGGACAGCCCGGTCACCTCGCGTCCTCCCCGGCGCTTGGAACGGTGCTTCGCACGGAGTAAGAGCTTGACAGATGCCATCGTTGTTATCATTTTTATTGTTATGAGCGGATCGAAGCACTGAACAAATACCAACGTGATCGTTATCATCCTCTGACTCTTTGCGCTAAGCCACGCGGCCTCTCAGCACTCGGCGCTTTCCCCTCCGTCCCCCACTGCCCTTCCCCTGCGAAACTTTCTGTACCCTCCCAGAACTTTCAGAAACACCAAACAGCCAAGAAACGTCGACCAGACGGAAAGAGATGCGACGAGCCGAGACAGCCGGCGCCTACTCGTTAGCCCGAACGCTGAACGACGCTTTGGAAATCGATCGATAGTATCTACCGATAACGGTGGTACCTGTTAAAGCGCCTCCTCTGTGCCGAGCACTGTTCTACGCGCCGGGGTAGATGCAAGTTAATCAGGTCAAACAGTCCCTGTCCCCCAAGGGGCTCACGGTCTCAATCCCCATTTTACAGCTGAGGGAACTGAGGCCCGGAGAAGTTAAAGGACTTGCCCGAGGTCACGCAGCAGACTTAGCCTGTGCAGGACAACGTCCTAAGGGCGGTGGGAGAGCACGAATGGGCGGATGCGCTGCCCTGCCCTCGGTGAGCTTTCGACGTCGCGAGAACGTTAACGGGGTGTCTTCCTCCATCGCGTGGCGTTACCGCTCGATTTTTGAGTTTTCTTGGCTCGGAGGTGTGTTATGAGCAAGCTCGGGGAAACTGCCGCTTCCCTTGCCTGGGACCTCCTCTCCCTTCCCCCTCGTCCCAGCTTTTTGTTTTCTTGCCTACGTCTGCTCCGCCCGCCGTGCTGCTCCAGTGCCAGCTACGAGCAAAATTAGCCAGAGGAAGAGAAAGATTTCGTCGGACGCGGAACGTCTCAGCAGACTTACGGAACGGCCGAAAACCGTCCCCTCCGACAGGCCCCCTCAGAAGCGGCGAGGCTCAGTGGCAAGAGCCCGGGCTTGGGAGTCAGAGGTCGCGGGTCCTAATTCCGGCTCTGCCACTCGTCCGCTGTGTGACTTCGGGCAAGTCGCTTCTGTGGGCCTCGGTTACTTCATCTGTAAAATGGGGATGAAGACTGGGAGCCCCACGTGGGACAGCCTTGTATCTACCCCGGCGCTTAGAACAGTGCTCCACGCATCGTAAACACTTAACAAGTGCCACTGTTATTACTATTATTAAGGGAAAGGGAGGGAAGGGAAGCGGGCCTGCAAATTGGACGATCGCGACGTCGCCCGACAGGCCGGGCACCGACAGATGGCGGGAAAACTCCTCGAAGCGAATTTCCGCCGGGGCCGAGAGGACCGAAGGCTAGTCCTCTCTCCTCTTAGCGAGTCCGCTGGCTGACGCCCTCCTTGGTTTCGGCCCCCGAAAGCCTTTCTGCGCGCCGGCCACGAAAACTGACCCTCGCCACCGAATGACCTTCAGCATCGAGCCTGACCCCTTCCGCAGCCGGACGGGTCTTGCTCCCCTCGGTACCAGATTGATTGATTTATTTTTTGCCTCGCTGAAGAAGAAACGAGAGGAGGAAAGGTACCTTGAAATGAGGTTGATCCGCATTTAAAACCCCGGGCCCCGGGCCCCGGAGACCCGATTTGCGGTCCGACCGTCGTGTTTTAGAACTACGGGGGTCAGTGCACAATGTCCCACCACCCGTGGCTTTAGTGCTGCAATATCTTGGGACCGGTGCCCGGGAGCTGGTCGAGGCGGGAAGCCTCGGCCTGTGGCTTGTCGTTAAGACTGGCTTTTCGTGACACTCTAATGTCATCCTTGTGTTTTACATAGGAATGAAAGTTTATAAACACAGAAGTACACTTACGAATCCCCTCTTTTTCCTGTCGGCTGGAAGAGCGAGAATCCGGGTCATTTAGGAAGGCCAGGTGAGACGTCACCCGGGCTCAGTGGGTGGAGAGCGGGAGTCAGAGGGGCCTGGGTTCTAATCCCGGCTCCGTGCCTCGACTGCTGCGTGACCTCGGGTGAGTCACTTCCCTTCCCTGGGCCTCGGTCAGCTCATCTGGAAAACGGGGAATAAGACCGTGAGCCCCGCGTGGGACGGGGTCCGATTCGCGCGTATCTCCCCCGGCGTTGAGTACCGTGCCCGTCACGTAGTAAACGCTTAACGGATACCGTAAAAAATAAAAAAGAGAGAGGCTTCCTGAGCTGGAACGAAAAGCCCGGCGGTCAACACTGAAGCTATTTAATTCTTCTTCGCTGAGTAACTACAGAATTACAGATGTCCCTTGAATGCAATAAATTAATCTCATTCATGCTTGTTTATCTGTGCACCTATTGCCAAAGCGAAGACCCGATCCGCAAATTAACGATCTGAGAACCCACCGAGAATTTCAGTGGCTCTCGTTCCATCCTCTGTCATCCGCACAGGCAAACCAACCAGCCTAGAGAAGAAAGATAGGCGGGCGGTCCGGTGACGGATTCGACAAGTAACGCACCTCAAGGCTCGGCCAAAATCTGCGCTTCAGTCGCCGACGGAGTTCGGCGGGACTGCGAGTCCTCTTTAAGCGCAACTGGGCCTTCTGCACGTCTATAAACGCAGACACGATGAAGGAGAAACTGGAGAAGTTGGGGTTTCGAATGGAAATAACTAATGGTCCCACTTGGCATTCTAAAATAATGAAAATATTCAAGAGGAGAAACTTTCCATTTAAAAAGAATCAGATGCTGTTTTATTGACTATTAAGAAGTCTAAAAGACCGTTTCATAATTTGCCAAATGACATTCATCTGCGTAAGCTAATAAAAGCTTAACTGATTGGATCTGAAGAACTCGATCGGGGCAAAAGATGACAGTGGAACATGCACTTTTTTGGAACGGTATTTGTTAAGCGTTTACTACGTGGCAGGCGCCGTACTAAACGCTGGGGCAAATTCCAGATAATCAGGTTGGACACAGTCCCTGGCCCACGTGGGACTCACCGTCTTAGTCCCCGTTGTACAGATGAGGGAACTGAGGCTCAGAGCAGTGAAGTGACTCATCCAAGGTCACACGGCAGAGAAGTGAGTCGGCGAGGGAGGGAAGGGGGCTGCCCGGAGGAGGAGACGGGCCCGGGTCGGCCCCGGCTCCGGCCCCAGGGAGTGTCCGGCAAAGGAAAAGATGACTGTCGGAGGCTGTATTCGCTCACTCTTTCATTCGATCATTGGTATTTATTGAGCGCTTACTGTGTGCGGAGCACTGTACTTCGTCATGGGTTCTAATCCCAGCTCCGCCATTTGTCAGCCATGTGACTTTGGGGAATAATAATAATAGTAATGATGTTGGTATTTGTTAAGCGCTTAATCCCGGCCCCGCCTCTCTGCTGTGGGACTTGGAGTCACGTCACTTCTCTGGGCCTCCGTTCCCTCCTCTGGAAAATGGAGATATTTTTTTTCGATAAGCGCTTCCTAGGTGCCGAGCACCGTTCTAAGCGCCGGGGTGGATCCGTACATTCCAAGCGCTTAGTACAGTGCTCTGCACATAGTAAGCGCTCAATAATACTATTGAATGAAATACTGTTGAATACGAGATAATCAGTTGTCCCACGTGAGGCTCACAGTCTTCACCCCCATTTTCCAGATGAGGCGACCGAGGCACCGAGAAGTGAGGTGACTCAGACGGTCGACGGGTGGCGGAGCTGGGATCAGAACCCGTGACCTCTGACTCCTAAACCCGTGATCTTTCCACCGAGCCGCGCGGCTTCTCCAGATGGAGACCGAGAGGGAGATTGAGACTGTGAGCCCCGCGTGGGACGGGGACCGCGTCCAACCCCATTCGCTTGGCTCCACCCCGGCGCTTAGTACGGTGCCTGGCACATTGTAAGCGCTTAACACACGCCGGCATCGTTATCATTATCTCTCCGTCGCCCCCTCCTCTTCCGGCTTTCCCCTTAGAGGGCTCGGGCCTGGAAGAGAGCGAGGAAGAGAGGGAGGAGAAGCCACCCGCCTCCGGCTCCGCCGGGAGGCCGCGGATCTGCCGTTGGAGGGCGGAGGGCCCGAGGCCGAGATGACCCCCCCCCCCGTGACCTTCCGTCCAGGGAAGGGAGAGCCGGCTCCAGCCCTTCCCATATGGCGGAGCTGACCGCTCTAGGGGCCGAGGCCGAGAGGCAGGACCTGGGGGAAGGAGGAGGAGGAGGAGGAAGAAAAGGAAGGCGAGGAGGATAAGGAGGATGAGGAGGAGGAGGAAAAAGAGGAGAGAGAGGAGAAGGACACGAAGGACAAAGAGGAGGAGGAGGAGGAAGAGGAGGAGGAGCAAGAAAAGGAAGGTGAGGAGGATAAGGAGGAGGAGGAGGAAAAATAGGGAGGAGAAGGAGAAGGAGAAAGAGGAGAAGGAAGAGGAGGAGAAGGACAAGGAGGACAAAGAGGAGGAGGAGGAAGAGGAGGAAGAAAAGAAGGTGAGGAGGAGAAAGAGGAGGACAAGGAGGAGGAAGAGGACGGGGAAGAAGAGGAGGAGGAGGAAGAAAACGAAGGTGAGGAGGAGAAAGAGGAGGACAAGGAGGAGGAAGAGGACGGGGAAGAAGAGGAGGAGGAGGAAGAAAACGAAGGTGAGGAGGATAAGGAGGAGAAAGAGGAGAAGGAAGAAGAGAAGGAGGAGGAGGACAAAGAGGAGGAGGAGGAGGAAGAAAAGGAAGGTGAGGAGGATAAGGAGGATGAGGAAGAGGAGGATAAAGAGGAGCAGGAGGAGGAGAAAGAGGAGAAGGACAAGGAGGAGGAAGAGGAGGGGGAAGAAGAGGAGGAGGAGGAGGAAGAAAAGGAAGGTGAGGAGGATAAGGAGGAGGAGGAGGAAAAAGAGGAGCATGAGGAGGAGAAAGAGGAGAAGGACGAGGAGCACAAAGAGGAGGAGGAGGAAGAAAAGGAAAGCGAGGAGGAGAAGGAAGAGGAGGAGGACAAGGAGCACAAAGAGAAGGAGAAGGAGGACAAAGGGGAGGAGGAAGAGGATGAATAATAATTATGGTACCTGTTAAGTGTTTACTATGTGCCAAGCACCATTGAGAAGCAGTGTGGCTCAGTGGAAAGAGCTTGGGAGTCAGTGGTCATGGGTTCCGATCCCAGCTCCGCCACTTGTCAGCTGTGTGACTGTAGGCAAGTCACTTCACTTCTCTGGGCCTCAGTGACCTCATCTGGAAGATGGGGATGAAGACTGTGAGCCCCACGTGGGACGACCCGATGACCCTGTATCTCCCCCAGCGCCTAGAACAGTGGTCGGCACATAGTAAGCGCTTAACAAATACCAACGTTATCATTAGAAGGAAAAGTAAGAGGAGAAGGAGGAGGAAGAGGGGAAGGGCCACCACCCCGCCCCCAACCTCCGGCCTACAAATGTTGGTATTTGTTAAGTGCTGACTCTTTGCCGAGCACCGTTCTAAGCGCTTAGGGAGATACAGGGTCATCAGGTTGTCCCGCGTGAGGCTCACAGTCTTCATCCCCATTTTACCGATGAGGTCACGGAGGCACCGAGACGTCAAGTGACTAGCCCGAGGTCACCCAGCTGACAAGTGGTGGAGCTGGGATCGGAACCCCCGACCTCTGACTCCTAAACCCCTGCCCTTTCCCCTGAGCCGCGCTGCTTTTTTGTGCAGTGGCTAGAGCCCCAGCCCAGGAGTCAGAAGGTCGTGGGTTCTAACTCCGGCCCTGCCGCTTGTCTGCCGTGTGACCTTGGGCAAGTCACTTCATCTCCCTGTGCCTCACTCACCTCATCTGTCAAATGGGGATTGAGACTGTGAGCCCTACATAGGACAGGAACTGGGTCCAACTCGGTCCGCTTTTATCCACCATAATGGTCAGTACCGTGCTTGGCATATAGTAAACACTTAACAAATGCCATAATTGGTATTATTATTTAACAGATGCAACCATGAGGATTAACTCTGGCCATTATTAAGCTAATTCTGGCCCATCTTCAAGAGTGACTCTCCAGTAACGGGCCTTTGTTCTCACCGACACCGCTCCTTCATTCGTTCCTTCATTCAGTTATATTAATTGAGCGCTTACTGGGCGCCAAGCACTGTAGTAAGCGCTTGGGAAAGTACACTATCGCAAGAAACGGACACATTCCCTGCCCACAACGAGCTCGCGATCTCCTTCCTGTTTGTTTTCTGGCCATTCACGGCTCAAGCACGGAAAGATCTTCCCCTCTTCCAAGCCCTACTGAGAGCTCACCTCCTCCAAGAGGCCTTCCCACACTGAGCTTCCCCTTTTCCCTCTGCTCCCTCCGCTCCCCCTCTGCTCCCCCTTCACCTCCCCTCAGCTGAGCCCCCTTTCCCCCTTTTCCCTCTGCTCCTCCCCCTCTCCCTTCCCCTCCCCTCAGCCCTGTGCTCACTTGTAGATATCATTTATTACCCTATTTATTCCGCTAATGAGGTGTCCGTCCCCTTGATTCTATTTATCGCGATTACGTTGTCTCGTTTTTGTCCCTCCGTCTCCCCCGATTAGACCGGGAGCCCGTCGCTGGGCGGGGATCGTCCCTATCTGTTGCCGAATTGTCCATTCCAAGCGCTTAGTCCGGTGCTCTGCACATAGTAAGCGCTCAGTAAATACCGTGGAATGAATGAATCGAATGAAATAGGTTGGGCAGGAAAAACACAGATCGGTCGTTTGCTGTGAGCCCACAGCACAGGGGCAAAACTAAGGGGAGAAGTTCAAACTAAGAGAAACAGTGCGGCCCGGTGAATAGACGCCGGGCCTGGAAGTCGGAAGGACCTGGGTTCTGATCCCGAATCCTCCAGGTGTCTCCCGTGTGACCTTGAGCAAGTCACTTCACTTCTCTGTGCCTCAGGGCCACTGTCTAACCTGATTAACTCGTATCATCTACCCCGGGGCTTAGAACAGTGCTTGGCATGCAATAAGCGCTTAACAAATACCGTAATTATTAACTGGCCAAAATAAAGCTTTTAGACTGTTTTTGGGTTTCCGTAAGTCAGGTTTTGCCCCGGATAATTACCCAGATAGACCAGGGAGAGCAGGCCTCTCCTTACCAGCTGCAGTTTCTTTCACGTTCTTAAACGAGTTAGGACTGTGGTGCCTGTAAGGTGTTTTTGCTCATCATCACTTTACGTTTTACAGACGGAGAAACGGAAGGACGGGGAGAATCCGTCGGGGGGGGGGGGGGGGGGGGGGGTGATTTAAGAGCATTACGTATCTTGGGAAACCTGATTCTGCTCTATAGCGCAGCGGGAAATGAAGTCCGTACTCTCTGTTCTGTTTTCGTGCACGGAGTGCGGACTGCTTCCCCGGGAATGCCTCTGCTGAGTCTGCTGTGGCTTTGTGGACTATTTATTCGATCGTAAGATCCTTAGAGGGATTGTGCGATGTGAAGATCCGGCCACCCTTGCCGTATCACTGTGGGCAGGGAAAGTGTCTGTTATATCGGTGCGTTGAACAGCCCCCAAGGGCTAAATAGAGTGCTCGGCACCCAGTAAGCGCTCCAAAAGCACGGCTGACCGACTGCCGGGGTATGTTGACGTCATCTGTCCCTTTCACACCTTCCACCCGGCGAAATCGGGTTGAGATCAATCATTCGATCAGTGGTATTCATTGAGCATTTACTGTGTGCAGAGCATTCATTCATTCATTCAATAGTATCTATTGAGGGCTTACTATGTGCGGGGCACTGTACTAAGCGCTTGGAATGAACAAGTCGGCAACAGATAGGGACGGTCCCTGCCCTTTGACGGGCGCACGGTCTGATCGGGGGACCTAAGCGCTTGGGGGAGCGCGGTATAACGGAGTACATGGGCAACGCCGTACGGGCTTGGAAGTCAGAGGTCGTGAGTTCGAATCCCAGCTCCGCCACTCGTCAGCTGTGTGACTGTGGGCGGGTCACTTCACTTCTCTGGGCCTCAGTGACCTCATCTGCAAAATGGGGATTAAGACCGTGAGCCCCACGTGGGACATCCTGATTCCCCCGTGTCTACCCCAGCGCTCAGAACAGTGCTCTGCACATAGTAAGCGCTTCACAGATACCAACATTATTACATCCGGTATATAGTAGTTCGCGTGGCTTAGCGGAAACAGCATGGGTTTGGGAGTCAGAGTTGGTGGGTTCTAATCTCGGCTCCGCCACTCACCGGCTGCGTGCCTTTGGGCAAGTCGCTTCTCTCTGCCTCGGTTTCCTCCTCTCTAAAATGGGGATGAAGACTGTGGGCCCCACCTGGGACCACCTGATGACCTCGTATCTCCCCCACCGCGTAGAGCAGTGCTTGGCACAGAGTAAGCCCTTAACAGATGCCATCGTCATTATTATTCTTAGGCAGATGGAGACCCGCTCCCTGCCCGCGAGGAGCTTACAGTCCAGAGGGGATGAGTATAGTTTCAAAGCAAGGAGTCTGGCTCTCTAGCAAAGTCACTAAAGGAACACCCTTAGGTTCCCTCTCCCCTCGCGGGTGCCGACCACCGGAAGACTCCTAGTGCTGAATCTCGAACACGGAGGTCTCATCTCATAACATTTACTGCTTAGGAATGATGTAAAGGTCGAATCATTTCTGTACCGTAGAGCGAAGGTTAGAAATGGGGCTTAATGGTTAGAGAATGGGCCCGGGAGTCAGAAGGACTTGCTTTCCAAATCCCAACCCTGTCCCTTCATTCGTTGGTTCGTTCAGCCGTATTTAATAATGTCGGTATCTGTTAAGCGCTTACTAGGTGCAGAGCACCGTTCTAAGCGCTGGGGGAGATACGGGGTCATCAGGCTGTCCCACGTGAGGCTCACGGTCTTAACCCCCATTTTCCGGATGAGGTAACTGAGGCGCAGAGAAGTTAAATGACTTGCCCGCGGTCACACAGCTGACAAGGGGCAGAGCGGGCATTCGAACCCATGACCTCTGACTCCCCAGCCCGGGCTCTTTCCAGGGAGCCAGGCCGCTTCCCTTTACTGAGAGCTTACCGTGTGCAGAGCACCGTACTGAGCGCTCGGGAGAGTCCAACACGGCGATGAACAGACCCACGTCCCGCCCGCAACGAGGCTTCACGTGTCTCCGTGTGTCCTCAGGCAAGTCACTTAACCGCTCTGCGCCTCGGTCCCCTCTTCTGTCAAATGGGAATCGAGACCGCGAGCCCCACGCGGGGCGTAGATTGTGTCCGACCCGATTAACCTGTACCTGCCCCGGTGCTTAGGACAGAGCCTGGCACACGGTAAGCACCGAACAACACAAATACCATCAGGAAAAAAAAAAAGTCCTGGTTTGGCAAAGCACACACGGGATCAGGAGACATTTTTAATAGGAGATGGGATTAGCGGGGATTTGTCTCAGAGCAGGCCACTCTGAGCGTTGGGAATTCTGGAAGCCTAAAATCCGAGACCCGTCACGTCCGTCATCCTTAAGCCGTACATCTCGACGAATTACCAAAATTAGCACGGAGAGAAGTTCAGTGACGAAAGTCCGAGCGAATTGAAATCCTGCCGCTAACGCTCTGCCTCCCCAGATGGCACCAGAAGTGAATCTACTTCAATCAGCCGTGCCATAGAACCCGAAACCTTCTCCAAACCCCAGAAGCAGCAGCAGAGGCAAATCCAGAGCCCCGGCTTAGGGAAAGGTGTCCCGAGGAACCTCCACGGCAGCGGAGCCCCGACGGGTGCGATTAACGCCTTCGTTCGAAAGGGGCAGAGGACCTAAGAAGTATCATTCGTTCGCTCAATAGTGTTTATTGAGCGCTCACTATGTGCGGGGCACTGTACCAAGCGCTTGGAACGGACAGATGGGTAACAGATAGAGGCGGTCCCCGCCCTTTGACGGGCTCACGGTCTCATCGGGGGAGGCCTGAGCCGGCCAGAAGGGCCGCCTAGAAGCCGTGGCCAAAACCAGTCTGGAGAAGAAATACCGCCACCGGATCTGGAGAGAAGAGAAGTATGGTAGAGGAAAAGAAGTCACAAAAGGAGATTAAACTTGGAAACATTCAAGTTGATACAACTGGGGAATTCTTACGCGAACCGGAGAAAGTGGGCCAGAGCCCGAAGGAGAAAAAGAGCAAGTGACAAAGGCAGCACGCTCTCTTCTCCCCACAAGCACGTCCCGGTTCCTTCAGGAATTCGAAGCCGTCGAGGCTAGCGCCGCGCCGATTCCCCAGACGAGGAATGCAGCGCGGGACGGCCCGGAGACTCCGGTTCTCAGAACGGGCCGCCGTCCTTCCCGGGAAAGACCAGGGTGAATTTTTCCGCCCTGCGGGTGAGCGGCGGGCGCTCTCCCGGCGGCTCGAGTCGTGGCTCCGTTTAAAAGGCCATGTGATTTTCCAGCGGTGCGGAAGATGGGGAGTGATGGGGATTGTAGCTGGATGCCGGGCGCGCTGCGGGCTGGCCTCGACTATCCCCGGTGACCCGCGATGTAGACGGAGCTCCAGCTGGGAGCCTTTTGCGGGGTCTGGTAAAATATTCATTTATGGAGAAGCAGCGTGGCTCAGTGCAAATAATAATAATAATAATAATGTTGGTATCTGTTAAGCGCTCACTATGGGCAGAGCACTGTTCTAAGCGCCGGGGGAGATGCAGGGTCGTCAGGTCGTCCCACACGAGGCTCACAGTCTTAATCTCCATTTTCCAGATGAGGGAACCGAGGCCCAGAGAAGTGAAGTGACTCGCCCACAGTCACACAGCCGACAAGCGGCGGAGCCGGGATTCGAACCCGTGCGCTATGACTCCGAAGCCGTGGCTCTTTCCACTGAGCCACGCTGCTTCTCTGGCAAAGAGCCGGGGCTTGGGAGTCAGAGGTCTGGGGTTCGAGTCCCGGCTCCGCCGCCTGTCAGCTGGGTGACTGTGGGCGAGTCACTTCACTTCTCTGCACCTGCATCCGGAGTGGGGATTAGAACCCACGACCTCGGACTGCCAAGCCCGGGCTCTTTCCACTGAGCCACGCTGCTCCTCTGAAATCAGGGAGGCAATAACGTTGGCATCTGTTAAGCGCTTACTACGTGCAGAGCACCGTTCTAAGCGCTGGGGGAGATGCAGGGGAACGAGGTCGTCCCACGTGAGGCTCACGGTCTTCATCCCCATTTTACAGATGAGGGAACGGAGGCCCAGAGAAGTGAGGTGACTTGGCCACGGTGAGGTAAGAGTGGACGAGGCGATTGGCCATTCGAAAGTCACTGGTGAGGTGGTTCGGTTTGACGCTGAGGTGGATGGTCAACCGCACCTCCTCCGGGAGGCCTTCCTCGATCACACCCTTCTTTCTAGGACTTCCTCTGCCATCTGTGTTGTCTCTGGACGTGATCTGCGCCCTTTTGGGCATTTGATCTCCGCCCCCCCCCGCAGCGTGGCTCAGTGGAAAGAGCCCGGGCTTTGGAGTCGGAGGTCGTGGGTTCGACTCCCGGCTCTGCCGCTTGTCGGCTGTGTGACTGTGGGCGAGTCGCTTCACTTCTCGGTGCCTCGGTTCCCTCATCTGGAAAATGGGGATTAACTGGGAGCCTCACGTGGGACGACCTGATTCCCCTGTGTCTACCCCAGCGCTTAGAACAGTGCTCGGCACATAGTAAGCGCTTAACAAATTCCAACATCATCATTATCATTATTATTATATTTCAACGTTGTATTGTAAAAGATTTACGTATACTACTGTCTAGACGGTGAGTTCAGTGCGGAAAGGGACTGTGTCTACCAACTACGTGATATTTTACCCTCCCGAGAGATTACTAGAAGCAGCGTGGCTCAGTGGAAAGAGCCCGGGCTTCGGAGTCAGGGGTCATGGGTTCGAATCCCGGCTCTGCCGCTTGTCGGCTGTGTGACCGTGGGCGAGTCGCTTCACTTCTCTGGGCCTCGGTTCCCTCACCTGTAAAATGGGGATTGAGACTGTGAGCCTCACGTGGGACGACCCGATTCCCCTGCGTCTACCCCAGCGCTCACAACGGTGTTCTGCACATAGTATGCGCTTAACAGATACCAACACTATCATCACGGTGCTCTCCCCTCCGTAAACGCTCAGTAAATACCACCGAGGATGACGACGATGACGGTGAGCGAGTTCAGGGGTCCGTAGGTGAGGAGAAACGGAGAGGGAGGAGAGGAATCGGCGCGGCCTGGTGGAAAGAGCACGGGCCTGGGAGTCAGGGGACCTGGGTTCTAATTCGACCGCCGTCCACTGCGTGCTGTGGGACCCGCCCATCCGATGATCTGATGATTATAACCCGAAGCTCGGGACGGTGCTTCGTAGATAGCGAGCGCTTAATCAACACCATCACTGTTACATAAATACCGACGAGGAACGAGGACCAGGGGTCGATTCGTGTGAAATAGCTTTGGAGAAAAGAAACCCACGAAATAGGGAAAATCGGATATTGTTCCTGCTTTCAATGTTTCCCCATGTATAGTGAAGCCTCATTAAGGCAATATGTTTATTCAGAATAGCACATCATCTGAAGCAACTGCAACCCCCCAGCCAGCGAAATGCCCAGTTATTCTCTAACGAACACATTGAATAATCTGAATCCGGTTAAATCAAAGTCCGGTCTTTTGTGTTTCAAACTAACCGCGTTTCACCGTATCACGTTCCAATGCGCAAGCCCTAGATAGAGGTCCTCGGGGCTATTTTTTCGTACGTTGAGTATTTTCCCTCGTTCGACGGTTTATTTTTCTCTGCCCCTTGGAACAATCAGGTAGAGACGAAGGACGACCGGGCACGGCGCAGAAACCAAGAAAGGGCTCGGGTGAACTCTCATCAGAAGGAGCCCGAGGGACCTCAAAAATCAAAGGACTGCTTCGAAAATGTCAAACGGCGAATGCTGCGATCTGTTTCTGAGCGGGATTCCTCCTCCGCTACCCTTCGGGATTCAGGCCTACCGCGCCTAATAAGCTCAGATATGAAAATGGGGCCTTCGGGTTCTAAAATTGGATCTGTCCGTTCTTTGAAAATCAGTCATGGAAAAATTCTGAGGAAATTCAAAATTCCCTTGGAAGTTTTTTTTTAAAAAAATCCTAAAGCCTCGAGGTTTTTCGAGTGGCACGTTCCTTCAAACAGGAGGATTCTCTATTTCGACTGAAGCAGGGAAGCAGCGTGGCTGGAGATGGAGCCCGGCTTAGTGGAAAGAGCAGGGGCTTTGGGGGTCAGAGGTTGCGGGTTCTAATCCCAACTCCGCCACTATCAGCCATGTCACTCCGGGCAGATCGCTTGACTTCTCTGTGCCTCGGTTCCCTCATCTGTAAAATGGGGATGAAGCCTGTGAGCCCCACATGGGACAACCGCATTACCTCGTCTCTACCCCGGCGCTTAGACAGGGCTTGGAAGGTAGTGAGCACTTAATAAATACCGTCACTATTATTATTATTGATAATAATAAACAAAGAATCTGAGATTGTATGGTCCTTGAAGTCCAGGATCCTGACCGCTACCTCTAGGACGCTCTCCCAAGTGGTTAGCCCAGTGCTCTGCCCGGAGTAAGTGCTCCATAGATGCTACCGATCGATGGATCGACTGAACGCTGAAGAGGATTCCGACCTAGGAGACTTGATAGGGAGACATTGTTGAAAACCATAATAATAATGTTGGTATGTGTTAAGCGCTTGCTATGTGCCGAGCACTGCTCTAAGCGCCGGGGTGGACACAGGGGAATCGGGTCGTCCCACGTGAGGCTCCCAGTTAATCCCCGTTTTCCAGATGAGGTCACTGAGGCCCAGAGAAGCGAAGCGACTCGCCCACGGTCACGCAGCTGACGAGTGGCAGAGCCGGGAATCGAACCCGTGACCCCTGACTCCGAAGCCCAGGCTCTTTCCACGGAGCCACGCTGCTTCCCACGCTTCACCATCTGAAATAGTGACGCAGCGAATCATGCATGGAATGAAGTCCAGCGGAGAAATGGTCTGCGGACCTAATTAGAGTTGAAATAACCGATCCGAGATAGTCTTCGAATATTTCCTTTCCCCGCTTTCAGAGCCTTATCGTAAGGCCCACCTCCTCCAAGAGGCCCTCCCTGACTCAGCCCTCCTTTCCTCTTCTCCCGCTCCCTTCTGCGTCGCCCCGACTTGCTCCCTTTATTCATCCCCCCCTCCCCCCGGCCCCCCAGCCCTTCCGTCCCTATCTGTAACTTATTTATTTACTTAGGTATTTATTGGTGGGGCGGGTGGAGAGAATCAGCGTGTCCTGGTGGAAAGAGCATGGGCCTGGGAGTCAGAGGAGCTGGGTTCTAATTCTGGCTCTGTCAAATGCCAATCGTCTGGCTCCGTCTGGCTCCCCCCTCTAAAGTAAATAAAATAAATGGTGGAATCTGTTAACAACAATAATGATAATGTCGGTATTTGTTAGGCGCTTACTACGTGCAGAGCACCGTTCTAAGCGCCGGGGGAGACACGGGGGAATCAGGTTGTCCCACGTGGGGCTCACGGTCTTCATCCCCATTTTACAGATGAGGGAACTGAGGCCCAGAGAAGCGAAGCGACTCGCCCGCGGTCACCCAGCTGACGAGCGGCAGAGCTGGGATTCGAACTCACGACCTCTGACTCCAGAGCCCGTGCTCTTTCCACTGAGCCACGCTGCTTCTCTATGGCACCCCAACCCAGTAAGCATTCAATAATACTTGTTCATCCCAAGCGCTTAGTACAGTGCTCTGCACATAGTAAGCGCTCAATAAATACCATTGAATGAATTGAATGAATGAACGAACGAATGAACCACCAAGACGGATTTCAGAGACACTGGGGGAAGGTAGTTCGGCCCCCAGAGAAAACTCCCATCCAAGGCACTTTCACCACCTCGTAGAATTCGTTCATTCAGTCGTATTTGTTGAGCGCTCACTGTGCGCGGAGCGCTGTACCGAGCGCTTGGAAAGTACAACTGGGCGACGGATAGAGACGATCCCTGCCCGACAGCGGGTTCACGGTCTAGAATAATAACAGTGGTGTCTGTTAAGCACTTACTGTGCACCGTACTAAGCGCCGGGGCGGGTACGGGCAGGTGGGGCTGGACCCAATCCCCGTCCCACGTGGGGCTCACGGTCTCCATCCCCATTTTACGGAGGAGGGAACGGAGGCACGGAGAAGCGAAGGGACCGGTCCGAGGTCGCGCGGCAGACGCGTGGCGGGGCCGGGATTAGAACCCCTGGCCTCCCGACTTCCGGGCCCCTTGCCGTATCCTCTCCGCCATGGGCCTGTTACTCCTCAAAGTGTTTATTTTCCTTTGCAGAACTACTCCCGGCCAAGTCCCGGCGTCGTTTCGATGCCGTTTCTGCCAACCTCCTTACGGTGGCGGTGCGGATTTATAACACTCCCTCCCTGAATTAGGGTGCAGCTCGCGGGAGACAGGTCTCTGCCCCTTTCCGAGCTCTACCTCCCCTAAAGCTAGCTCACGTTGCAAGGTCGCGGGAGGAAGATCGTCTTTAACAACCTCTCACGTTTAAAAATGAAACCCGTATCCTTTCCTAAGAGCTGATTTCACCTAATCCTCACGCCGGTTTTGGTTAAGCGCTCACTGCGTGTCCAGCGCCGGGGTAGATACAAGCTCATCAGGTCGGACGCAGTCCCTGTCCCACGTGGGGCTCAAGGTCTTAGTCCCCATTTTATAGGCGAGGTCGCTGAGGCCCGGAGAAGTGAAGCGACTTGCCCGAGGTCACACAGCAGATGGGGGGGGGGGGGGGGGAGGCCGGATTAGAACCCAGGTCCTTCCGACTCCCGGCCTCGTGCTCTTTCCACTAGGCCGCGTTGCTTTTCGTTGGTACTCTCCGAACGCTTAGTACAGTGCTCTGCACACGGTAAGCGCTCAGTCGACGCGATCGAATGAATGAACCAATCCATCAGACGCTGCTCTGAGCACTGGGGTAGGCAATTCATTCATTCGGTGGTATTTATTGAGCGCTTACTTTGTGCAGAGCGCTGTACTAAGCGCTTGGAACGTACAATTAGGTGAGACGCCGTCCCCGTCCCTTATGGGGCTCACAGTGTGAGAAGAAAGGCGGAGGGGCATTCGGTCCCGTTTTACAAGTGAGGAAACTGAGGCACAGAGAAGCGACTTGCCTAGGATCCCCCAGAGTGTAATGGGCGGAGCAGGGATTAGAACCCAGGTCCTCTGACTCCCGGGCCCGGGCTCTTTCTACCAGTCCAGGCCGACCGTCTAATCCTAACCGCTGGGAAGGGAGGAAGATCGTCCTCGAGTTCCGTCGGAACCGAAGTTCCCGGACTTTGTTCTGTTTCCATTTGGCGTGGCAGCGCGGGCTGCTTTCACCCGAAACAAGTCCGTCTCTCTCAGAGCCTCTTAGTTTCCCTTTAAATCATCTCGCCCTAATGGGCGGGCAAGAGAGAGATTCCCAAGTCCACGGAAAAGGCACGCGGTCGGGTCCCCCGTCGCCGGCGGCGGCCAGGATTACCCATTTAAACGCCCAAGAGTCGCGACGCTAAACGCGATTTAACTCCAGCGACGGTTTCTCTCGGGTTCGGTTCAGGGAGACCCACAATATCCTGTTCTTAACGCAGCGCAGGTGGGAGCGGTTCAAGTTACCCATCACGCTAAACCACGTGTGGAGTCGGGCAGTCGACGCGCCGCCCGCTGAGCATCTGTTAAAACGAAGACGAGGGGAGTGAAAACAGCCATTTTGCTGCTCTGGGGGCCGGGTGGGTGGGGGGGGGGGCGGGCTGATCCTTGTTAATCTCTGTTTTGATCGAAGTAATATTTCAGTCGACTGTTTATTTTCATAAAAGATGCTTTTTAAACTAGTTTATTGCGCTACGGTGCATTTTGGAAAGTGTTTTTGGCCAAAGAAAAATACCATCTGTAATAAAGTAAACTTGGAATTATTTGTATGTAAAAAAAGATCATTAGCACAAACCGAAAACAGAAAAAGCGTCTCTCGGTGTGCCCAAGGCGGCAGCCAAGGGATCTGAGAGTCTCGGTGGGAAGTATCGCGGCGCGCTGGGAAGACTAGGAGACTCGGAGCCTGAAGACCCGAGTTCTAATCCCGGTTCTGCCCCGGCCTGCTGGGGGACTCTGGGCGAGTGGCTCGATGGTCGTTCACAGCTGGGGTATCTGTTAAACGTTTCCTACGTACCGGGCGCCGTTCGGAGCTCGGGCGTATGGATACGGGATAACCGGTTTAGACCAGGTCCCCGTCCCACATGGGGCTCACCGTCTTAATCCCCATTTTACAGATAAGGGAGCTGAGGCCCAGAGAAGTGAAGTCACGTGGCCGAGCTCACACGGCAGGCAAGTGGAGGAACCGGGATTAGAAGCCAGGTCCTTCTGACTCCCGGGCCTATGCTCCATCCACTAGCCCACACTGCTTCTCAACCTTCTTGATCTCTTTTTTTAGGGTATCTGTTAAGTGCATACTACGAGCCAGACGCCGTGCTAAGCACTGGGGAAGATACAAGGTTGTCAGGTCGGACCCAGTCCTTGTCCCCCACGGGGCGCGTAGTCTTAATCTCCGTTTGACGGAGGAGGTAACCAACGTACGGGGGGGGGGGGGGGTGAAACGACTCGCCCAAGATCACACGGCGGACAAGTGGCAGAGGCAGGATTAGAACCCAGGACCTTCTGACTCCCAGGCCCGGGCTCTACCCATTAGACTACTCTGCTTCTCGACCTCTAGGACCTCAGTCTCCCCATCTGTAAAATGGAGAGCCTCATCCCCCCCTCCCCCCCCCCCCCCGCCACTTGGATCGCGCGAGGGGAATCGAACCTTATCCGATCGTCTCGCATCTACCCCCGGCCCTCAGCGCGGCGTTCGGCTCCTAGTAGGTGCTTATCGCGTACCGTAACTGTTATTTTCTGCGGCCCAGGGGAGGCGGAAATGTTGGGGACCGTTCTTGGCGAGAACATCTGCAGTGAGTGAGGTCTAAACTAAGCGCACGGCACGAAGTCACGCGGGCTAATTGTTCCCGGCATTGTTAAAAAAAAAAAAATTCTTCCTGAAGACTTGGTTGGCAAAGGGAAAACCAGGCCTGATGTAATTACAGCAACCATCTGCACCGCTCGGCGGCGAGACCGTGGGCGTCCATGCAGGTGCGTGTCAAATCCCCTGCAGCTGACCGTAAGCCCGTCAAAGGGCGGGGACCGTCTCTATCTGTTACCGATCTGTCCATTCCAAGCGCTCAGTCCAGTGCTCTGCACATAGTGAGCGCTCAATAAATACTACTGAGCGAATGAACTGACAGGATGTGATTCTTCAAAGCACACAGGCGGTCGAACGGATCGAACACCGACCCTGTGCAGAGCGCGCTTGGGAGCAAACAACCGGTTTCATCAACTTCATTCATTCGATCGTCCCGGTCGGGCCCTTACCGGGTGCAGAGCGCCGTACTAAGCGCTGGGAAAGTACAGTTCGGCAACGGAGACGGCCCCTGCCCACGACGGGCTCGCGGTCTAGAAGCGGGGAGGCAGACATCGAAACAAGTAAACGGGCATCGATGGCATCAGTGTAAATAGATAGAACTATAGCTATATACACATCATTCATAAAATGAACAGATTTATAAATATGTAATACATATAATACATAGTTACGATTCTCTTTATTTTATTAATGGTAATAGTTATTAGTATTAGTTAAATAGTATTTATATATATATATACCCAAATGCTGTGTGGGGGAAGGGGTGGGTCCAGGAGCGGGAAGGAGTCGGAGCGATGGGGAGGGAAGGGGGAGCAGAGGGAAAGGAGGGCTCGGTCTGGGAAGGCCTCCCGGAGGAGGCGAGCTCTCAGGAGGGCTCGGAAGAGGGGAAGAGAGCCAGTTTGGCGGAGGTGAGGGGGGAGGCCGTTCCGGGACGGCGGGGGGACGCGGGCCGGGGGTCGGCGGCGGGACGGGCGAGGACGGGGGACGGCGAGGAGGCGGGCGGCGGAGGAGCGGAGCGTGCGGGGCGGCCGGTGGAAAGAGAGGAGGGAGGAGAGGTAGGAGGGGGCGAGGTGACGGACGGCCTCGAAGCCCACAGTGAGAAGTTTTTGTTTCGTGCGGAGGTCGACGGGCAACCACCGGAGGTTGTTGAGGAGGGGAGTGACGGGCCCAGAGCCTTTCTGTAGAAAGATAATCCGGGCAGCGGAATGAAGAATAGACCGAACCGGGGAGAGACGGGAGGAAGGGAGATCAGAGAGGAGGCTGATGCAGTCATCCGGTCAGGATGTGATGGGAGACTGTACTAACTATCAACGGCCCGGTCTAGTGGATAGAGCCTGGGCCTGGGTGTCAGAAGGTTATGGGTTCTAATCCCAGCTCCACCGCTTGTCTGCTGGGTGACCTTGGGTGAGTCACTTCACTTCTCTGGGGATTAAGACTGTGAGCCCCACGTGGGACAGGAGACTGTGTCCAACCTGATTTGCTTGTAATAATGATGATGATGTTGGTATTTGTTAAGCACTTACTATGTGCAGAGCACTGTTCTAAGCGCTGGGGTGGATACGGGGTCATCAGGTCGTCCTCCCTGAGGCTCACGGTCTTAATCCCCATTTTCCAGATGAGGTCACTGAGGCCCAGAGAAGCGAAGTGACTCGCCCACAGTCAAACAGCTGACAGGTGGCAGAGCTGGGATTCGAACCCATGACCCCCGATTCCCAAGCCTGTGCTCTTTCCCCTGAGCCATGCTGTTTATCCACCCCAGTACTTAGTACACTGCCTGGCACATAGGAAGCGCTTGACAAATACCACAGTCATCGTTAGCGGATAGAGCATGGGCCTGGGAGTCAGAAGGCCTGGGTTCTAATCCCGGCTCCTCCGCTAGTCTGCTGTACCACCTTGGGCGAGTCACATCACTTCTCCGTGCTTCAGTCAGTTCGCTTATAAAATGGGGATTAAGACCGTGAGCCCTCTGTGGGACAGGGACTGTGTCCGACCCAGTTTGCTTGTATCCACTACGGTGCCCGGCACACAGTAAGCGGCTTGACAAATGCCGCGATTATTATTATTATTATTATTATTATTATTATCAGAGATATTTGTATGAGTTGCCTATCACATTGCGTCAGCCTCTTCCAGGGTTTCCTGGCAAAGGTAAAATTCCATCTTAAGCACCAGCCGAGCCTAAAATTACCTCTTATAACCTGTGGACACAGTAGGCAAATAATAATAATGATGTCGGTATTTGTTAAGCGCTTACTACGTGCAGAGCACTGTTCTAAGCGCTGGGGTAGATACAGGGTCATCAGGTTGTCCCACGTGAGGCTCCCAGTTAATCCCCATTTTACAGATGAGGGAACCGAGGCACGGAGAAGTGAAGCGACTCGCCCACGGTCACCCAGCTGACGAGTGGCAGAGCCGGGCGTCGAACTCATGACCTCTGACTCCGGGGCCCGGGCTCTTTGCCACTGAGCCACGCTGCGTGACCGTTTGGAAAGCGGAGAAAAATCCTGGTGGCTTCTGAGAGCGGTTTAATATCCTCGGCCACCCCAGTCCCGGTCTCCATCGAGCCACAGGATGAGGGCCAAACTCACCATTCATTCGTGCAGTCGTATTTATTGAGCGCTTACTGTGCGCCGAGCACTGAGGCGTCTTCCCCGCTCTGAGCCGCAAGGTCAGATTCAGGCCTCAGATGCGGACGCCTCGGCGCCTTGGGATTCAAATGGAAGATTCAGATGGGATAAAGGGATCCAGATTTGACAGAGCTATGCCCGGGAAGTGCGCGTAAGTAGGAAAACCTCCAGCCTCGCTTTACGCTTTTCCTCTCCACGGTAGGAAAGCGTTTTCGAGCCATCCGCTTCTTGTGACTCTGAGGTGTTCCGAGTCATATCCGCCACCCTTCTTCAGGTACTCTTGCACTTCGAGGAAGCGCCGCGTTCTCGGAAAAAAACAATCCATAACGAGGGGAAATTCCCCTCTGGGGTTCATTCATTCATTCAATGGTATTTATTGAGCGCTTACTATGTGCAGAGTACTGTATGAAGCGCTTGGAATGGACAATTCGGCAACAGATAGAGACGATCCCTGCCCGTGACGGGCTCACAGTCTAAATGATAGGATAAAATAATAATAATAATAATGATAATAATGTGTGGTATTTGTTAAGCACTTACTATGTGTCAGACTCTGTACAAAGTGCTGGGGTGGATATTCATTCATTCATTCAATAGTATTTACTGAGCACTTACTATGTGCAGAGCACTGTACTAAGCGCTTGGAATGTACAATTCGGAAACAGATGGGGACAATCCCTGCCCAATAATGGGCTCACAGTCTAAACGATAGGATAAAATAAGAATAATAATAACAATATGTGGTATTGAAGGACTTACTATGTGTCAGACTCTGTACAAAGTGCTGGGGTACATATTCATTCATTCATTCAGTCAGTCATATTTATTGAGCGCTTACCGTGTGCAGAGCACTGTACTAAGCACTTGGAAAGAACGATTCAGCAACAAATAGAGACCATCCCTGCACAACGACAGACAGACAGTCTGCCAGTCGGGTTGGACACGGTCCCTGTCCCACGTGGGGCTCGCAGTCTCGATTCCCATTTCACAGATGAGGTAACCGAGGCCCAGAGAAGTGAAGTGACTTGTCCCAGGTCACACAGCAGACAAGTGGCGGAGCCGGCATTAGAACCCATGACCTTCTGACTCCCGGGCTCTACCCACTGTGCGGTGGCTGCTTGATGAAGCCACGTATCCGGCACCAGCGGACGGGATATCTCGGAAAATGAGCCTGGGCTTCGAGAACGTTCTTTTCTCTCCCTTCCTCTTTCTCCGTCTCCCTCTGTCTCTCTGTCTCTCAATCTCTCTCTCCTCCTCCAGGGAAAACATTCACTCATCAATCTTATGCGACGCATAAGCTCGCAGCTGCTTAAGACCCAAACTGCTTCCCTGGATCCGATACCACGGTTGCGTTAGGACGGGTCCTTTTTTTTTTTTTATTGCTGGGTAGAAGAAGAGACATTCGTTGGAACGCATATGGCAGGAAGTCAGTGATGCATTTGTTTTTAGCCACGGAACTTCTTTTTCCACTTCAAAAAGTCCAGCTTTACGAGGGAAGGGAAGCGTAGCATTTCAGCCAGAACCCTCCAGACTGTAAACCCGCTGCGGGCGGAGAGCGTGCAGCTTATCGTTATACGGTTCTCTCCCAAGCGCTTAGTAGAGTGCTCTGCACACAGTAAGCGTTCGATCATTACGACCGGACGAATGAATCTTCAAATCCAATTCACCCTGATGGTTCTTTTTTCTGTCCCCTCTCTCTCTTTTCTGATATCGAAAGGCTCTGCGGGCAGAACGGAGCTGAAGTTGTTTCTGATGAGGAACAGGGCAGAGCAGCTGTCCAGCTGCATAACTAACCACGGGGCAAGCTCGTTCGGTGGCCAGATTCTACCGTCAAGAACACATGCAACGCCCCGTGATGGTGCGTGAGACCTTCCGAGGGCAGAACTTGGCCGTCGCTCGGGAAACAGATGTGACGCGGAGACACACAGAGCGGCAGCTGCGGTTCAGCGAGAAGGTGACTCTTTTCTAGAGACACTCTTCCGCCCGGCAATCGGGCCTTCGGCTCAGCCCGGCCAAAATAGAGACTTCGGAGCCGAGAGGACGACGGCGTTCCTTCGAAGAGCGGTCGTCGCCGAAAGAGGCACTTGATGGCGTTCCCCAGATTGTCCTTAGAGTCATTCTCGGGGGGGAGCACGGGGTTTCCAGGAAACCACAGAAGAAAATCGTAACCTCGCTTGAAAGAGAGTTTAGAGATCTTCAGGAGAGAGAGAGTGTAAATATTTAAAGGAACGGAACCTATCTTTTTTTTGAGGGGGGGGCCTTTCTGACTCCTATGAGTCTGCGTCCAGTTCGTTTGCAAGAGCAGCAGCAGGGCGTTGAAATTACTGGGGGGGGGGTTCATTTTTGCAGCTTTTCATACCACCTCGTCAGCGGGCGAGGCCTCTTTTCCCGTCCTTGATCTGACTCTCCGAAACACGTACAGGATCCGGCTCTGCTTCTCCGTCTCTGTTGTCTGGTTTAGACTTCGGGCCGTAAAGACGATCCCGGCGCTTTCTTGTGATACTTGCAAATGACTCCAGAGACCAATAGGAGATGGGCGATTCTGGTAAATTCAATAAACGGTCTCGCGGCTGGAAGACGTTCCTGGCATGTGACCTCAATTTTCAGCTCTGAAAATTAATTTCTCCCTGTGATGTGCCCTGCTTAAAAAACAAAACACTTGGTCTTCTACGTGAATGAAACTACTTCTAATGGATTTTAATTCATCTGGAAATTTGCATACTAATCATTCTCAACCTTAGAAGCTATTGTTTGTTTTTTTCTTTCCCTTTTTATCCTTCTCCACCTCCCTTTTCCCTATTCATTCGATCAGTGGTATTTGATTGAATACCATTCAATCATCCATTCTGCTGGGAAAAAGAGGGAGGAACCGTTGGAATGATGGAGGGTGATGGAGCACGAGCTCGCCACTTATCTGCTCTGTGACCTTGGGCGACTCGGTGCCTCGGTTACCTCATCAGTACAATGGGGATTAAAACTATGAGCCCCATGCCTCTCTTTCCACCGCCCACCCCGCACGCTCCGCTCCTCCGCCGCCCACCCCCTCGCCGTCCCTCGGTCTCGCCCGTCCCGCCGTCGACCCCCCGGCCCGCGTCCTCCCGCGGTCCCGGAACGCCCTCCCTCCTCACCTCCGCCAAACTCATTCTCTTCCCCTCTTCGAAACCCTACTTAAACCTCACCTCCTCCGAGAGGCCTTCCCAGACCGAGCTCCCCTTCTCCCTCTACTCCCTCTACCGCCCCCCCTTCGCCTCTCCGCGGCTTAACCCTCTTCTCCCCCCATCTCCCTCCGCTCCTCCCCCCTCCCTTGCCCTCCCCTCGGCACCGTACTCGTCCGCTCGACCGTATATATTTTCATCACCCTATTTCTTTTGTTAATGAAATGTACATCGCCTCGATTCTATTAAGTCGCCATCGGTTTTTACGAGACGTCCTTCCCCTCGACTCTATCTATCGCCATCGTTCTCGTCCGTCCGTCTCCCCCGATCGGACCGTGAGCCCGTCGAAGGGCAGGGACCGTCTCTGTCTGTTGCCGACTAGTTCATCCCGAGCGCTTAGTACAGTGCTCTGCACATAGTAAGCGCTCAATAAACACTATTGAATGAATGAATGAACAAGGACTGTGTCCAACCCCATTATCTTGTGTCTACTCCAGCGTTTAGTACAGTGCCTGACACACTTCGGCGTCTTCATCTTCGGAGAGTGTCCTAAATCGATGGATCGATCGATCGATCGATGGTATTTAGGGAGTGTTTACTATGTGCAGAGCACTGTTCTAAGCACTTGGGAGAGTGTGAGAGTCAGTAGGCATGTTCCCTGCCCACAACAAGCTGACAGTCTAGAGGGAGAGACAGACCTTAATATAAACCTGAATTCTCACGGAGCCCTCTTTCCCGTGAAGGAAAACTCAACTATGAAAGAGAAATGAGTGTCTGAGATGGAGATGAAGATGAAGATGTTCACCCAGCCGTGACTTCGTCACCAAAGTCAAACCCACCAAACCTTTTGTATTTGGAGGACCTAATCCCTCTTTTGTCCTTCGAGGTCTCCCAGCCTTTTCTAAAAACGATGTTATTTATTAAGCACTTATTCGGCGTCCAGCGCTGTTCTAAGTGCTGGGATAGATATACATCAGGCCAGATATAGTCCCTGTCCCCCATGGGACTTAAAGTCTATATAGGAGGGAGAACAAGGTATCAAATCCCTATTTTACAGTTGAGGAAACTGAGGCCCAGAGAAGTTAAATGATAATGTGGTATTTGTTAGGCGCTTACTATGTGCAGAGCACTGTTCTAAGCGCTGGGGGAGATACAGGATAATCAGGTCGTCCCACGTGAGGCTCACGGTTAATCCCCATTTTACAGATGAGGGAACTGAGGCACGGAGAAGTGAAGTGACTTGCCCACAGTCAGCTGACGAATGGCAGAGCTGGGATTCGAACCCATGACCTCTGACTCCCAAGCCCGGGCTCTTTCCACTGAGCCATGCTGCTTCTCTAAGTTAAATGACGTGCCCAAGCTCAATCAACAGGCAAGTGGTAGAATGAGGATTATTCATTCATTCATTCAGTCGTATTTATTGAGCGCTTACCGTGTGCAGAGCGCTGTACTAAACGCTTGGAGAGTGCGATTCGGCAACAGATAGAGACAATCCCTACCGAACAACGGGCTCACAGTCTAGAAGGGAGGAACCCAGGTCCTCTGGGTTCCCTTCCCTGATTAAGCCTTCCCCGACTAAGCCCTCTCTTCCTTTTCTTCCGTTCCCTGCTGAGTCACCCTGACTTGCTCCCTTAATCCATCCTCCGTCCCAGCCCCACGGCACTTCTGTACGAATCCGTAATTTATTGATTTCTATCGATGTCTCTCTGCCCTTCTAGACCGAAAGCTCGCTGTGGGCAGGGAATGTGTCTGTTTTATTGTTATATTGTAATCATAATAATGATGGTATTTGTTAAGCGCTAACTCTGTGCCAAGCACTGTCCCACACGGGGCTCACAGTCTTAATCCCTATTTTCCAGTTGAAGTAACGGAGGTACAGAGAAGCAAGTGACACGTCCAGGGTCACTCAACAGACAAGCGGCAGAGCCGGGATTAGAACCCACGTCCTCCGAGTCCCAAGCCCGGGCTCTTCCCACCAAGCCACGCTGCTTCTCCCGAACGCTTAGTAATAGTGATGGCATTTCTTAAGCGCGTACTATGTGGCAGACACCATACCGAGCTCTGCGGTGGATACAAGCAAATGGGGTTGGATGCGGTCCCTGTCCCACATGGGGCTCGCAGATTTAATCCCCATTTTACCGATGAGGTGACTGAGGCTCAGAGAAGTGAAGCGACTCGCCCAGGCCGCACAGCAGACGAGGGAAGGAGCCGGGATCAGAGCCTATGACCTTCTGACTCCCAGGCTATTGCCCTATCCACTGTGCCAAGCTGCTTCGCAGCTTCTCTCTGTCCGGACACCTGCCTTCCCTCTTCTAATCCGGCTCGAAGCCCACCTTGCCCGAACGCTCTCCCCCACCCACCAGTAAACCCGAGGAACACCTCGAATCCTTCAAGACATTAGAGAAAACTCACGCGGGCCTACCGTCCTGCCCCCGTGAGACGCTAACTCGATAAATCAGAGTTTTGGGCATCCTTTAACCTGGATTATTAAAAATAATGATAGTGGCATTTGCTAAGGGCTTACTGTACGCCAGGCACTGAACGCCGGGCACCAGGATGGATACGAGCTAATCAGGTCGGACACGGTCCCCGGCCCACGTGGGGCTGACCGTCTCGATCCCCGTTTTACAGATGAGGTACCGGAGGCCCAGAGGAGCGAGACGACTCGTCGAAGGTCACACGGCAGACAGGCGGCGGGCCGGAACGAGAAGCCGTGGCCTTCTGACTCCCAGGCCGCTGCTCTGTCCGCCGCGCCGTGCTGCTTCTCCAACAGCTCTCCCCCGGGGGGGCTTGGTACATCTCCCTCGACGGACTCACCTCCGTTTGGTAAAAGCGGCATGGCCGGCCCAGCCGCCCCCGGGAGCGCACGGATGTGGCCCGGCCTTTTTCTCTAACGTCCCGAAGGGCTCGAGGGGGTCCCAGGGTTTACCGGTGGGTGGGAGAAAGCGTTCGGGAGAGGTGGGCTTCGAGCTCCATCAGAAGAGGGAAGGGAGGCGTCCCGACAGACGCGGCCGTTCGCTGGAAACGCAAGAGCCTGGAAAGAGAACGCGGAGACCAAGTGGACACGCCCCACCCCCGCTGCGATCCCGTGACAAGCCACGTGTCAGGTAAGCCCAGCGTTTTCAGAAGGAGGGTTTGGGAGGGAAAGAAGAGAAGACAAGGGAATCCCTTCCAAGACGACGTCGACCTCGACGCTCGGACCGAGCTCTGCCCCCCGAGAGAGATCGGGACGAGGAGAAATCCGGTGCCGATCCAAGGCCTTGGAACGGACAGCTGGGAGGTCGGAGCTGAGAACGTCCCCGCGGTCGAGGGCCTCGGAAAACCAAGTTTCCGGGGAGGGGACGGAGTCATCGCAACCGGCTCTCTGTCTGAGATCCGTCAAGCTCCACTTGGAGAGTTCCGGGTTGGCGAGCTCCCCCGTCCCCTAGTCAACTGCTCTGTCGCTCAGCGATGGAGGATCCGGTCTAATCCGAACCATGTGGGCGACTCTCGGGTTCGCATGTGTTACGCTTTTAGTTGTTTTTAATTGGTTCACAGGTTTCTGTAGAATAAGTGGAAACAGAGGCTTTTCGGGAGATACACGGATGAAAGAATAAACAGCCTTCGAACGTTGGGAGGCTGTTTTTTGTTTGAACTCGAGTCTTGTTTTCAATCTCCAAGAGTAAGCAATGGATTTTTCCGTAGCGAACGCACCGTCCCGACTCCCGATATCCCGGGTTCCGACTCCGGGGTAGGTGACGCGAGCGATGAGGACTCCGTGTTAGAGGAAAAGGCATCGCCATCAATAATAATGATTATGATGGTATCTGTTGAGTGCTTACTACGTGCCAGACACCGTACTAAGCGCTGGGGTGGATGCGAACAAATCGGGTCGGGCACCGTCCCTGTCCCGCGTGGGGCTCCCAGTCTCAATCCCCATTTTACAGATGAGGGAACTGAGGCACAGAGAGGTAAAGCGACCTGCCCAAGGTCACACAGCAGACAAGTGGCTTGCTACTTCTCTAAGCCTCTGTGAGTCCGCGGACGTGGGTTCTAATCCCCGCTCCGCCACGTGTCTGCTATTTGACCCTGGGCAAGTCACTTCACACCTACATAGTGGAGTTCTTACAGTCCTCTGATCTGTAACTTCGTCCTCTAGACTGTAAGATTCTCGTGAGCGGGAAACGTGTCTCTTACATTGTATCTCCCAAGTGCTTAATACAGTGCTCTGCACACAGTAAGTGCTCGATAAATACGACTGACTTGACTCTGTGCCTCGGTTAAAATGGGGATTAACACTTTGAGCCCCGCACGGGACAGGGACTCTATCCACCCTGAGCAGCTTGTATCTTAAAGAAGCAGCTTGGCTCATTGGAAAGAGCCCGGGCTTGGGAGTCAGAGGTCATGGGTTCGAAGCCCGGCTCTGCCGCTTGTCAGCTCTGTGACTGTGGGTAAGTCACTTCACTTCTCTGGGCCCTCAGTGACCTCATCTGTAAAATGGGGATTAAGACTGTGAGCCTCGCGTGGGACAACCTGATTAGCCTGTATCCTCCCCAGAGCTCAGAACAGTGCTCTGCACATAGTAAGCGCTTAACAAATCCCAACATTATTATTATTATCTTGCCCCAGCGTTTAGAACAGTGCCTGGCACATAATAAGCACTAACAACTACCATTAAAAAAGTGTTATCAGCCCCAGTAGAGAAGCAGCGTGGCTCAGCGGAAAGAGCCCGGGCTGGGGAGTCAGAGGTCATGAGATCGAATCCCACCTCTGCCGCTTGTCAGCCGTGTGACTGTGGGGGAGTCACTTCACTTCTCTGGGCCTCAGTTACCTCATCTGTAAAATGGGGATTAGCCGTGAGCCTCACGGGGGACGACCTGATCCCCCTGTATCTACCCCAGCGCTTAGAACGGTGCTCGGCACATAGTAAGCGCTTAACAAATACCAACATTATTATTATTATTATTACTTGCCTGCTGTGTGACTCGGGTAAGCGTCCTAACTTCTCTGGGCCCCAGTTACCTCAGCTGGAAAATGAGTATTAAGCCTGTGAGCCCTATGTGCCAACCCAATTACCTTGTATCTACCTCAGCGCTTAGTACGGTGCCTGGCACAAAGTAAGCGCATAACAAATACCAGAATTGTTATTATTGTTGTCATCAACTTCTCTGGGCTTCATTTTCTTCATCTGAAAATGAGGACGCTGCTACCAGCCTCTCCCTTCTTCCAGTAATGCTCCCAGGAATGAGACAAGTGCTCAATTAATAATATTTATCGAGGGCTTACTCTGTGCTTAGTCAGTGCTCTAGTAAGTACTTGGGGAATGTACAAGTGATTCAAATGCAAGGGATTGGTAGCTACCGCTTTATGGAGAACGGAAAGTGATCACTTCAAGGAATTCCACCACAGTGAGCGGGATGACGATGCCTATCCCACTTAGAGAAGCAGTGTGGCTCAGAGGAAAGAGCCCGGGCTTGGGAGTCAGAGGTCACGGGTTCGAATCCCAGATATGCCACTCGTCAGCTGGGTGACCTTGGGGAAGGCGCTTCACTTCTCCGTGCCTCAGTTCCCTCCTCTGTACAGTGGGCATTAAGACTGTGATCCCTATGTGGAACAACCTGATTATCTTGTACCTACCACGGTGCTTAGAACGGTGCTTGGCACCTGGTAAGCGCTTAACAAATACTTCACTTCTCTGGGCCTCAGTTATCTCATCTGTAAAATGGGGATTAAGACCGTGAGCCCCAGGGACTCTGGCCAGCCTGATTACCTCGTATCTACCCCAGTGCTTAGAACAGAGCCTGGCACCTAGTAAGAGATTAACAAGTACCATCCTTATCACAGGATATTAAAATCAAAGTCAAGAAAGACCTACTGAGACACGGGATACCAACCGGGGAACGTGTCATCCAACTCGAATCTACTGTACTCGCCAAGCATTTAGAACAGTGCTCTGCACACAGTAACTGCTCAGTGAATATGATCGATTGATTGACAGCACCATGATTGCCTTCGTCTCTCAAGTCTCATTCAGTCGCATTCGTCGTACCACGTGCAGAGCACTGCACTAAGCACTTGGTAGACAAGTTCCCTGCCCACAGTGGGGTTGGGCACAGTCCCTGTCCCACGTGGGGCTCACAGCCTCAATTCCCATTTTACAGCTGAGACAACTGAGGCCCAGAGAAGTAAATCGACCTACCCAAGGTCACACGGCAGACAGGCGGCCTGCTACTTCTCTAAGCCTACAGTCTAGTAACCTTGACATTGTCCTCAAAGCAGCGCTCTCATTCAATCCACAATCCTGAGGGGTCTGCTTTCACGATTTTCCTAAAGCCCACCCTTTTCTCTCTATCCAGATGGCTCCCGTGCTTGTCCGGGCACTTGTCGTATTCATTCGGTCGTATTTACTGAGCTCTTACTGTGCGCAGAGCACCGTACTAAGCACTTGGGAAGTACAATTCAGCCACCAATAGAGACAATCTCTGCCCGCAATGGGCTTACAGTCTAGAAGAAGGGAGACAGACACTAAAACAAGTAAACAGGCATCATTAGCATCATTATAAATAAATAGAATTATATAGATATACATCATTAATTAAAAAATAAATAGAATTATAAATATAAATACGTACATATCCTGCCTCGACTTCTGCACCCCTGAGAAGCAGGATGGCATAGTGGGTAGAGGGAATCAGAAGGTTGTGGGTTCTAATCCCAGCTCTGCCACTTGTCTGCTGTGTGACCTTGGAAAAGTCATTTCACTTCTTTGTGCTCCACTTGTTTCTGTGTAAAATGGGGACCTAGACTGTGAGCCCCACGTGGGACGGGGTCTGCGTTCAATCCAATCTGCTCGTAACCACCCCAGCGCCAAGTACAGTGCCTAGCACATAGTAAGCGCTTAACAAATACCACAGTTTTTATAATCAGCCTTCCTGCTGACCTCGCTGTTTCCAGTCTCTCCCCACTCCAAGTCCACACTTCTCTCTGCTTCCCAGATCATTTTTTCTTCCATTTTCTCATTTTCTTAATTATCTCTTCTTGTATGGGTTCTTGGACGCGTCTCTCGGACTGTTTCCTCATCTGTAAATCGGGTGTACTCATGCCTGCCTTTCCCTACCCACGGCACTCTTTAATCACACTTGAAAGAACTTTGGGAAACAAAAATGCTCTATCAGTGCAAAGCTTTATTAACAGTTTCTGTGTCATTCTTCTTTCTTATCCTCCTTAGTCCTTTCTGCGGCTATTTAGTCATCAGTGATAGATAAATAGTCTTTGTATTTCAACATTCCTGAAAGTGAAATATTTTCTCAATGATTTGGTAATAGAATATTATTTGTCAGTGAGTCATAAATTGACTCATTCTTGCACTCACTCATTCCTGGGTTCTTTCAACAAATATTCCCAAAGACCAATTTTCCTTCCTGGGTGGGCAGGGATGGTCTCTCTTTATTGTTATATTTTACTTCCCAAGTGCTTAGTACAATGCTTTGTGCACAGTAAGAGCTCAGTCAATATGATTGAATTCATTGGAGCTGGGCTATACAACCCTCACTTAAGAGACAGCTGGAGATTAAAGGAGGCAGAGTGGCCCGGTGGAGAGAATAGAGGTCTGGGAGTCAGAGGTTCTGGGTTCTAATTCCATCTCCGTCGCTTGTCACTCATTCACTCAATCGCATCTATCTGCTAATCTCACGTATATGTGCAAACCTCACATATTTGTCTGCTGTGTGACGTTGGGAAAATCCCTCAAGAACGTTTCTATCGACTCCATTATATCGGCGCTCTCCCAAGTGCTTAGTACAGTCCTCTGCCATTCATTAAGTGTTCTAGAGCCTGGGGCCTGGGAGTCAGAGGGTTATGGGTTCTAACCTTATCTTATCTGGTTCCTTCAAGTTCACGCTCTTTGTCTTTTATAGTTTTGGTCATCTATCCTTAATCGTCTGCTGCCTACTTCCTAATCCTCTGTTTTTGGATTGTGATCTTCTAGGTGTCAAGAACCGGGATCCGCGTAGGTCATTCCCTGCACTAGTACATAGAGCTTAGTATAAATACCATGACTATTTCATCTACTCCTATTTCTCCCCACCCACTCCTGTAGATGATTCCTTTCTCCTGCAAACACTATCTCATCTGGACTTTTTTTAATGGTATTTGTTAATCAGGTTGGACACTGTCCATGCCCCACATGGGGCTGTATCTCTCTATCTATGTATAGTTTGATAGATATAGTTAATGTATAGATATAGAGAGAGATAGCTATATATTGATAGGTAGATATATTCTATTATATTATTATTATATATATTAGATATAGTTAATATATCTACCTATACGGATACAGTTATGATGTCAGTAAGATGTAAACTTTTTGAAGGAATGGATTGTTTCTGCCAACTCCAATGCATTGTATTCTTCCAAAGAGTTCAGTACTCTGCACACAGAAAGCAATCAATAGATATCATTGATTGGTGTTTAGCACAGTGCTCTCTACCAAGTAAATGCTCAAGAAATATGAGTGATGGATTGATGTGAGGTACTTTAAACTTGGAGGGGGATCTGGGTACATAGTCAGAAACTTATATTCAGCTTTTTCAATCCCATCCTCAAATTTTTCCCGCAGCTTTCTGCGATTACCACTTTCCTTTTGGTTGAGGTGAATACATCGCCATAGCGAAAACATCAGAATATGGTCCTTTTTAAAATGAGCACTGTTTACCCCAAGCAGATAGTCAGTGTCTTCTACAGAGAATTGTCTGTCATACGATCCAAAATTCCATAGAGAACAGTTTAGCCATTATATTTCTAAACCAGCTAAAGCAATTCCATGAAAAGCAGTTATTGGAGGCTGATGAGCTATTCTCCACTTTACAAAAGCAAATGAAATATTCCATTTGAATTTCAAAATCGGCAAAGTAAAAGAGTATGAAAATTCCCTATCCTATTCACCATCGCATTTGGAAGTGGGAACCTGAAGAAAAAAAAAATTGTTCTCATTCTTAAGGACTAACAATTGTCTAGTGAATGGGAAAACTCAGACGATCGCTAGATGAATTGTTTATCAAGCACCCACTGGGTGCGGAGTTCTGTTGAGGGAATGAGTCTGTTCACTGTTGTATTGTACTCTCTCAAGCGCTTAGTACAGTGCTCTGCACACCGTAAGCGCCCAATAAATATGACTGAATGAATGAGTGAATGAATGATGGGGATTGGAAGTATACCAAAGAGTCAGCGAGCAAGATCCTTGCCCTCGAGAAGGATCTAGGAGGGAGAAGGCTGACACAATTCATTAGAGGTAGAAGGAAGTAGGTGATAGAAAGACGATTATGTGGATAAATACATGCCGAGATAGTAGAATATGTAAGTCAGTATGTTCAGAAGTGCTGTGGATGCCTTTGAGTGCATAAATGTGCTGGGGAAACAAAAGTGTTTTACATGCTCGTGGGGAGGTTACGATCCGGAGAGCAGAAAAATCAATTCAGGAAGGTCTCCCGGAGGAGCTGAGCTTTTAGATGGCCTTTAAAAATGGGGAGAGCTTTAAAGCCCTCCTGAAATCCCACGTTCCTCAAGAAGTCTTCCCCGGCGTATGTCTTCCCCGGTTGTACCTCCCGCAAATTCCACTTCAGCACTTGTACATCACGGGAGCCCTTGTGTGCACTCAGTTTCCCTTAGCGTGTATCTGTATATCTCACATACCCTGTTAATCGGCCCTGACTCCTGCACTTCTTCGTTCTGTCAATTATTTTTGTGTCTGCCAATCAATCCATTCATCGGCGGGATTTATTAAGCCCTTACTGGGAGTCGACCACTGTACCAGGTCCTTGGGTGAGACAAATACAATAGAGTCGGTAGATGCATTCCCTGCCCACAAGAAGCTTTCTATCTTGAAGAAGGGACAGACGTGAAAAGAAATTATTGCTAGGGGAATGGGAGAGAATATAAGGATGTGAATCCGAGTGCTGCGAAGTTGGGGTGAGTATTATCTCCAATTCTGGATCGTTGACCTCCTGGAGAACAGAGAACTTGTCTACTAAATCAACTGCTCTCTCCCAAGGCCTTAGTACAGTGCTCCCTGAACATACTGGGCACTCAATAAATACTACTTTTTTAATGGTATTTGTTAAGCACTTTCTGTGTGCCAGGCACAAGCTGATCAAGTTGGGCAGAGTCCACGAAGTAGGGTTCACAGACTTAATCCACATTCTACCGATGAGGTAACTGAGGCCCAGAGACGGCAAGCGACTGGCTCAAAGTCACACAGCACTCAAGGGGCGGAACCGGGATATGAATCCAGGTCCTCTGTGTCCCTATCCCCCGTTAGAGCATAAGCTTCTCGAGTGTAGCCTAGTGGATAGAACACGGGCCTGGGAGTCAGAAGGACCTGGCTTCTAATCCCACCTCCGCAACTTGTCTGCTGGGTGACCTTGGGCAAATCACTTCACTTCTCTGGGTCTCAGTTACCTCCTCTGTCAAATAGAGATTAAGACTGTGAGCCTCATGTGGGACAGGGCCTGTGTCCAACCCGATTTGCTTGTATCGATCCCAGCAGTTAGTACAGTGTCCGGCACGTAGTAAGGGCTTAATAAATACCGTTATCATTATTATTATAATTATTGTTATTATTATACTCTCCCAAGCTTAGTACAGGGTTCTGCCTATGGTAAGTGGTCGATGTACTATTTGTCAGAGAAGCAGCCTGTTGTGGTGGATAGAGCACGGGCCTGGGAGTCAGAAGGACACGGGTTCTAATCTCAGCTCCGCCACCTGTCTGCTGGGTGGGTGACCTTAGGCAAGTCACTTCACTTCTCTGGGCCTCAGTTAACCTCATCTGTTAAATGAATGGAGATTAAGACTGTGAGCCTCTTATAGGACAGGGACTGTGTCCAACCTGATTTGCTTGTATCCGTGAACAAATACCACCATTATTATTATTGGAAAGAGCCCGGGCTTGGGAGTCAGAGGACATAGGTTCGGATCCCAGTTCCACCACTTGCCAGCTGTGTGACTTTGGGCAAGTCACTTCACTTCTCTGGGCCTCAGTTACCTCATCTGTAAAATGGGGATTAAAACCGTGAGGCCCACGAGGGACAACCTGATTACCCTGTATCTCCCCCAGCGCTTAGAACAGTGCTTTGCATATAGTAAGCGCTTAACAAATACCACCGTTATTATTTTATTATTTTATTATTATTATTATTATCAGTTGATCTGCTCCAAGCTCGGAGCAGTAGCATCGCTTGGATCGTTGCATCAGTCGCCTCTAGATGACAGCGGTGATTGCGGTATCTTTTAAGTGCTTACTATGTACCAGATATTACACTAAGTGCTGGGGATGTGGGACGGGGACTGTGTCTAATCCGACTCCCTTATTCCCACATGGAGCTCACGCTCTTAATCCCCATTTGACGGATGAGGTAACTGAGGCCCAGAGAAGTGAAGGGAGTTGCCCAAGTTCACACGGCAGGCAAGTGGCGGAGCCAGGATTAGAACCCAGGGCCTTCGGACTCTCAGGCCGGGGCTCTAGCCTAGGCCACGCCGCTTCTGTCTAGATGACACCCCCCCCTCCGCTCCTGCGGGGCCCCAACTCTCCACAGCCCGCTCGAGTGCTGTTAGGCCTTGGGGTATCTTGCTTGCTCCTTGTGGGCAGAGTTTACTACTGAAAAATTCACTGAAGAAAAACACAATGGTCTGTGGTCCACCAGATCAAAGGGTGTCAACAGCCTCGACAAAGCCTTCCAAAACAGCATTGTTTATAGACACAAAGGCTGAATGTCAGCTTTCAAAGGCCGCAAATTCCGGGAAGGCCCGCCCGGGCTCCTCTGCACGCCTCGGTCTAATGCGCCTCTCCCAGAGCGGCGCACACCTGGGTTCTTCGTGAGCGTTCTTCGCAACCGTGGAGGGGACGGGCACCCACGGCACCCACCCTCTGCCCGCTTGGGAAGCCGCGAGGAGGAACGGCAACCGGCTAACCCGGTAGTCTCTCAACCCTGTTAGGTGGTGGCGGCCTAGGAGAAGGAGAGAGTCGTAGCAATTAGCTAATGAGTTCAATCAACGGAGACGGCCAATTTAAATCATCCCGTCCAACTTCTCCCCGACGCCTCCCCTCAACCCACATACGCACCAAATGCTTTTTTTCCTCATTAGCAGTTTTTTTGGCCTGAAATCTCCTAATTATTACCTCAGCCCTCCACTTCCGTCTTCCAGGGAAGGCGGCACCCGTAGGCCCCCATGTTACTAATAGAATTTTTCCACAGGCTTGAATTAATTAGAATTCCATCTTCGGGCAACAGCCTTCGTCTTCGGAAACGCATTACGTAGATTCCCGAGGACCCGCGGACGGTCGGGGGATCACGTCGGGGTAAAACGCCTTCGACCGAAAATGTCGAAAAGTCTCAAGGAAATGAATGCCCCGTGAATTCTTTTTATTCCGATTTACATGTTGTTTAATGAAATTAAGCATACGGATGCTTACGTTAACTTTGTTAGTGATTACAAAGTTCGGGAGACTATTTGGAAACCCGAGCAGATTACTAAATATTTGAAAAATAAAAAGGTTACTCGAGTTAAAAGGAGATGCAGCGGGGGAGAGCATTTCAAATTAACTGTGGATAGTGGCAGAGCCTCATTGTATTTGGCAGTCTCCGAGGTTTCGCCTGAAGGGTAACTCGCAGATTATATAAACTAGAACTTATGATCTAATGTTTGGGTTTTTAGAACAACAACAAAAAATCTACAGGCTGTTGAAGAAACACGTACGAAAAAGAAAGGTGAAAGAAGGGGGAAGAGAAAGGGCAACACGATAGCGGGGAAACGGCCATCTCCCTCCTCCCGGGCCCTTCAGGCTCTGTGTTTTTCAGTCTCCCGACTTCGGAGCCAGGAAATCTGTCGGTGGCCTCAATCCCACCGAAACTCCCGGATATCTTCCAGGTTAAGTACGTGCGACGCTCCGGCCCCGTTCAAGCGCGAGGAGCCCTTGGTGTTGTTAGGGCGGCTTTGATGGTGTGGGAATCTCAGCCCCCGCCGCCTCGACCGGCTCTCCTAATAAGGATGTTGGCAATTTGGTGGCTGGATCAGAGCACCGTCCAATTGACTTTAGAAGAGCCAACGTGTGTGTCATGAGCCTTACTAGTCTACACTGGTCTGAGCATTCCTGTCTCACATAAAGAGGGATTTCATGCAAAAACCCTCAAGTGGTTTAAAACAATAATTACACGCTGCACTCTCCACCGGAGAGGAGGATCACCTACTGATTCAGCGAACGCCGGCTTGAAATCCGATATCGATTTCGTCCCGGAAGAAAAACGAACCACTCCCTCTAGACGGGAAGCTCATCCTCTAGACGGGAAGCTCGCTGTGGACGGAGAATGGGTCCGTTGTGTCGCGGTATTGGTTTGGCCTTTTCTACGGGCCAAGAACTGTGCTAAGCGCCGGGGTGGATGCAAGCAAATCATGTTGGGCACAGCCCCTGTCCCACGTGGGGCTCACAGTTTCGATCCTCATTTTGCAGATGAGGGGCACTGAGGCACGGAGAAGTGAAGTGACTTGCCCAGAGTCATACGACAGACGTGGGGCGGAGCCGGGAATAGAACGCATAACCTTCAGACTCCCAGGCCCGTGCTCTGTCAGCTAGGTCATGCCGCTTCTCTATTTTAGAGAAGCAGCGTGGCTCAGTGCAGAGAGCACGGGCTTTGGAGTCAGAGACCATGGGTTCAAATCCCGGCTCGGCCACTAGTCAGCTGGGTGACTTTGGGCAAGTCACTTAACTTCTCGGTGCCTCAGTTACCTCATCTGTAAAATGGGGATTAAGACTGTGAGCCCCACGTGGGACAACCTGATTCCCCTGTGTCTACCCCAGCGCTTAGAACAGTGCTCGGCACATAGTAAGCGCTTAACAAATACCAACATTATTATTATTATTATTATTTTTATACTGTACTCTCCCAGGAGCTCAGTATAGTGCCCTGCACATAGTAAGCGCTCAATAAATAAGACTGACCAACTGACTATAGCTTGTAAGCCCGTCAAACGGCAGGGACCGTCTCTATCTGTTGCCGACTTGTTCATTCCAAGCGCTTAGTACAGTGCTCTGCACATAATAAGCGCTCAATAAATACTATTGAATGAAAAGTGTCTTCACGACCATTCGGGCCCGGGTAATAGTAATGATACTTGTTAAATGTAATGATACTTGTTAAATGCTTACTATGTGCACTATGTGTCGGGTACTGTAGTGAGCGCTGGTGAAGACACAAGTTAATCCTGTTGGTCACAGTCCCTGTCCCACATGGGGCTCACACTCTTCATCCCAATTTTATAGATGGGGTAACCGAGGCCCAGAGAAGTGAAGTGCCATGTCCAAGGTCACACGGCAGACAAGTGGCGGAGCCGAGATTAGAAGCAGCTTTGTTTAGTGACAAGAGCACGGACTTGGGAGTCAGAGGTCGTGGGTTCTAATCCCGGTTCCGCCATTTATCAGCTGTGTGACTTTGGGTGAGTCACTTCACCTTTCTGTGCCTCAGTTACCTCATCTGTCAAATAAGGATTAAGACCGTGAGCCCCGCGTGGGACAACCTGATTACCTTGTATCTACCCCATGCTTAGAAGAGTATTTGGCACGTATTAAGAGCTTAGCAGATGTCATTACTACTATCATTATTATTCTGACTCCCAGACCTGTGCTCTATCCACTATACCGTGCTGGTAATCCAATGCACCCTGGGTTTTCAGGAGTGATGCCAAGCAGCCCCTGTGAAGATGCTCTAATGCCTCCCACTGTCTTTGGTAACCCCGATTCTTAGTATGTCGGGAGAGAGCGGCCACGGTGATAGTGGAAGGCCAACTGGGGGGATTCCCCAGATTGGAGACATTCACCACATTCACCTGGGAAATGCCCGATCTGGGGCCAGAAGCTGGTCCGATCCCCTGGTTAACCCCCAAGTCCTAACCAGCAGCAAAGAGGCCGATGGCGTCAAACTGGATTTCGGTAAATATTTTGCCCGAGGATGTTGAGTCGGCAAGGTGGCGGAAAAAATTGTAGTCTTTTTATCAATCAATCAACTAATGGTATCTTAGTACTGAGAGCAGAGAGCTGTACTAAGTGCTATCATTTAACCAGGATCCGTAGATGTCATTAAGTACAAGACTTGCTCAGCATTCTCTACTTGCAGCATGGCCTAGTGGATAGAGCAGGGGCCTAGGAGTCAGAAGGACCTGGGTTCTAATCCCGGCTCAGCCACTTGACTGCCATGTGACCTTGGGCAAGTTACCAAACTTCTCTGAGCCTCAGTTTCCTCATCAAGTAAAATGGGGATTAATACTGGGAGCCCCATGTGGGACAGGGACTTTGTCCAACCTGATTTGCTTATAGCCACCTGGCACACAGTAAGCATTTAACTAATATTATTATAACTGTAAGCTCATCATTGGCAGGGAGAGTGTCTGCTAATCCTGATGTATTGAACTCTCCCAGGCACTTAGTACAGTGTTCTGCACCTGGTAAGCGCTCAGTAAATACCACTGATTGATTGAAGACGCTAGTGAGACCTTGGCCTTTGTTTTTCATGTTTCCCTCTATCCAGGGAACTCCTCGATGGAGTGGAGAGAGATATGACATCTTTGCCATGGCTCTGTTGCCAGCTAATATGGCAGTGAACTCTGCATAATGGAGGCACTTAATAATAATTAACAATAACTGTGGTATTTGTTAAGCGCTTACTATGTGCCAAGCACTGTTCTAAGCACCGGGCTAGATACAAGTTAATCAGGTCGGACACAGTCTCTTGTCCCACATGGGGCTCGGAGTCTTAATCCTCATTTTACAGATGAGGTAACTGAGTCCTGGAGAAGTGAAGTGACTTGTCCAAGGTCACGCAGCAAACACGTGGCACAGAGCCGCATTAGAACCCACGTCCCCTGACGCCCAGGCCCAGGCTCTTTCCACCAGGCCACGCTTGCTCCTCGGCCTCGTAAAACCCGCTGCCAAATCTGAGCCTAATGAAGGAACCATTTCTGCCGTGAACCTTCATTAAGACAGGTTGTTGTTTCGTACTCTCCCAAGCGCTTAGAATCCATCCATTCAATCCTATTTATCGAGCGCTTACTGTGTGCAGAGCTCTGCACTAAGCGCTTGGAAAGTCCAATTCGGCAACAGATAGAGACAATCCCTACCCAACGACGGGCCCACGGTCTAGAAGACTTTCCACTGGACCACATTGCTTCCCCTCCGCTCTCCCGTTCTTGAAATGTAACCGTGGCATGGGTGTCTTCTAGCCTCCGAGCTATTGAACTTCAGCATAAACAACAAATAAGGTTGGCCTAGAGTCCTGACACTCCTCCAGCACCACACGAGAAGTTGTGAAACCCTCTAGATGCCAAAGAAATTAGGTTATTCATGTAAGGAGCTACCTAGGGAGGGGCCTAGCTTCGTGTCTGAAACCTTTCCATTATGTCAAGCTTCTGTGGCTGGTCTTAGGCGGGGATGGGAGGAGTCGGCATGAAAGGGAATAACAGAACAGAACCTTCCTTCTCCTCCCTCCCTCAACCACACATGCATGTGTGCACCTGTAGCCCCCAGAGCAGACAACCGGTGCCATCGTGCCAGCCCACAGAGAGAGAGACAGAGAGGATGGCACATGCCCAGGTGTGGATCCACAGACCGAAGCCGGGAGGGAGGGGAGAGCACGCGGTGATCGTCCAACGCCCGGGCTGCTGGGAGCGATCCTGTTGCCACCCGAGGCGGGGACTGAGCGCAGGAAGTCTCTCAGAGCGTGGGCCCGAGGAGATTGCCCCCCTCTCCCCTTCCCTTTGCTCCCCCCAAATATCCCCGCCAGGTCTCGAGGCAACTGCAGTGCAGAATCTCGGGACAAACTATAAACACGGTATTCCAGGATTGGATTTCCTTCTACCTTGGCTGGCCCCCTACTACCTGAGGCTGCGATTTCCTCAGACCGTATCGGCGAAGGAAGGTCGCATCTGGTCGACCCACGGATGGGAGGACTCCAAAAAAAACAGAATCCGCGGGGGGAAGGGAGGGGAGAACGGGTCTGGGGGGAGGATTCAGAGAGCAGGGACTGAGGGAGTGTTGGAGGTCAGATCCAGTCGCCGTTTCTCCAGTGACTAGGACTGTTTTAGGTGGATGGGCTAGGCCGAGCTAGAAGCATAAGGGCGAGGCGGGAATATGACTCTCTGGGACATAGACGTCTGGGAGGCCGAAACAAAGTGAGAAAAATCTCTCATCCCATCGCGCTCCACACTCCCTGCTCCTTACTGAGCGCAAACTGGACGAGTCGCTAATATCGTCTGAGGGAAAAATAGCCCATCTGTCTACCGCCGCCTCCATCTTTTCGCATCTCCCCAACTCTACTCCCTCGTAAGATGGAGGAAGAAGTAGAGAGATGAACTATTTTTCCCTCAGACGATAATAACGACTCCCTCCGGGACAGCAGCCACAAGACGACCTGGGTTTTAGATAATATACTGTTCCTTGAAGACAGAATTTCAGAAAGGGCAGGAAGTGGACAAAGAAAGTGTGGGAGTCAAGAGAATGCAGAGAGGCAGCGTGGGCCGGTGGATAGAACACGGGCCTGAGAGTCGGAAGGGTCTGAGGTCTAATGCCAGCTCCGCCATTTGTCTCCGTGACCTTGAGCAAGTCACTTCGCCTCTCTGGGCCTCAGTTGCCTCCTCTGCAAAATCGGAATTGAGATCGTGAGCTCCATGTGGGACAGGGACTGTGTCCAACCTGATTAACTCGTGTCTATCCCATTGCTTAATACAGTGCTGGGCACATAATAAGCCTTAAAACATACCATTAAAAAATGCTCCCCTAAATGAATTAATTTATCTTTCCCAGCGTTTCGAACAGTGTTTGACATATAGTAACCAGTAAACAACAAAAAACAACATAATAAAAATAATAACTGAGATGAGAGTCACACTTGTACATGTGAATAAACCATTTTTTTGCTGTTTATTACCACAGGCAGCACCTGGCTTATTTTGAAGTTTGGATTTTTAGAATGGGTGCAAAATTCAATTGAAAACAAAATATAGGCCAGAGAGTAAGGAAAGATTCCAAACTGAGCTGCGGAGAATCCAGCAGCTAGCAAGGTGAAAACAGAAACAGTGTGGGTTAATGGCAAGAGCACAGGTCCTGGGTTCTAATCCCGGCTCCATCGCTCTCATGCTGCGTGACCTCACGCCAGATACTTAAATACTCAGTACCTCAGTTTCCTCACTTGTAACAGTGGGATTCGATACCCGCTCTTCCTCCCCCTTAGAAGGTGAGCCTCAGGTGGGACAGAGACAGTAGCCCATCTGATTATATTATATCTATACCAGTCAATCAATCGATCAATTTTATATTATATCTATACCGTTCAATCAATCGATCAATTGTTGGTATTTATCGAGTGCCTACTGTGTGCAGAGCACTGTACTAAGTGCTTGGGAGAGTACAATATAGCAAAGTTGGTAGGCATGATCTCTGCCTACAATGAGTTTACAGACTAGAGTGGGTCAGATATTAAAATAAATCACAGAAATGCATGTAAGTGCAGTGGGGCTGAAGTTGGGCTAAATATCGAGTGCTTATGTACATATCCATAGCACTTATAGACTTATCCATAACTTATTTACTTCTCTTAACGTCTGTCTCCCCCTCTAGACCGTAAGCTCGATGTGGACAGCGAATGCGTCTGTTGTAAGCTCTCAGCACAGTGTCCGGCACACAGCAGGTGCTCAATAAATAAGTTCCAGCGATTGAATGATCGAAGTGCTTAAAGGGGTACAGATCCAAGGGCGTAGTAAAAATAAATAAAAAATAAACTGTGATATTTGTTAAGCGCTTACTAGGTGCAAAGCACTGTTCTAAGCGCTGGGGGATACAAGGTGATCGGGTTGTCCCACGTGGGGCTCACAGTTTTTTAATCCCCATTTGACAGATGAGGTAACCGAGGCACAGAGAAGTTAAGTGACTTGCCCAAGGTCACACAGCTGGCTAGCAGCGGAGCCGGGATTAGAACCCGTGACATCTGACTCCCAAGCCCGCGCTCTTTCCACGGAGTCACAGTAGTAAGTACAGCGCTTGGCACATAGTAAGCACTTAACAAATAAAATTATTACTCAAGTCATTAGCATTAACTGTAAATAATAACTGGAAATGTGGTTTTTTTGTACATGAGTTTGAACAGTGAGTTATGTCAAGCGGTGAAAACAAATCTCTTGTGTATCCTCCTTAGACGGTGAGCCCCATGTGGGACGGAGACTTGTATCCACCCCAGCGCTTAGAACAGGAAATTTGCTCTAGTTTCTTGTGGACGGGAAGTGTGTCTACTGGCTCTAATGTATAGTATTCTCCTACCCGCTTGGTGCAGTGCTCCGCCAAACTAAGTAATCGCTCTATAAGAAAGCAGCGTGGCCTAGTGGAGAGAGCACAGGTCTGGAAGTTAAAAGACCTGGGTTCTAATTCCAGCTCTGCCGATTGCTTTCTGTGTGACCTTGGGCAAGTCGGTTAACCTCAGTTTCCTCACCTGTAAAATGGGGATTAAATCCTCCTCCCTCCTATGTAGACAGTGAGCTTCATGTGGGACAGGAACAGTGTCCAACCTGATAAACTCGTATCTACCCCAAACGCTTAGAACAGTGCTGCTCACATAGTAACCTTTCAACCAATACCTTAAAACAAAACTACAAAAAGTAAATAATAACATTGCTTAATAGAACAGTGCTTAACACATAGTAAATGCTTACGTACCATAAAATAATCAATCGATGGGAAATAGCAGAAGGCAATATTAGAGTGTTGGAGTGGGCCAAAACTGGGTTGAGATGGACTGAATAGAGAAAGACGATAATACAGGTAAATGAAAATAACAATAGACTGAAAAGAAAGTAATAAGAGTTATCGCAGCCACCGCTTCTTCTCCTCCACCTTTCGTCTTGACCCTCTCTGATCTAATTTTTGCCGCTTTCATTCTCCTGAGAGCACCCTCTCCAAAGTCATCAGTGACCTCCTTCTGACCAAATAATAATCTAATCTTCATCTCCATTCTCCTCAAACTCTCAGCAACGAGTGCCACTCCCTTCCCGAAACACTACCCGACCTTGTTTTTTTCTGACAGGGCTCTCTCCTGCTTCTCCTTCTAACACTTTGGCGGATGGTGTTTGTCTTTTCCTCTACTTCTCACTCCTTTACTGTGGTTGTCCTCAGGGCTTAGTTCTCTCTTCAGTTTGCACACACTCCCTGGAGAACTCATTCGCTCCCACATCTTTAACTTCCACCTCTAAGCAGAGGACTCCAACATCTTCCTTACTATTCCCCATCTCTCTCTTTTTTTTTTCTTAAATGATATCTGTTAAATTCTTACTAAGTGGCGGGCGTTGTAATCCACTAGGCCACACTGCACTTCTTCCTGCCTCCAGGACCCGCATGGATCTTCCCCTGGCTAGCTTGATAGATTCAACATGAAACTCCTCCTCTTCTTTCCCAAATCCTCTCCTCCACCTAACTTTCCCATCACTGTTGATAAGCCCACCATTCTCTCCACCCCTCAAGCCCGTAACCATGGCATTATCTTTGACTCCTCCCTCCCTTTCAAGCCCCCTACTCATTCTGTCATCGAACCCCATCGATTCTTTCTCCACAGCATCTCCTCTCCCTCTCCATCCAAACGGTCTCTATACTGGTCATATCCCAGACTGAGCGCTGCACTGAGCCTCCTCTCAGACCTCCCTGCCTCCAATTTCTCCCCTCTCTAGTTCATCCATCTCTCTGCTGCCTCTATCATTTTTTTAAAAAGGTTCTGTCCACATCTTCCCAGTTCTAAGAAGGTGAGTATTCATTCCCTAGCATTTCTGCGGTTTATTTTAATGCTCCATTACTTCATACTATCAGTGGTTTATTCTCGTGTCTGTCTCTCCAGATACATTGGAAGCTCCTCAAAAGCTAGTCTCGGTCTTGGAAACTATTTTGAAGTGACGGGGAAGACATTAAACTCAAATAGAAAGGTTTCAGCATTTGTGTTTGGATGTGTTTCCTTTCAGAAAAGGACTATAAATCACTGGTGAGTTTTTGAAGAAAAGACAACTTTTTTTCCATTTCAGTTCTATGCTACGAAGGTGTGTGGAGCTTCAGGGAGATCATTAATTATTATAGATGTTATCTCTAGCATCTGATGAAAAGCCTGAAACTTTGAATATCTGATTATGATGGACAGCCAGCTTGGAAATCTACTTTTAAACTCAAAAGAGAAGGGCAGAGGCTATTCATGAAGAAACATACTGAAAAAAGTGATGACAAGTTTATTTGATATGACTCTCAAAAAGAATTATCTTACCCTACCAGGGATCTAGTCGGTGTAATTGACAGCTTGGATGGGAAGCAGCGTGGTTCCGTGGAAAGAGCCCAGGTTAGGGAGTCAGAAGGTTGTGGGTTCTAATCCCAGCTCTGCCACAAGTCTGCTGTGTGACCCTGAGCAAGTCACTTCACTTCTCTGTACCTCAGTTACCTCATCTGTAAAATGGAGATTAAGACTGTGAGCTCTATGTGGGACAGGACCTGTGTCCAGCTTGATTAGCTTGTATCTATCCCAGTGCTTACTACAATGCCTGGCACATAGTAAGGCTTAACAAATTCCATTAAAAAATACTATTTAAATTTGAGAGCATTAATAGGTCAGATATTAATAGCACTGCTAAGCAATCAATCAGTGGTATTTATTGAGAGCTTACTATATGCAGAGCACTGGTCTAAGCTCTTGGGAGGGTTCAATACAAGAGAAATGAGCAGAAACATTCCCTGCCCATAATGAGCTTAGAGTCTAGACGGGGAGATAGACATTAATAGGAATAAATAATTTATAGTAAATAATTTAAAGATACGTACATGTGGTTTTAGGAGTAGGGTGAATATTCTATGTACAAATACTTGTCCAAAAGTCAAAATAGGAGAATTTTGCATCAGAATATCAGTTCGATGCGTCATTTCCACTCTGCGATACTCTCAGTTGAATGGGTTAGCTGAAAATGGAATCAGTCAATCAGTGGTATTTACTGAGCACGAACTGTGTGCAAAACACTGTACTTAGCTCTAGGGAACATATAATAAACCAGAGCTGATAGACGTGTTCCCTACCCACAAGGATCTTCCAGTCTAGTGGAGGAGACTGGAATTAACGAAATTACTGCTATGTATATAAATGTTGTGGGGCTGAGGGTGGGGTGAATATCAAAATAGAGATTATTTTCAAAAGCAAACAATTCAGGAGGGAACCTGTATTCGGCTTATTAATTACTGAGCCACTCCTTCGGTAGGGGGGCAGTTACCATCCGAGTTATTACTTGGGAGGGACGGGGCATGCAATAGAGATAGACTGACAAGAAAACAAAAAGAAAAGCTGCGGTTTGACAGTGCACATATTTCGCCCGGATTAAAGAAGGATGATACAACCCAGCGGTTCAAAAGAATGCATCGGGAGAACAAGGAAATCAGACGGGAAGTGACATTAAGAATGTCAGAGGTTAAAACAGAATGGGACAGTATCTTCGGAAAGAATAGGAAGTAATAAAATCTGAGGCACACTTCACTTTGAGAAGAAGCCTGGTCTAGTGGATAGAGCGTGGGCCTGGGAGTCAAAAGGACCCGGGTTCTAATTCAGGTTCTGCTACTTGTCTGCCATGTGACCGCGGACACACCAGTTCACTTCTCTGGGCCTCAGTGACCTCATTTGTAAAATGGGAATAAGACTGTGGGACTCGGGGACTCTATGTCCCGCCTGATTAGCTTGTATCTACCCCAGCACTTAGAACAGTGCTTGACACATAGTCATCGCTTAACAAATACCATCCTTATTAATGTTAATGTTGGTATTTGTTAAGCGCTTACTATGTGCAGAGCACTGTTCTAAGCGCTGGGGTAAACACAGGGGAATCAGGTTGTCCCACGTGGGGCTCACAGTCTTAATCCCCATTTTACAGATGAGGGAACTGAGGCACAGAGAAGTTAAGTGACTTGCCCACAGTCACACAGCTGACAAGCGGCAGAGCTGGGATTCGAACTCATGAGCCCTGACTCCAAAGCCCGTGCTCTTTCCACTGCGCCACGCTGCTTCTCTATTATTATTCTTATTATTATTACTTTTGAGCATCCCACAGTAAATTTAACCGAGAACTATGTCTTGCCTCATTTGCCGATTTATCTCATCCTTCGTAAGGCCTGCCCCTATAAAAACGTTCCGGACACATCACCCGGCTCCTCAAAAAACTCCAGTGGTTTGCCCATTCACGTCCATATCAAACAAAAACTCCTCACCACTGGCTTCGAATCAGTTAATCACCTCGTCCCCTCCTACCTCACCTCATTACTCTCCTACTCCAACCCAGCTTGCACACTTTGCTCCTCTAATGCCAACCTTCTCACTGTATCTCGATCTCATCTATCTCTCCGCTGACCTCTCGCCCACATCCTGCCTCTGGCCTGGAACGCCCTCCCTCTTCGTATCCTACAGACAATGACTCTCCCCGCCTTCAAAGCCTTATTGAAGATCCATCTCCTCCAAGAAGTCTTCCAGGACTATTCCCCACTTTTCCTCATCTCCCACTCCATTTTGGATCATCCAGACTCACTCCCTTTGGTCTCCTCCCCGTCCCAGGCCCAAAGCACTCATGTACAGAACTGTCATTTTATTTACTTATTTTGATGTCTGTCTTCCCCAGTCTCGACTGTGAGCTCGTTGTGGTCAGGGAATGTGACCGTTTATTGTTGTATCGTACTTTCCCAAGCACTTAGTACAGTGCCCGGCACACGGTAAGCGCTCGATAAATACGACCGAAGGAAAGAACGATAGATCTAATTACTGCCGGCAAGCCCATTCCCTCCCCATTCCCTCCCCTCCTTCCCCTGTTCCCAGGGGCCACCCTTATCCCAAACTCACCTCCTCCTCCTCTTCTCCTGTTTCCCTAAAGCCCCCAATCAATCGATCGATCAATCTTCCCATTGCTCTTCAATTACTTGGCCCTTTTTTTTTAAAGGAGCCATTTTGGCGGCTGTTGGAGGAAGTGCCGTGTCACCGCGCCACCAGCCCTGCTTCCCCTTCTGGGTTATAGAACTGTCTCGCCGCCCTGGCCAAAGTTGAGGCAATGGGGAAGGAGATAATGCTTGTATCTGTTGAACACTTACTATGTGCCAAGCACTGTTCTGAGCGCTGGGGTAGATACAAGGTAATCAGTTTGTCCCACGTGGGGCTCACAGTCTTCATCCCCATTTTGCAGGTGAGGTCACTGAGGCACAGAGAAGTTAAGTGATTGCCCAAAGTCACACAGCTGACAAGTGGCGGACCCGGGATTAGAACCCGCCACCTCTGACTCCCAAGCCCGGGCTTCTTCCGCTAAGCCACGCTGCTCCTCAACGCAATGTTTTCTGGCCTCTCTGTGTGTCTTTACCTCTTATAATGTGAGTTTCCTGAGGTCAGGGACCATATCATTCGTTCATTCAATCGTATTTATCGAGGGCTTACGGGGGTGCAGAGCACTCTACTAAGCACTTGGGGAATACAATTCAGCAACAAATCGAGACAATCCCTGCCCACAGTCTTCAGCGTAATCCAACCGTGTACTCTTTCGCAGCCCTCAGAACCGTGCTCTGAACACATTTAGCACAAAATAAATATCAATGCTATTAGTTCTGGTGCGAATCACAGGGTCATCTACATTGGCAGGTACATTTAGGGGATGGCAGTTGATAGTGACTGCGACAGCGTAAATCTACTAATTCAGCTCTTGGTGGTTAGAGATGATGTCTTCTTCCTCAGAGAAGCAGTGTGGCTTAGCGGAAAGAGCACGGGCTTAGGGGCGGGGGTCAGAGGATGTGGGTTCTAATCCTGCCTCCGCCACTTGTCTGCTGCGTGACCATGGGCAAGGCTTTTAACTTCTCTGTGCCTCATCTGTGAAACGGGGATTAAGACTGTGAGTTCCCCTTGGGACAACCCTATGACCCTGTATCTACCCCAGCGCTTAGAACAGCGCTTGGCTCATAGTAAGCGCTTAACAAAAAACGTAATTATCATTATTATCATTATTATTATTATGGTATCCCCTTAAGTGCTTAGTACAGTGCTCAGAACACAGTAAGTGCTCAATAAATGTGATTGATTGAATTAGAATCCCAGAGACCTGAAAGAAGCCTTTGGAATGAACTCATGAACTCGTTGTGGGCGGGGAGTGTGTCCATTATACTGGTATACTGAACTATCCCAAGTGCTTAGTACACTGCTCTGCACACAATAAATGCTCAGGAAATAATAATAATAACGCTAATTATGGTATTTGTTGAGCGCTTACTATGTGCCAGGCACCGTACTAAGCGCTGGGGTGGATGGAAGCAAATCGAGTTGGACACAGTCCCTGTCCCACATGGGGCTCACAGTCTTCGTCCCCATTTTACAGATGAGGTTCTGGCAAATAGCAATAGCTTAACAAATACCACATAAAGGAGCTATAATAATAGTATTCATTAAGCACTTAATATGAGCCAAGAGCTATGCTAAGCACTGGAACAGAACAGTAGTCTGCACCTAGTAAGCAGTCAATAAATAGCACTGACTGAATAATCACTGCAGGTGACATCACCCAAGGTGATTTTCCAAGAAATATACGGGAGACTCGTCTAAGAATAAATCCTCTCTGTTTCTGAGGACATGCGAACATCGATCGGTTCGAGCTTTTTCCTGAGCTGCTTTAATACCAACTCCACACTTTACCGTCACCATCCTTGCGGGAAAAACGAACGGCAATTGGCGTGCCTCTAATGCACAGGATCCCACAGAGAGACACAGAAAATAAAGGGCCGAGAACCCGGGCGGCAGAACCGAACCGGCGATCGGTTCAGTTGAAGGCGGTTTAATCCCATAAATTGGCTATCTTTTGCTTCGTAATAATAATAATAATGTTGGTATTTGTTAAGCGCTTTCTATGTGCCAAGCACTCTTCTAACCGCTGGGGTAGATACAAGGTTGCCCCACGAAGGGCTCACAGTCTTCATCCCCATTTAACAGATGAGGTAACTGAGGCACAGAGAAGTGAAGTGACTCGCCCAAGGTCACCCAGCTGACAAGCCACGGAGCCGGGATTAGAACCCATGACCTCTGACTCCCAAGACCGGGCTCTTTCTACTTAGTCACGCTGCTTCTCATAATAATGATGGCATTTGTTAAGCACTTACTACGTGCGAAGCACTTTTCTAAGCGCTGGGGGGGTAACAAGGTCATCGGGTTGTCACTCCGCCGCAGCTGACGAGCGGCGGAGCCGGGATCAGAACCCATGACCTCTGACTCCCAAGCCCTTGCTCTTTCCGCTGAACCGCGCCGCTTCCCCTAGCCACGCTGCTTCACAGAGACTCCCTCCGCTACTGGCAGTGCCCACCTTCACGTCCTCGGATTCCCAAGCGCTGGGCTTACCTCTCCCCTTCCTAAGGCATTTCGCTGGGAAAATTCAAAGTCGTCTATTAAGGTTAGTCTTGGGGCCTTTGCCGGACAAAATGAAAGAAGCAGCTACTAAGCACGTTTGACATTTGTCGAGTTCAAGGATGGGAATCTGTTTCTTATTAGCGCAGTCAGTATTTTATGGCGGCCCCTTAGCACACGGTCTTCAAATGAGTTCAATACTTCTATTTCCCCCGAGGCAGCGCGTCTGGGGAAGCCACGAGACAATGCCATGCAACCCCTGACGATTCTTGGTACGGGCCCGGCTTCATTTCCCGGCTTTTAGGATTTTCTGCTAATTGAGTACGAGAGCAGACCTCGGCTGATAGCAAATGGGTGAGGAAACACAATAGACGAGAGTGTTTCTCATTTAAATGGCTTTGCTTTCCGGTCGGCCCGTCTTCCTCAGAAGCTAATGAAGACACTCGATTTCATTTAGATTTCAAAGCGCAGTCGCCGTTTAGCGTCCGTCTCGCTGACCGTTTAAACCCGCCGGTCAATCGTACTTATTGAGCGATTACTATGTGCGGAGCACTGTACTAAGCATTTGGGAGAGTACAATAGAACAATAATAATAATACTGCATTTGTTAAGCGCTTACTATGCGCCAAGCACTGTTGTAAGCGCTGGGGTAAATACAGGGTAATCAGGTTGTCCCACGTGGGGCTCACAGTCTTAGTCCCCGTTTTACAGATGAAGCACGGAGAAGGGAGGTGACTTGCCCAGAGTCACACAACTGACAAGTGGCAGAGCTGGGATTTGCACCCACGATCTCCGACCCCCTAATCTGGGCTATTTCCACTAAGCCACACTGCTTCTCACAATAAACAGACACATTCCCTGCCCACAGTGAATTTAAGCTCCTTAAAAAAAGGGTATCTGTTCAGCTCCTACTATGTCCCGGGCACTGTACTAAGCGCTGGGGTAGACACAAGATGATCGGATTGGACACAGAGGGTCCCACGTAGGGCTCAGAGTCTATACTCCCATTTTACAGATGAGAAAGCTGAGGCCCAGAGGAACGAAACGACTTGCCCAAGCAGACAAGTGACAAAGCCGGGATTAGAACCCACGTCCTCGGATCCTTAAACCCTCCCTCTTTCCACTGGACCCCGCTCCTTCCCCTACTTTACTTTGTGACTTTATATGAATGTTTAAAGGCGATTAAATAATGAGCTTTTAGTGTCTGACAGTTAACATCCCGTCCTCTTGAGGGAAGTGTGAGTTCTAATCTTAAATGTTTCTAGTGTGTCACTGCCTTTTATGAAGCCGAGTGAGGGTCATCCTCTTGGCCTGCGTCTGGGATTACCGTACACGTCTCTTCCTTGGCCCGTGGCTGAAATCTCGGGCTGTAAATGGGTTCACACGACTGACGTGGGCAGGGAGGAGGTGTGTACTACTTAGGTGCTCGGTGAGTGAACCATAAGGATGTGTTAGACTGTAACCAAAAGGGAGAAGGCGAATTCATTCAATCGTATTTGATCTCTACAGATCCGCCTGAGGCTTTTCAGTAAGGATAATAATGATAGTGTTGGTATTCGTTAAGCACTTACTATGTGCAGAGCACTGTTGTAAGCGCTGGGGGAGATACAGAGTAATCAGGTTGTCCCACATGAGGCTCACGGTTTTCATCCCCATTTTACAGATGAGGTCACTGAGGCACAGAGAAGTGAAGCGACTTGCCCACAGCCACACAGCTGACAAGTGGCAGGGCCGGGATTCGAACCCATGAGCCTCCGGCTCCCCGGCCCGGGCTCTTTCCACTGAGCCACGCGGCTCGCTTGGGGAAAAGGTCTCGGTAGCCAAAACTCCCATCTGAGAATATAGCAGAGTTGGTCATGATTCCGTTGGTCCGTCCGCTGAGGAAGCCGGTTTCGTCGCAGCGATACTAAGGAAATTAACATTCGGATGGTCCGGTGGCTCTTGGAATCCCTATTAAATTAATGAATGTACGAATTAACGGGCTGAGGCAGAAAAAGACTCGGTTTGGCGGGCCCAGAAGAGGTAGACTGAGAAGAAGGTGAGATTTCCACGGTCCAGATGCAGTCCAAAAAAATTCTGCAGTCTTCCGACAGAAGCCTCCAAACATGTCAGAGCAACCACCTTTTCAATTTCGTCTTGCGGGATGCGGCAATTATGTGTGTCATAACCTTTCCTTACAATGTCATTGCATCACTGCAAGAGGTCAAAACTTTAGGGTCCGACAGGACGAAACACGTTCTAAGACCCTTTAACCCCAGCGAGACAATCCTGATTTAGACCCTCCTTGTTCTAGATGTTTAGGAAAAAGTACCTAGCCCACCTTGGCGGACCAAACTTCCTGCCGAGAATCGCACAACCACACGAAACACAAGCTGAACAAGAGAATCCTTTTCTTTCCTCTTTTGTTCTGCCCTAATCTCTGCCTACAGGGCCAGGTTTTGAAGAGCAAAATCCCGCAGAAATCCTTGTTTAGTCTCTAACAAATGGTATCAGTGAACACGTCTGCTAACTCTGGTAGATCGTCCCCTCCCGGGCACTCAGGACAGGGCTCTGCGCGGGGTACGTGCTCAAAAAATCAGTGTGGCTCAGTGGAAAGAGCCCGGGCTTGGGAGTCAGAGGCCATGAGTTCGAATCCCGGCTCTGCCACGTGTCAGCCGTGTGACTGTGGGCGAGTCATTTAACTTCTCTGGGCCTCAGTTACCTCAACTGTAAAACGGGGATTAACTGTGAGCCTCACGTGGGACGACCTGATGACCCCGTATCTCCCCCAGCGCTTAGAACAGTGCTCGGCACATAGTAAGCGCTTAACAGATACCGACATCATTATTATTAATAAAAAATGTGATCGATTGATTGATCGCTCGTATCGACTCCACAAACGTAAGATTCACAACCGCTGTTTTCGTCTCTGAGGTTTGAAAATGAGATTTTACTGTAGTAGGCAGTGAAAATCAATATTCACCCATTAGATGCCTTCTTCCACCATAAAACACCAAACGAGTCTTCAGTTGGAGGATGGTCTTCGGGAATGATCAGCTCTAGACCGTTTCAAAGCTGAAAACCTTGCAGGATTCTTTTTCTTTAGAATTAATTTTCATTACTCTCCAAGAATCCTGCGGAAACATCCATTGTCGTGTGGCGTCTACACAGGAATTGATCGCAAATATTCCTTCCGGGAAGCCCCACGCTCCGTGGCCTAGTGGATAGAGCGCGGACCTTGAGGTCAGAAGGTCACGAGTTCTATTCCTGACTCCACCACTTGTCTGCTACGTGACCTCAGTGCTCTGCACATAGTAAGCGCTCAATAAATACTACTGAATAAGTCCCTTCTCTCCTCTGTGCCTCAGTCTTCTCATCTGAAAAACGGGGATTGAGACTGCAAGCCCCAAGTGGGACCGGCACTGTGTCCAACCCAATTTGCTTGTATCCACCCCAGTGTTTAGAACAGTGCCTGGCACAGAGTAAGCGTTTAACAAATACCATAATAATAATCATGATAATTATTATTATTACACTATCCACTCCTTTGCCGCCCTGTTGTGGAAGCTTTGGGGAAGATAAAACACATCGAGGGGAAAGGTGAAAGTGGGGAGGCAAATATGTTCGGCAAAAATATGTTCGGCAAATTTAACCAAGGTAATAATAATAATAATAATGGCGTGTGTTCAGCGCTTCCTATGTGCCAAGCACTGTTCTAAGTGCTGGGGTAGATACAAGGTAATCAGTTTATCCCTCGTGAGGCTCACAGTCTTCATCCCCATTTTACAGATGAGGTCACTGAAGCACGGAGAAGGGAGTGACTTGTCCAAAGTCACAGAGCAGATGAGTGGCAGAGCAGGGATTAGAACCCATGATCTCTGACTCCCAAGCATGTGCTCGTTCCACTAAGCCACGCTGCATCTCGGAAAAGGACGTCCCGTGGCTCAGTGGAAAGATCCCGGGCTTGGGAATCAGAGGCCATGGGTTCGTATCCCAGCTCTGCCGCTTGTCAGCTGTGGGACTGTGGGCGAGTCACTTCACTTCTCTGGGCCTCAGTGACCTCCTCTGCAAAATGGGGATGAAGACTGTGAGCCTCCCGTGGGACAAGCCGATGACCCTGTATCTACCCCAGAGCTTAGAACAGTGCTCGGCACATAGTAAGCGCTTAACAAATACCAACATTAGTATTATTATTATTACATCTGTTATTATATCATAGCAGACCACATTCCAAGAAGAAGCAGCAGCGAAGATGGCTAGCCCCACAGAGATGGCATTCGACCTTGAACAAAGTAACTTCATTCCCATTCCTAGATCTTTGATGGCCTCTCTATTAGCATAATGGATTAAATCCCAAAGGATCTAAGGACCACGGTTACAAGGATTCTAGATAAACAAGGATGATTAAGAAGTCTACGATGGTATAATCACCTTCCAGTGAGGTCTAATGGATAGAACGTGGGCCTCAGAGCCACGACCTGGGTTCTAATCCTGGCTCCTCCACTTTTTTTAAAAAAACTGCATTTGTTAAACCCTTACTCTGGGCCAGTCACTGTTCTAGGCACTGAAGGGAATCATGTAAGTCACAGTTCCTGTCCCACATGAGGCTCACATTCTTAATCCCCATTTTCCAGGTGAGGTAACTGAGGCACAGAGAAGCAAAGTGACTTGCTCGAGGTCGCACAGCAAGTGCCGGACCTGGGACTTGAACCCAGGTCCTTCTGACTCCCAGGCCTGTGCTCTCTCCGGTAGGCCACGGTGCTTCGCACACTTATCTACCGTGTGACGATGGGAAAGTCACTTCACTTCCCTGTGCCTCAGTGATTTCCTCTGTAAAATGGGGTAAAATACCCGTTCTCCCTCCCCCTTAGGCTGTGAGCTCCTTATGGAAGAGCGACTATGTCTGATTTGCTTGGGAATCGGAGGTCGCGGGTTCTAATCCCAGCTCCGCCACTTGTCAGCTGTGTGACTTTGGGCAAGTCACTTCACTTCTCTGGGCCTCAGTTACCTCATCTGTAAAACGGGGATGAAGCCTATGAGCCCCAGGTGTGACAACATGATTCCCTTGTATCTCCCCCAGTGCTTAGAACAGTGCTTGGCACCTAGTAAGCACTTAACAAAATACCATCATTATTATTATCATTATTATTTGTTTATTTTCTTATATCTAACCTAGCGCTTGGGTGGGTGGATGGCAACATAGTAAGCATTTAGCAAATACTACAGTGATTATTATTATTACACTGGAATTCAGTTCCTCTAGAGGCCACCCCTTAGCCACGTCAGACGTTTAATGTCTCGCTCTTCTTCCTTCTCCTGCCTCCGGTCCCCCCGCAGTCACTCAGTAGTATTTATTATTTATTCAATAGTATTTATTGAGCACTTACTATGTGCAGAGCACTGTACTAAGCGCTTGGGATGAACAAGTCGGCAACAGATAGAGACGGTCCCCGCCGTCCGACGGGCTTACAGTCACCATTTCGATTCTCCCTGGGCCTGCCTTTCCCAACTCTTGCCTTCAGTTTTTTAATTTTTTAGGCGTTTGTTAAGCACTTACTATGTGCCTGGAACTGTATTTAGCACTGGGGAAGACGCAAGCTAATCGGGTTGGACAGAGTTCATGTCCCATGTGGGACTCAGGGTCTTAATCCTCATTTTACATGTGAGGTAACTGAGCCCCAGAAAAGTGACTTGCCCCAGGTCACACAGCAGAAAAGCAGCAGAACCGGGATTAGAACCCAGTTCCTTCTGACTCCCAGGCCCGTGCCCTATCCTCAAGGCCATGCCGCTCCACGCCCATCGTTCCCTCTCCTCGTACCTTCGCTTCGTAGAGAAGCGGCCTGGCTCGGTGGAAAGAGCGTGGGCGTGGGAGTTAGAGGTCATGGGTTCTAATCCTGGCTCTGCCACTTGTCAGCTTGTCAACTTTGGGCAAGTCACTTCACTTCTCTGTGCCTCAGTGACCTCATCTGTAAAATGGGGATTGAGACTGTGAGCCCCATGGGGGACAACCTGATTACCTTGTATCCCCCCCAGCGATTAGAACAGTGCTTGGCACATAAGCGCTTAACAAATGCCATTATTATTATTCTTACCTTGGCTGAATTTGCCAAACATATTTGCTTTCCCACTTTCACCTTTCCCCTCGACGTGTTTTATCTTCCCCAAAGCTTCCCAGACAGGGCGGCAAAGGAGTGACAAGCCATCACTCATCATTACCTACTCAGGAACAAAAAAACCCACAGACACCGACTTGTTCAGTATTTACTGATGTAGCCAAAAGCCAGGTTCTGGTTATCACATCATCTTTTGGTTTAGTGAACCGTGCTCTTGGTGTTTGGCTGTTCTTCTCCGTGCTCATCCGCATTGTGTCCATCTTTTCGAGACTGTTAAAATTCGAATCCATCGGGATCCTCTCTGTATAACTTGCGTAGGAGAGCGTCAAATGAATGTAAGTGGTTGACGATGGTGACGGTGCGGTTATGGCGGGGATATTCATTCAGTAGTATTTATTGAGCGCTCACTATGTGCAGAGCACTGTACTAAGCGCTTGGAACGTACAGATCGGCAACAGAGAGAGCCAGTCCCTGCCCTTTGACGGGCGCACGGTCTAACCGGGGGAGACGGGCAGACGAGAACGATGGCAATAAATAGAGTCATGGCGATGATGACAACGAGGGAGGTGGGAGAGAGGAGAGACATGCTGCCGATTGGCTTCTCTCACTTTCTCTCAATCGATCGATCCATCGATGGATCGTATTTATTGAGCGCTTACTGGGCGCAGAGCTCTGAACCGAGCGCTGGGAGAGTACGCCATAACAAAGCCGGCCGACACAGTGTCACTGCTTACTGTTCATTCATTCATTCAATAGTATTTATTGAGCGCTTACTACGCGCAGAGCACTGAGCACTTTCTCAAGCTCTTAGTACAGCACTCTGCACACAGTAAGCGCTTAGTAAATACGATCGAATGAATGAACGAATGCCCCCAAAAATGCCCGGTTTCATTCATTCATTCATTCATTCAATAGTATTTATTGAGCGCTTACTATGTGCAGAGCACTGTACTAAGCGCTTGGGATGAACAAGTCGGCAACAGATAGAGACAGTCCCTGCCGTTTGACGGGCTTACGGTCTAATCGGGGGAGACGGACAGACAAGAACAATGGCACTAAACAGCGTCAAGGGGAAGAACATCTCGTAAAAACCGATGGCAACTAAATAGAATCAAGGCGATGTTCTACCTCCCTATTCCTTTCTCATCAAAAAGGATTTAAACCACTATTTATTCTTGCAACTCTGATTCCCAGATCCTTACCTGGGACGACTGAAGAAAGAAAGGTAAATATTGGCAGTGTTCCCTTTGAAATTCCTTCATCCAATACTTAGAGATCAAATCTCTCCCATGCAAAAACTTCCCTTGTAACTCTCTGTCCGCATGACGCACTGTTCATTCATTTAGTTCTTCGAAAATGTTCTCGCTCATTTTAGATAACGCCGACCAACATTATCTTTGAAACCCTTTTAAAATGTTTTCAGAGGGACCCGTTACTAAAACCTTCTTAACGGGGAAAATATTTGGGGAGGGAAATGGAAGAAAAAAAATTGGAGTATTCCATCCTTGAACTGTGACATTTAAATGGTTCCTCAAAAACCCATTTGGCTAGAAGACACAAGGCTATTGTTAAGGACTTGCTAAAGGGGCTGAGGCACAATTAGAGTACTGCAAAAATATTAAACTATTATATTACAGTATCCGAATATATACAATACTGTCTTTATTCCTCTGTGTCCCGTTCTTTATCCTCTCTTTCCTTTCCCTTCATTCCACCCTCAAAAACACACTCGTATCTTTCAGGATCCATCACACACCCTGTCTCCAACCATCTCGGAGCCTATCCAATTCCCAAGCTTTCCAGCACTTACCCGGCCTGCTGTCATCCCTAAACACGGTAAGTTTTATAAAATGAGATACAAAAATCATCTTTCTCTTCCTCTTCTTTTCCCTTTCTCTCTCCCTCTCTCTTCCCCGTTTCTCCTCTTTCTCTGCCTCTCTCTCCCCCTTCCTCCTTTCTGTCTCTCACTCTTTCTCTTTCCCTCTCTCTTTCGCTCTTCTCTACCTCCCTCTAATAATACTAACAATAAAGGTGGCATTTGTTAAGCACTTGCTAGGTGCCCTGGAGTGGATACAAGATGATCAGGTCAGACACAGTCCCTGTCCCACATGGAGCTGGCAATCTAAGGAACCTAAGGCAGGAGAACGAGATTGAATCCCCATTTTTCAGGTAATAATAATAATGGTATTTGTTAAATGTGCCAAACACTGTTCTTAGCTAATCAGATTGGACATAATTCCTGTCCTACATGGAGCTCACACTCTTAGTCCTCCTTTTACAGATGAGGTGACTGAGGTTCAGAGAAGTGAAGTGACTTGCCCAGGGTCACACAGCAGACAAGTGACAGAGACGGGATTAGAACCCAGGTTCTTCTGACTCCCAGGCCAGTGCTCTATCCACTAGGCAGAGAAGCAGCGTGGCTCAGTGGAAAGAGCATGGAGTCAGAGGTTATGGGTTCAAATCCTAGCTCTGCCACTTATCAGCTGTGTGACTGTGGGCGAGCCACTTAACTTCTCTGTGCCTCAGTTACCTAATAATAATGTTAGTATTTGTTAAGCGCTTACTATGTGCCGAGCACTGTTCTAAGCGCTGGGGTAGACACAGGGGAATCAGGTTGTCCCACGTGGGGCTCACAGTCTTAATCCCCATTTTACAGATGAGGTAACTGAGGCACCGAGAAGTGAAGTGACTGGCCCAAAGTCACACAGCTGCCAAGTGCCAGAGCCGGGATTCGAACCCATGATCTCGGACTCCAAAGCCTGTGCTCTTTCCACTGAGCCATGCTGCTTATCTGCAAAATGGGGATTAAGAAGCGCTTAGATATCAACATTATTATTATTAGGCCTTGCTACCTCCCTCCCTTTCTCTGCAACATAAACCCAGAGACACCTAGATCTTTTTCTCTATTGGAAGTCTTCCCTGATTCCCCTTCTTCATCTCCGAGAGCCCTCAACCTGACCGGTTCTTCACGGAGGCCATTCAATTCATTCAGTCGGTCGCATTTATTGAGTGCTTACTGGGTGTAGGGAACTGTACTAAGCTCCTGGGAAAGTACGATTCAACCATAAACAGGTACATGCCCTGCCTACAACGAGTTTGCAGTCTAGAACGGGGGGGGGACGGACATCAGCTCTAAATAAATAAATGAAAAGATATGTACACAAGCGGTGTGGGGCCGGGAGGGGGAAAGAACAAAGGGAGCAAGTCGGGGTGACGCAGAAGGGAGTGGGAGAAGAGGAAAGGGGGGGCTTAGTCAGGGAAGGCTTCTTGGAGGAGATGGGCCTTCAGTAAGGCTTTGAAGGGGGGGAGAGTCACTGTCTGTCAGATTAGAGGACGGAGGGTGTTCCGGGTTAGAGACAGGACGTGGGCCAGGGGTCGGCGGCGAGACAGGTGAGAACGAGGCCCAGGGAGAAGGTTAGCCCCAGAGGAGCAAAGCGTGCGGGCTGGGTTCAGTCATTCATTCAATCGCATTTATTGAGTGCTTACTGTGTGCAGAGCACTATAGTAAGCACTTGGAAAGTACAATAGAGACAATCTCTACCCAACAAAGGGCTCACAGTCTTGAAATAACGATGATATTTGTTAAGCGCTTACTATGCGTCACGCACTATTCTGGGGTAGATGCTGGGTAATCAGGTTGTTCCACGTGGAGCTCACGATCTTAATCCCCATTTTACAGATGAGGTAACTGAGGCACAGAGAAGTGAGCGACTTGCCCAAAGTCACACAGCTGACACGTGGTGGAGCCGGGATTAGAACCCACGACTTCTGACTCCCAAGCCCGCACTCTTTCCCTTAAGGCAGGCTGTTTCTCATAATACACCGTTATTATTCTCTAGACTCTAAGCTCCTCGTGGGTGGGAAATGTCACTGTTTATTGTCGTATTGTACTCTCCCAAGTGCTTAGAACAGTGTTCTGCACACAGTAAGTGCTCAGTAAATACGATTGAATGAATGAATGTAGGAGTTCACAGCCTAGAGTGGGGAAAATTTGTGATCTTTAGGAAAAAGGGATTTCCCTTCTCCTTTTGTAGTCAACAACTTTTTTTTCCCCCTTGGCATCGCAGTTTCCAACCTCTCCCTAGTTTTGCCCCTTGTTCCAACTCTCCTCGGTCCTTCACAGCAAGCCCGGTGATTCTTCACATTCCAGAACGCTAATTAAATCTCCTGGCTGAGTGTGTGTCTTGGCACTCCGCGTGCAATTGTCTAGCAATCTGTGAGCCTAACCTATACCAGCCCATCGAGAGTCTTCTATTACAGCCCCAAAATTGTTGACTTTAGAAATCGCTTCTCGACAGCCGGATGGCTCTTACCCTAGAAGACAGGATCCACTATCACACTGCCAGGCCCTTCAGAAGACCCATATATGCACATCTTCGGTTTTAAAGAAGGATCGAGGGGCTCGGCTAGGAGAAAAATAAGGGTGCCCTCTAACATCTCCCCAAGACGAGATTTCCCCAGGAAGGCCGCTCGTGGTTATTAATAATAATAATAATAATAATAATTGTGGTATTTCTAAGGGCTTACTATGGGTCAGGCACTGTACTCAGTGATGGCGTAGATACAAGGTAATCGGGTTGGACACAGCTCCTGTCCCACCTGGGGCTCACAGTCTTAATCCTCATTTTACAGATGAGGGAACCGAGGCCCAGAGAAGTGACGTGACTTGCTCCGGGTCGCGCAGCAGACAAGTGGCGGAGCCGGGATTAGAATCCAGGACTCAAAGAAATAGACCAGGCTGCTTCCCGATTCTTCTCTTCAACTCCTCGTTCCCCTTCTGTGTTTCTGGTTCGAGACCAGGACCAGACCCGTACAAGTCAGGATGGTAGTCGGGGCAGAAATAAATGCCGTCCTCATGGCGTCCGCATCCCGAAGGGAAAGAAGTCCTGGAAACTTCATGGCGATCCTCTTGTGAGATTTCCCGTCCAGATTGGTTAAGGTAAAAAGAATTATTTAGTTTGGAGAAGCATCCCCGGTCTAAGGTGGTGGGGCAGACCCCAGCCTTTCTAAGTTTCCCTATCGTCAGCCTCAATCTATTTCGGTAAAAGTTCCAATCCGACAATCCGCACTCAGTGACTCAGAATGGAGGATCTGGGTTATCTGCATCGTCCTGTAACAGATAGGGAAAACCTACCCCAGGGACCCCCTGGGAAATCGACTTTGTCTCTCAAACCTGTGAGAACTGGCAAGCAGGAAATAGTATAGCCAAGGAGGCCTTTACCGGGAATCTGCAGAGAGTGAAATCTTGCTGGCGGAGATAAGATTTCAGAGAGCAGCTCAAAAGCCCATAAGGCGCTCTCCAGATGAAATCTGCTTCTAACAATGGCGGCTGGACTGAAAGTGGCACCCAGCAAAGCATTGATTTCACTTGCACCATCACTCTTTGACCTCTTTACAGCAAACGTGCAGCATTCCTCTCCCAGATCTCCTTTTCCTCTCCTTCAGGCCCCCCCGCAATACCCCCGCCGCTCCCCTACACCACTCTCCCCGAATTCTCCTCTTGACCCTTTCTTCGTCGCTGTATCCGACGTTCCCATTTCCCGACGGGATTCGATGTCCGTTTCACCGAGCCTGTCCAATGTCTTCAATGCCGGGGTCAATCAAGAGAAGCGGCACGGCGTAGTGGACGGAGCCCGGGCCTGGGAGTCAGAAGGTCACGGGTTCTAATCCCGGCTCCGCCACTTGTCTGCTGTGCGATCTTGGGTTACTCACTTCACTACTCTGGCCTCAGTTACCTCATCTGTAAAATGGAGATTTGAGACTGCGAGCCCCACCTGGGACAGGGAATGTGTCTAACCCAGTTTACTTGTATCTATCCCAGGGCTTAGTACAGTGGTTGGCAAAGAGTAAGTGCTTAACAAATACAAAAAGAAGAAGAAGAAGAAATCAATTGTCAAAGTTTCTTTGGGTATCCTTTAGCAGAGGTGGGAATGCTGATGTTGTCTACTCTAGACTGGAAGCTCCTCGTAGGCGGGGAATATGTCTGCCAACTCTGTCGTACTGGGCTCTCCCAAGCGCTTATTACAGTGCTCTGCACTCAGTACACGCTCATTAATACCATTGAAGATACCACCGATGAACTCTTCAGTGAAATAACTGGTGGAATAAGGGAAATAGAGCCGACTCAGATGTTGATATGGATGTAGCTAACATTTCCAGCTTCATCTCTGCGTTTAGCTCCTTCTGCCAAGCAACTAGTGATAATAATAACGATGGCATTTGTTAAGCGCTTACTATGTGCAAAGCGTTGTTCTAAGCGCTGGGGTAAAGGCAAGATAATCACGGTGCCCCATGAGGGAGCTCACAGACTTCATCCCCATTTTATAGATGAGGGAACTGAGGCCCAGAGGAGTTAAGTTGGGTGCCCAAAGTCACACCGCTGACATGTGGTGGGGGCGGGATTAGAACCCATGACCTCTGACTCCCAAGCCCAGGCTCTTTTCACTAAGCCATGCTGCTTTTCTCAGTGGATAAAACTCTGATTTGTTTTCCAGGGACTGCTTTAAGAGTAAAATCTCTTTCCTTTTACCCCGACTTTTCTTGGGTCTTTACCACTCACGAATTGATGAGACTCTATCTTTATGCCATCTTTTAAGTACTTACAATATGCCGGGCCCTGTACTAAGCTCTGAGGTAGCTATGAGACAATCAGGTTGGTCATAGTTCATGGGGTTCACAGCTTTAATCTCCATTTACAGATGAGGTAACAGATCCAGAGAAGTTGATGTGACTTGCCCAAGGTCAAACAGCAGCCTAGTGGCAGAGCTAGGAGTTGAACCCGGCTCTGCCACTTGTCAGCTGTGTGACCGTGGGCAAGTCACTTCACTTCTCTGCGCCTAAGTTATCTCATATGTAAAATGGGGATTAAGACTGTGAGCCTCACGTGGGACAAGCTGATTACCCACTGTAAGCCCCTCAAACGGCAGGGACCGTCTCTATCTGTTGCCGACTTGTTCATTCCAAGCGCTTAGCACAGTGCTCTGCGCATAGTAAGCGCTCAATAAATACTATTGAATGAATGAATGAATTCCCCTGTATCTACCCCAGCGCTTAGAACAGTGCTCGGCACATAGTAAGCGCTAAACAAATACAAACAACAACAACCCAGGTCCTCTGAGTCCCCGGTCCGTGTCCTAGCAATCATGAGCATCTTGCTCATGGCTACAAGCTCAATATATGAAAAGAGCTTGTTCTCCGGGTCTGAGCTGGTCAGAAGCTACTGAGAGTCTTCCCAAACCTGGGGTGCTAATCCCATTCCCTGGGAGCAGGGGTGAGAATATTAATAATAATAATAATGATAATAATAATTGTGGTATTTGTTAAGTGCTTACTATGTGCCAGGCTCTAAGTACTGAAGTAGATACAAGATAATCAGGTTGGACACAATCCCTGACTCACCTAGTGCGCACAGTCTTAGTCCCCATTTTACAGATGAGGGGAACTGAGGCTCACAGAAGGGAAGTGACTCGCCCAAGGTCACACAGCAGACAAGTGGCAGAGTCAGGATTAGAACCCAAGACCTTTGGACTCCCAGGCCAGTGCCCTCTCCACTATGGAAGAGGGAAGGTTCCGTTAGGCCGTTGACTGGGCATCCTGACTTTGCCACTTGCCTGAGGTGTGATCTCGATCAAACCACATAACTTCTCTGTGCCTCAGTTTCCTCTTCTGTAAAATGGAGATTCAGTACAATTTCTCCCTCCCAATTATGCCCAGGGCCTCTTGAGGGACAGGGACTCTATCTGATCTGATGATTCTGTATTTTCCCCAGTTTCTAGCACAGTGCTTGGCACAATGTAAGTCTAAAAAAAAATCACAATTATTATTATTATTATTAATAGTAGTAGTAGTAATAGTGTTACCATCTTGCGGGGAAGAAGGGAGACAGAAGCAGACTGGCTGAGGAATGTTTTACAGTCTTCCTTTTAGACTGTAAACTCGTTGTGGACGGGGAACGTAATGCTTTGTAAAATGCGGATTAAGATCGTGAGTCTTACATGGGGCGGGGACTGTGTCCAACCTGATTTACTTGTATCCACCCAGCACTTAGTACAGTGCCTCGCATATAATAATAATGTTGGTATTTGTTAAGCGCTTACTATGTGCATAGCACTGTTAAACGCTGGGGTAGACACAAGGGAACGCTTCCACATAGTAAATGCTTAATAAATGCCATAAGAGAGAAGCAGTGTAGCTCAGTGGAAAGACCCCGGGCTTGGGAGTCACAGGTCACGGGTTCTAATCTCGGCTTCACAACTTGTCAGCTGTGTGAGTTTGGGCAAGTCACTTAATTTCTCTGTGCCTCAGTTTCCTCAGCTGTAAAATGGGGATTAAGACCGTGAGCCCCACATGGGACAACCTGTTGACCTTGTATTCCCCCCCCCTCCAGCGTTTAGAACAGTGCTTGGCATATAATAAGTACTTAAATACCATCTCATTATTATTATTATTATTATTATTACAGTGCCCGGCATATAGTAAGGACATAATAAATGCTATAAAAAAGCTCAATAAACATTAGTAAGAAAAATACGTATTTGCCTCTCTGCCCACAGAGTGTCAAGCCGTAGTGGACTCGGCTCATTTATTCACATCTGTTTATCAGTCGGTGGTATTTAGTGAGTGCTTCCTAGATGGAGAACACTATACTAAGTGCTTGGGAGAGTATAACGCAACAGAATTGGCAGTCACGTTCCCTGCCGGAACGAGCTTACAGTCTAGAGGGACAATCAGGGTGGACGCAGTGCGTGTCCCACTTGGGGCTCACAGCTTGAATCCCCATTTTCCAGGTGAGATCACTGAGGAAGAGAGAAGTTAAGTTGCCCGAGGTGACAAAGCAGACAAGTGGAGGAGCAGGGATTAGAACCCATTTCCCCCTATAACCTTTTCATTCATTCAGTAGTATTTATTGAGCGCTTACTATGTGCAGAGCACTGTACTAAGCGCTTGGAATGTACAAATCGGTAACAGAGAGAGACGGTCCCCGCCCTTTGACGGCTTACGGTCTAATCGGGACAATAGTTTCTGAGAGACAACATCGTTCAGAGGAAAGAGCACAGGGTTAAGAGTTCAGGAGATCAAGCTACCAGGTCCTGCACCCAACGTACCTACCTATTGATCTGGAGAATGTTGCTTAATCAATCAATCAATCAATCAATCAAACAGTTGATGTTATTTATTGGACGTAGAGAGAGCAGATGTTCCCTGACCACAACAAGCTTACGGTTTAGAGAGGGATACAGATGTTAACTTAAATAAGTAATTTATAATATATAAGTTAAAATAATGGTACTTTTTAAGCACTTAGTATGTTCCAGGCACTGTTCTTAGCACTGCGGTAGGTGCTAGGTAGTCAGGTTGGACACAGTCCCTGTCCCCCGTAGGGCTCACACTCTTCATCCCCATTTTACAGATGAGGCAAGTGAAGCCCAGGAAGTGAAGAGACTTGCCCAAGGTCACACAGCAGACATGTGGCAGAGCCGGGATTACAACCCATGACCTTCTGACTCCCAGGCCCGGGCTCTATCCAGTCAGCCATGCTGCTTCTAAAGATAAGTTAAAGACAAACGCTTAGTATAGTGCTCTGCACACAGTAAGCGCTCAATAAATACGTTTGAATGAATTGAATGAATACATATGTACATAAGTGTGCTGATGACACAGAAGGGAGAGGGAGTAAGGGAAATGAGAGTCTCATGGAGGAGATGTGACTTTAATAATGCTTAACTTCTCTAGAACTTCATTTCCTCATCTGCAAGTATGGATTCATTCATTCATTCATTCAATTGTATTTATTGAGCGCTTACTGTGTGCAGAGCACTCTACTAAGCGCGTGGAATGTACAATTCGGCAACAGATAGAGACCATCCCTCCCTAACAACGAGCTTGAGCTTACTGTGTGCAAAGCACTCTACTAAGCCCCTGTGGATGGCAAAATTAATCTCAAAGGGATGTTGGGAGGATAATAAGAACTGTGAGCCTTAGTTAAGTGCTTCACAATCCCTTGCTTAAATAATAATAATAATGATGGTATTTGTTAAGCACTTACTGTATGCCAAACACTCTTCATTCATTCATTCAATAGTATTTTTTGAGCACTTACTATGTGCAGAGCAATGTACTAAGTGCTTGGAATGCACAATTCGGCAACAGATGGAGACAATCCCTGCCCAGTGACGGGCTCACAGTCTAATTCTAAGCACTGGGATAGATACAAGGTCATCAGGTTGTCCCACATGGGGCTCACAGTCTTAATCCCCATTTTATAGATGAGGTAACTGAGGCACAGAGAAGTGAAGTGACCTGCCCAAAGTCACACAGCTGACAAGTGACAGAGCCAGGATTAGAACCCACGACCTCTGACTCCCAAGCCTGAGCTCTTTCCACTGAGCCACGCTGGGACTCAAAGTCTGAAGGGCATAAGGAGAATAAGTATCTAATCCCCATTTTTTTAAGTGCCTTCGTGTCATTTCCGATTCGTAGTGATTCCACGGACATACTTTCTCCAGAACTTCCTGTCCTCTGCCATAATCCACAACCTTTCTAACGGTTCTTCCGTTATCGATGTATGGTCTCTCTCCATCTCGTTGCCGGCCTGCCTCTTCCTCCTTTTCCCCGGACTTTTCCTAGCATCAGTGTCTTCTCCAGAGAATCAGTCCTCCTGATGATGTGTCCAAAATAAGCTCATCTAAGTTGAGTCATTCGACCTTCCTAAGACCACTTTGGTTTAATTTACTCCAAAATCCATTTGTTTGTCTTTCGGACAGTCCATGGTATGCATAAAAGCCTTCTCCAACACCACATTTCAAAAGAATCGATATTCTTTCCTATTTTTTCACTGTCTAGCTTTCAGTTCCATACCTTGTCACTGGAAACACCACGGAGTTGACAATTAGTATTTTTGTGGCAATTGTTACATCAGCACATTTCATGACTTTTTCCAGGCTCTTCATAGTCAGTCTTCCTAACATTAATCTTCGGCGTATTTCTTGGCTACTAGTTCCTTTATTACTGATTATAGATCCCAAGAGAGAAAAATCGTTAACTAGTTCAATCTTCTCTCCGTCCACTACAAATGTGTTAAAACTTCCCATTGTCACGATCTTCGTTTTCTTTAACTGAGGCCAGAGGATGATAGCTGTGGCGTTTGTTAAGCGCTTACTATGTTTCAAGTTTTTATCTCTGAGGCTTGAAAATGAGAAAATGAGAAATTGCTATAGTAGGCAGTGAAAGCAAATTTTCACCCATTAGAAGATGAATTCTTCCACAATATAACAAGTCTTCAGTTGGAGGATGGTCTTAGGAAATGATCAGTTCTAGACCCAATACAGGACAGTCTTCTAGAGCTTACAGTCTTCTAGACCGTAAACTTGTTGTGGGAAGGGAATGCATCCATTACGTTGTTGTGTTCTCCAGAGTACTTAATACGGTGTTCTGCGCGCAATCGGCACTCAATAAATATTTTTAATTGACTGCCCACAATGAGTTCTCCCAAGATTTGTGCTCCGTACAGAGTAAGCACTCAATAAATGCAGTCGATGGATTGATTGTGTCAAGAGCAGTGTGCCGCAAATGTTGTCGTCTGTCACCCGCAGGACCCTACGATCGGTTTTATCGACTGCTCAAAGGTGAAATTTCCTTTGGCTCTTCTGCAAAGAAAAATCTCGCGGACCGCAGCTCAGGATCACCCCGCTACAGAAGGGTATGTAATTCCTTCTATCCCCACTGCCCCATTGAGGAAATCGACTGAACCTTTGAGCGGTCCCGCTGGAGAGGATCCTAATTATCCAGGCTTATCCCGTCTCCGGTGATTCCTAAATAAGGACAACCCCGGCCTCCTCAATATTTGGATTCTGATTGCACGTCTTCCTAGCAAAACATTTTTCAAGGCGCATTTTGCCAAGTAACCGTGTTCCACAGAATGATGCATTAGATTGATATTTCTAAATTAAGATTCAAACGCTACTTTCTTTCCCCAGGTGCTGCCAATTTCTTTTTTAGTTCCTCATTCAAAAAAGGTGTGCACAGGGAATCTTGGCAAGTGCAGTCTTTGAGTTGCAGCCAACTGAATTGCCTGGCACGGTCTGCTGGGTCTGTTTCTCCCAACCAAGCGTCTCGTGTTGTGTTTTCTTCTCTGCTCCAACTTGCTGCTTGGGTGTTGGTTTTTTTTTTTCTTTTCTCCCAAACACCTGGTTCCCAATCCCCTTAAGGAAACACCTTGGAGGTATGGCTGCAGGTTTGGCTGAGAGGCAGATGCATCTTGGATTCTTGGGCTTGGATGTTTTGCTTCGAATCTCTGTTCTGTTTTATTCTCGGCGGTCACGAGTGTCTCCATTAAAGACGCTCTGACGCTGAAGTCATGAAGCCATTCGTTCATTCAGTTGTATTTATTCAACGCTTACCGTTTGCAAAGCACTGTACTAAGCGTGACAAGCAGCATGGCATAGTAGAGCAGGGGCCTAGGAGTCAGAAGGTCATTCATTCATTCATTCAATAGTATTTATTGAGCGCTTACTATGTGCAGAGCACTGTACTAAGCACTTGGAAGGAACAAGTCATGGGTTCTAATCCTGACTCCGCCACGTTTCTGCTGTGTGACTTTGGGCAAAGCACTTCACTTCTCTGTGCTTCAATTACCTCACCTGTAAAATGGGGATGGAGACTGTGAGCCCCACGTGGGATGGGGATTGTTTCTAATCCAATTTGCTTATATCCACTCCAGTGCTGAGAACAATGCTTGACACATAGTAAGCGTTGAACAAATACCATTATTTGTTATATATAATATATATATATAATGGTATTCTGTGTATATATATATATACACAGAATGAGACTCTGGACAAACCTCTTCATTACAGGTGGAACCCAATACGAAAAAATCACGATTCATTCAATTCATTCATTCAATTGTATTTATTGAGCGCTTACTGTATATACATATATATACATATATATACATATATATATATGTATGTATACACACAAACACACACACACACACACACACACAATATATGTAACCTATCAAAGCTACTGTACCATCACATAAATCTGAGGCAGAAAGACCACTCCAGATTCAACACAGACAAGAAGGGAATCCCAGAAAGATGGCAAGAATATTTCAATGCTCTCTCTCTTTCCCTCTCTCTTTGGTATTTGTTAACCGCTTACTATGTCACAGACACTGTACTAAGCACTAAAGTAGATGCAACTTAATCAGGTTGGATACAATCGCTGTCCCACATGGGACTCACAGTCTTAATCCCCATGGTACAGATGAGGTATCTGAGGCCCAAAGAAGTGAAATATCTCACCCAAGGTCATACAACAGGCAAGTGACAGAGCCGGGATTAGAATTTAAGTCCTTCTGATGCCAGGCCTGACTCTATCCACTAGTTTACGCCGCTTCTCACTGAGATAAGCACTTAGTACAGTGCTCTGCGCACAGTAAGCATTCAATAAATATGATTGAATGAATGAATTGAATGAATCCTGATTTTTCCTATTGGATTCCACCTGTAATGGAGAGGTTTGTCCAGAGTCTCAATCTGTAATAACAGATAATAATGATAATAATAATAATGTTGGTATTTGTTAAGCACTTACTATGTTCTCAGCGCTGGGGGAGATACAGAGTAATCAGGTTGTCCCACATGAGGCTCACAGTCTTAATCCCCATTTTGCAGATGAGGGAACTGAGGCCCAGAGAAGTGAAGTGACTTGGCCACAGTCACACAGCTGACAAGTGGCAGAGCGGGGATTCGAACCCAAGACCTCCGACTCCCAAGCCCAGGCTCTTTCCCCTGAGCCACGCTCCTTCTCTGTATAACACAAGCAGCATCCCATTTCTGAAAACGTTCATCTGTTCATGAGCCTCCCGGATTCTTTCTCTGCCAAACATTTGGCCAGACAGGAGGACATCTAGAAAGAGAAATAGGGTCAGCTTTTTATCTCTTTATAAACCAAATAGAAAGTAACTGAACTTAAAAGGTTCCTTAACGGAGGGAGGGCGGCGAGTGCTCTTAGATTAGTGTTTCTTCAGAAAAAGTGATCAAGTCAGTGATTCAGTGATAAAACTCAGGATTCCATCCTAGAAATTGGAGGTGGAAAGGAATGAGGCCGGGCAGCCGGTGCCCGCTAACAGCGGGAGGTCAGAGGCTGGTTGTGCTTCGGTGACTCACCCCGCCATGCTGGGAAGAAACCCAGTTCTTCCCGAAACTGGGTGTGCTGGGTCAGAATGGCACTCATTAGTATGTCCTCCTCCTCCTCTTCTTCCTCCTCCTCCCCATTCCACCCAAGCTATTCCCCCTCCTTCACTGTCCCTCCTCTGAATACTGGCCAGCGTGGCCTCGTGCCCACGGCACAGGCCTGGGGGTCAAAAGGACCTGGGTTCTAATCCCTGCTCTGCCACTTGTCCGCTGTATGACCTTGGGAAAGTCACTTCACTTCTTTGGACCTCAGTTCCTTCATCTGTGAAGTGGGGATTAAGAATGTGAGTCCCATGTGGGAGAGCGACTGTGTCCAACCTGATTTGCTTGTATTTATCCCAGTGCTTAGTAAAGTCCCTGATACATGGTAAGGGCTTAACAAATACCATAATCATTATAATAATGTAATAATAATGTTGGTATTAAGCGTTTAGTATGTCCTGAGCACTAAGCCCTGGGGTAGATACAGGGGAATCAGGTTGTCCCACGTGAGGCTCACAGTTAATCCCCATTTTATAGATGAGCTAACTGAGGCACAGCGAAGTGAAGTGACTCGCCCACAGTCACACGGCTGACAAGTGGCAGAGCAGGGATTCGAACTCATGACCTCTGACTCCCAAGCCCGTGCTCTTTCCACTGAGGCACGCTGCTTTATCCCAGCACTTAGTACAGTGTCTGCTACAGAGTAAGCACTTAACAAATACTGTAATTATCAATTATAGTCTATCTTAGCACTTAGTACTGTGTCTGCTACAGTGTAAGCACTTAACAGATACCATAAGTATTAATTATTATCTATCCCAGCACTTAGTATGTGTCTGGCACATAGTAAGCACTTTAAGAAATACCGTAATTATTATTGCTATTTCTGGAATAGCTAGGGCTTGTCATTATCATTTAGGATCTGGGATTCGCAGCTCACTTAAGCAAGTGTATATATCGTTGCCTTTCAGAACTGAATTTCTGCAGTGGCGAAATTCACATGTAAATCCATCAGTCAGTCATGTTTACTGAGGATTTACTGTGGGCAGAGAAAAGTACGAGAGTTAGTAGGTACGTTCCCTGCCCATAAGGAGCTTAGAGTCTAAAGTGAGTGTGTGGGTGCCTGAAAAGATCAATCCAAGTTCCCTATCCCGATCATATTGTTCATAACCCCCCCCCCCGACTATTCCTTGTGTCTCCTATTTTCACTTCTGTCTTTCTTTGCAGAGTTTTTTTCTCAAAAAAAGCCACTTCTTTCTTGATGACAGAGAAGCAGCATGGTCTAGTGGATAGAACACTGACCTGGGATTCAGAAGGACCTGGGTTCCAATCCCGGCTCCACCTCTTGCCTGCTGTGAGGCCTTGGGCAAGTCACTTCACTTCTCTGGGCCTCAGTTCCCTCATCTGTAAAATGGGGATTAAAACTGTGAGGGATTGGGTTCAACCTGATTAGCTTACATCTACGTCAGAGCTTAGTACAGTGCCTGACGCATAGTAAGTGCTTAACAAATTAAAGAAAAAAATGTCAGTGTGCCAAGCAGGGCTGTCCCAGCCTTTGTTTGACTCTGTCCTTGAAATGCTTCCTCTGCTCTCTTAGCTCTCAGTTTTCCCATTTCGGATCTCAGATGGCAGCCATTTGGATGTCCTGCTGATGTTCATTTCCCTGATGTACCGCATTCAACGTAGCTGTTTTAAGGTGAGTGTAGACCCGGTAGTAGGCACCTGGCTACGCTCCAGAATTTCATTGTTCATGATTCCTCATTTCCTCTTCTCCCACTCCCTTCCGCATCGCCCTTTGAACTTGGATTTATACCCTCTATCTACCTTTCCCTCACCCCTACAGCACTTATGTTCCTATCCTAATTAATTAATTAATTCTTACTTTTAATGGTATGTGTACAGGGCTTACTATGTGCCAGGCAGTGCCAGGCATTATTCTAAACCCCGGGGTAGATACAAGATAATCAGGTTGGACCCAGTCCTTCTCCAGCCCAGACCGCACACTCCGCTCCTCTGCCGCCGCTCGCCTCCTCGCCGTCCCCCGTTCACGCCCGTCCCGCCGTCGACCCCTGGCCCACATCCCCCCGCTGTCCCGGGACGCCTTTCCTCCTCACATCCCCCAAACTAACTCTCTTCCCCTCTTCAAAGCCCTACTGAGAGCTCACCTCCTCCAGGAGGCCTTCCCAGACCGAGCCCCCCTTTTCCTCTGCTCCTCCTCCCCTCCCCATCGCCCCGACTGCCTCCCTCTGCTCTACCCCCATCCCTGCCTCACAGCACTTGTGTATATTTGTACAGATAGATATATACACATCATTTATAAAATAATAATACTATTTATCTGTTTTGATGCTATTGATGCCTGTCTACTTGTTTCGTTTTGTTGTCTGTCTCCCCCTTCTAGACTGTGAGCCCATTGTTCAGTAGGGATTGTCTCTATCTGTTGCCGAATTGTACTTTCCAAGCGCTTAGTACCATGCTCTGCATACAGTAAGTGCTCAATAAATATGAATGAATGAATGAATGAATGAATGAATGAATGAATGAATGAATGAATGACACAGTCCATTTCCCATATTGGGACTCAAATCTGAATCTCCATTTTACAGCTGAGGAAGCCGAGGCCCAGAGAAGGGACTTGCCCACAGTCTCCCAGCAGACAAGTCGCAGAACCTGGATTAGAACCCGGGTCCTGTGCTCTCCCTAGCCCGGCACTCTTTCCACTAAGCCAAACTGCTTCGTTGACGAGTTCATTATGGGCAGGGAATGTGTCTATCAATTGTATTTTGTACTCTCCCAACTACTTAGTACACGTTCTGGCCTCAGGAAATACGATTGATCGATCAATCTCTATTAATGTCTGTTTCCCCTTAGACTGTAAGCTCATTGTGGTTAGGGAACTTGTCTACCAACTCTGTTATATTGTACTCTCCGAAGCGCTTAGTACAGTGCTCTTCCAACAGTAATTAATAAATACAATGGATAGATGGATTAATGATCTCATCTTATCACCTGATATTGAGTCTGGCCCTTAAGCCCCATGTGGGACATGTTCTGTGTCTATCCTGATTGTCTTGTATCTACCCCAGGGCTTTAGAATAGTGCCTGGCACATAGTAAGTGCTTAATGAAGCAGCGTGGCTCAGTGGAAAGAGTCACTTCACTTCTCTGTGCTTCAGTTACCTCAGCTGGAAAATGGGGATTAAAACTGTGAGCCCCACGTGGGACCACCTGATCGCCATGTATCCCCCAGTGCTTAGAACAGTGCTTTGCACATAGCGCTTAACAAATACCACCATTATTATTATTATTATAAAAAAAGAAGTGGCAGAGGGACCCGTTGCGGAGCGGGACATAGTAACAGTTGGGGTCCTATGTTTCACAGTTGAAGAGAGAAGGTCAGATGACACGCCAGCTCCGAAGACCTGCAGTTCTTCCCTGGAACTGATGCCGGTATATCTTGACAGCGACTCAGAGAGGAAGTGAAAAATAATTACCATCCCGGAACAAACGCATGTCTGAAAATCAGCCCGCTAAATGCTCGAAGTTTAGTAGGAACAGACTTGTTTTACCTATAAAGGTGGAACTGCTCCCTTTTTTACTTCCTCGGGAAGTTTATAAGACATTCCAATGACAAATGTATTTTAAATCGTAAATTTTCTCCCCGAATACCCTACGGGCAGCCATAAACAGGAATGCGTCGGGATACACCCAATTACGCCGTAAACCTGAATGCCGTGTGGCAATTAATTGGAAATAATTCATAAATCTGGCCAAAATCTCCAGAGACTTAGGCTAAATTAAGGCAAATCCTTTTTTTTCATCTTTGCATGCAGACACCATCCAGAAACACTCTTAAAAACCCGACCGTCAGATTATAGAAAATTCCACTGCCCGTGAGGCCTACCACAAGTCATGCACTTAAGGGCCTTCATGAATGCATACTGCAAAATCATTCAATAGGCTGCCCCAGATCACATCAATCCTAAGACCCAGAATGAAATTTTACTTTCAATAAAAAAGCGGGATTTTAAAAAATGTCACGAGAAGCTAAGAAAACAAACTGTTAGATGCCGTGACTTTATTAAATGTGCTGGGACAATTTTATGAACAAATCCGGAACCATGGGAATGTTGTATGTATGAACAGGACATAAGATTCACGTGAGTTGGCAGGGATTCAGTCTGGCTTGGGAGTCAGGAGGACCTGGGTTCTAATCCTGGCTCCGCTACAGGTCTGCTGTGTGACCTCGGGCGACTCGCTTCACTTCTCTGGCCCTCAATTCCCTCATATGTAAAATGGGGATTAAAAGTGTGAGCCCCATGTGGGACCGGGATTGTGTCCAAACTGATTGATTTGTATCTTCCCCAGCGCTTAGACAGTAAACACCTAACAAATACCATAATTATTATTTCCGCTAATCGACATCAGCTTCCCTAAGGATATTGACTCTCTGATGACAGCAAGTGAAGAGTCTGAAGAAAAAAAGAGGCGTAGGCTTTCTAGGGGAAAGCGCTGGGTGGGCTGAGAAACCTGATGAATTGACAAGCACTTCTGTAGTAGGTTTACTTTTTTTTTATGATATTTGTTAAGCGCTTACTATGTGCCAGGCAATGTACTAAGTGTTGGGGTAGATACAAGCTTATCAGTTTGGACACAGTCCCTGTCCCACATGGGACTGAGAGTCTTAATCCCCATTTCACAGACGAGGTTAATGTAGCACAGGGAACTGAAGTGACTTACCCAAGGTCACACGCAGACAAGTGGCAGAACGGGAATTGGAAGCCAGGTCCATCTTACTTCCAGGCCCACACTCTATCCATTAGGCCATGCTGCTTCTTCGGCTTATAATACTCTCAAAGAATGTTTTATCCTCCCTCGTTCTTGTTGTCAGGCAGATCAGGGAAAGAGCAGTGGGTGGGGCAGCCACTTGATATCTAATAATAATAATAATACTTGGCCGTGGGTTAGATGCATCAGATAAACAGTCCTTGTCCTCCATCAATTAAAGGCATTTATTGAGCACTTACTGTGTGCAGAGCATTGTACTAAGCCCAGAGTTGGTAGACACATTCCCTCCCCACAAGGAGCTCATGGTCTAGAGGGAGAGACAGGCATTAATATTGAGTACATAAATTGCAGATATGTACATAAGTGCTGTGTGACTCAGGATGGGATGAATAGAGGGTGGAAATCCTACTGCCCCAAATACACAAGGCTCGCGGTCTAAGGCGGGGAAAGAGAAGAACTATAGAATCCCCATTTTACAGAAGAGGGAAGTGAGCAAAAGAGAAGTTAAGAGACTTGCCAAAGCCACACATCGGGCAAGTGATGGATCCCCAATTTGAACCCAGATTTCCTGACTCCAAGTCCTAAGCTTTTTCCAGTAGGTCTCAATGTTTCCCAGTGAAAGCTTTCTGGAGAATTAAGCCAGTGAAACCAAAATGCAGTCTGTACTCAAGGCCAGCGCAAACAAGGACGCTACGAAATTGTCGTAGAAACTTCAGCGACGTCAGATTGGTGAGAAGTAGACTGTATATAGACAGAAAGGGAGGAGAAGAAAAAAATCAAAATAGAAACAGTGGAGAGTTTCAGCACATTTCTGACTGCCCCAGACTCTGGAATTGGGGTTCGAAGCCCTGCCCCAGCACCTCTAAACTTGGAAATTCTGGGCTGGGTCATTCAAAGCCAGTACCTAAGAACCAACTGATAGTTCAGAGTCCTGACCCCTCTGGAATTGGTATTATTATTATTATTATTAGGAGTCATCATATTGATAATGACAGTGGTAATACTGCACATTCGAAGTGGTTACAAATTTGAAATGTAAAATTACATAACTGCCCCTAAGCACCGTTTTATTTCAAGTGAAGCACAGTTTGGAAAAAGTAAATTTTGCTCACCCCCATTCAAGACCAGAAGTTTCATCCAGGTGAGTTAACGATTTAAAATTCCACCAAATTGTAACCCCTCCGTTACCTAGCCACCTCTGCACTAATTTTCCAATAACCCTACTCATCCGTGGCATTAAAAATAATAATAATAATAACAGTGGTATTTGTTAAGCACTTACTATGTGCCAGGGACTGTACTAAGTGCTGGGGTGGATACAAGCAAATCAGGTTAGACACAGTCCCTGTCCCACGTGGGGTTCACCTTCTCAACCCCCATATTACAGATGAGGTAACTGAGGCATGGAGAAGTGAAGCGACTTGACCGAGGTCCCACAGCAGACGAGTGGTGGAGACAGGATTAGAACCCATGACTTTCCGATCCCAGGTCTGGGATCTATCCACTAGGCCTCGCTGCTCCATTCAAGGGGACCGTACTGTCTCAAATCCGTGTTCTCACGCTAAGCAATGGGGCTTGTGTGAAGATCGGGAGACTGAAGTCTTGTCCTTGGAGGATTGAGGTGAGGGTGTGCTTGGGGTTGGGGTTGGGGGGAGGATAGAACCTCTTTTCTGAAGGGGCAGGGCAGAGGGAAGGAGGAACTAAGGGATCCAAAAGTCTGAGGAGTCAGGTTTTTTTGTTCATTTTTTGTTTGCTTGATTTTTTTAAGATATTTGTTCATTCAGTCATTCCTTCATTCATATTTATTGAGTGCTTACTGTGTGTAGAGCATTCATTCATTCATTCAATCGTATTTATTGAGCACTTACAGTGTGCAGAGCACTGTACTAAGACTTGGGAGAGTACAATACAACAATAAGCAGACATATTCCCTGCCCACAATGAGCTCACAGTCTAGAGCACTGTACTAAGTGGCCGGGAGAGTACGTTACAACAATAAATAGATATAATCCCTGCCCACGATGAGCTTAAGCGCTCATTATGATGATGTTGGTATTTGTTAAGTGCTTTCTTCGTGCAGAGCACTGTTCTGAGTGCTAGGGTAGATACAGGGTAACCAGGTTGTCCCACGTGAGGCTCACAGTCTTCACCCCCATTTTACAGATGAGGGAACTGAGGCACAGAGAAGTGAAGTGACTCGCCCACGGTCACACAGCTGACAAGGGGCAGGGTCGGGATATGTCAAGCATCATACCAAATGCTAGGTTAAATACAGTGCTCAGAGCTTAGAACGGTACCAGCGCTTAGAACAGTGCTTGGCACATAGTAAGCACTTAACAGATACAATTATTACTAGTATGTGTCTCCCTGACTTGCTCACTTTATTCACCCAGCCCCGCAACACTTATGCATATGTCTGTAATTTATTGTTCATATTAATGTCTGTCTCCCACTGTAGACGGTAAGCTCGTTGTGGGCAGGGAGCGTGTTATATTGTTATAAATTACAAGTGGAGGAGCTAGAATTAGAACTCACAACCTTCTGACTCCCAGGCCCGTGCTCTTTCCGCTACGCCTTGCTCATCTCTTTTATTCTGCTCAAGATTTAGTACAGAGCTCGGAACCCAGTAAGCATTTAATAAATACTATCGATTAATTGATTGGGAACGTGTCTGTTTACTGTTCTGTCGAACTCTCCCGAGTGCTTAATGCGGTGCTTTGCACACAGTAAGCGCTCCAAAAATACGATCGAATGAAGGAGTGAATGATTGATTCATTCAGCGCCACCCAGAATCATGAAGTGACTAAATGATTAAGCTCTGTGGGGACACAGCCCAACTAATCTCCAAGGAATCCCCGATGAAAATAAAGCGCCTGGAAAGAGAAGGACCATAAATCAGTGACCATGGAGTTTCCAACACAAAAGCTCATCGGGGAGCAGGGTTCAAGAGTTCTTTGGATTAATTAGCGGTATCGAGCGGTTACTCTGTGCAAAGTGAAATACCAAGTACTTGGGAGAGCCCGGTACAACAGATTTGGTGACACATTCCCTGCCTACAATGAGAGTACAGCCTAGAGAGGGAGACAGGCAGTCGAATGAATTGCAAATACGTGCAGAAGTGCTGTGGAGCTGAGGGTGAGGTGGAATATCAAATGCTCAAATGGTACAGACCCAGTCGGGGCACAGTCATACCACACAACTTAGTTTTGCCAGTGCTTTACTATAATGGGAGAGCACTCATTTTGGAAATGAAAATCGCTTACCCCCCAGGGATGGGATGATGAAAAGCCAATGAAGAAAAAATGGATACGGATTTCCACCCACTCAACAATCCAGCGGTAAAATCCAGTTCACTCGAGACGAGACCAGAGGGTCTGAAAGACCCCACGGAGATTCCGTTCGTAAACCGCTGAAGGATTTTTGCCTCAGTGAGAATGAAGCATGCGGTGTTGCTTTTGTCTGGGACAGAAGTCAGTGAAAGAGCTTAATGAATCATTCAAGGATAATCCACAGCAATTTACTACTGTAAATGTAAAATGTTGGTAACCTCTAACCCTTAGATTATGCCATATATTAAAAATGACTAACAGAAACCTGGCCTGGTGGATGTTCTTTGCAGTAGATCCCAGCCCAGGTGCTAGAGCAGTCAGTCAGTCAATCGTATTTATTGAGCACTTTCCTTGGGCAGAGCATTGTACTAAGGGCTTTGACTTGTCTTATGCTGTCGAATCAACTCCACGATCCGTAGCGACACGGTGGACGCATCTAACCCAGCAGGCCCCACCTCCATCTGCAATCGTTCTGGTAGTGGATCCAGAGTTTTTTCTTGATAAAATTACATAAGTGGTTTACCATCGCCTCCGTCCGCGCAGTAAACTTTAGTCTCCACCCTCTACTCTCTCCCGTACCGCCGGCTGCCCAGCACGGGTGAGTTCTGACTTGTAGCCGATGGCCTGCCACTCGCTAGCCACTGGCCAAGCTAGGAATGGAATTGACAGGCCTTGCTTGACTCTCCCTCCTGTAGCCGCGACTGGTAGAGGACTGGAAACTCTCCAGGTGAGACCCTGAGAGGGTCACTAAGTATTTGAGAGAGTCCAGGAGAGAACAATAAACTGTCTCCTCTAGACTGTGAGTTCGTTGTGGGCAGGTATTGTCTCTCGTTTTTGCTGTACTGTACTTTCCCAAGTGCATAGTACAGTGCTCTGCACAGAGTAAGCCCTCAATAAATACAATTGAATTAAAGAATGAATGAACAGACACGTTCCCTGCCCACAATGGGCTTACAGTCTAAGCATGCTTTTTCAGAGTTGCTGACTGAGAGTTGGGTAACTTTGTATCCATATTTCCTTCTACGCTGGCAGGACTTTCGCTGGCAAAATGACGCAGAGGCTTTCAACTCCTGGGGTTACCTATCAGAGGTGATGAATAGGGAGCAGAAATCTTGAAATATAGCAGCGAGCGAGACAATAGACTGTTGATTTTGTTACAACATGCTTGTTGCTACTGATGCCTGTTTACTTGTTTTGATGCCCGACTCCCCCCTTCAAGACTGTGAGTCTGTTCTGGGCAGGAACTATCTCTTTGTTGCTCATTTATACTTTCCAAGCGCTTAGTACAGTGCTCTGCACATAGAGAGCGCTCAATAAATAAGATTGAATGGATGAATGAATGGATTTGGGCCAAGGAGGCACAAGTGGGTCATTCGTGGCTCAGTGGAAAGATCCCGGCTTGGGAGTCAGAGGTCATGGGTTCTAATCCCGGCTCCACCACTTAGCTGTGTAACTTTGGGAAAGTCACTGAACTTCTCTGTGCCTCAGTTACCTGTAAAATGGGGATCAAGACTGTGAGCCCCATGTGGGACAACCTGATTACCTTGTATTCCCCCCAGTGCTTAGAACAGTGCTTGGCACATACTAAACGCTTAACAAATGCCGTCATTGTTATTTAATCTCATGTCACGTTATGTCAATCATTCAGTAGTACTTAATGAGCCTCTACTATGTGGAGACCACTCTATTAAGTGCTTGGGAGACTCCCGCAGAATTGGGAGACAAGATCCCTGCCCTCAAGAAGTTTACAGTTTAGACGGGGAGGTGGCCCCTTTCAGGGTGGTACTTGAAGTGTTTCCAGTCCTCTACTAGTCTCGATTACAGGAGGGAGAGTGAAGCAGAGACCTACCCATTCCATTTCTAGCTTAGCCAGTGGCTAACGAGTGGCAGGCCAACTGCTACAGATCAAAACTCACCTGCGCTGGGCAGCAGTGGCATGGGAGAGAGTCGAGGGGGGAGATTCACGTTGACTGCACGGAAGGAGGCGATGGTCAACCGCTTCTGGATCTTTACCAAGGAAACTCTGTGGATCCACCATTCATTCAATAGTATTTATTGAGCGCTGACTGTGTGCAGAGCACTGTACTAAGCGCTTGGAATGAACAAGTCGGCAACAGATAGAGACGGTCCCTGCCCTGCGACGGGCTTACGGTCTAATCGGGGGAGACGGACAGACGAGAACGATGGCGATAAATAGAGTCGAGGGGAAGGACGTCTCGTAAAAACCGATGGCGACTAATTAGAATCGAGGCGATGTACATTCATTAACAAAATAAATAGGGTGATGAAAATATATACGGTCGAGCGGACGAGTACAGTGCCGAGGGGATGGGAAGGGAGAGGGGGAGGAGCGGAGGGAGATGGGGGGAGAAGAGGGTTAAGCTGCGGAGAGGTGAAGGGGGGGTGGTAGAGGGAGTAGAGGGAGAAGAGAAGCTCAGTCTGGGAAGGCCTCTTGGAGGAGGTGAGTTTTAAGTAGGGTTAAAACTCTAACTCTGGTAGTGGTTAAAATCCACTACCAGAACGATTGCAGACGGAGATGGGGCCTTCAGGGACAGTTGGGTCCATGGTGTCGCTAAGCATCGGAGACCACTCGACAGCATAAGATGAGAACGAGGGGGACGTGGACACTAAAATAAATCGCACAAAGGAGGGAATAATCGGCTTTATTTGATATGTGCTCAAGGGTCAAATAAAGAAATAATTGTGGTATTCTTTAAGCGCTTACTATGTGCCAAGATCCGTACTAAGCGTTGAGGTAGATACAAGATGATCAGATCCCGCCTGAAGTTCACGGTCAAAGTAGAGGGAGATCAGGTATTGAATCACTATTGTGTAAATGAGGGAACTAAAGCATAGACAAGATAGTAATATTATTATTATTATGTGCTTAGCTTAGTTATTCTCTCCCAAGCATTTAGAACAGTGTTCCGTACAAAATGAGTGCTCAATAAATACAAATGTTTGCTTGATTGATTATAAAGGTGGCCTTTTCTGTATCACTGCAGCCGCTGAGGCTTGTCCGTATTCCGTCTGTCGTTATCATGGGTTACCTGAAATCTCAGCTCCAAACCATCCTCAGCTTCATTGTACACGGAAGAAAAAGGCTGAAGCTAAGGGAGAATCAACACCTTATCTTGGCAAGACAGTTTGTTTATGCCAGTGAAGCTTAGAGCAATGCCAATAAGAGATAGTCTCTCGTCAGGGTTGCCCAAGATGGAGAGGTCTAAGCCGAAGCGACGGACAAAGCCGATTCCCCTGTGCTGGGCAGTGGTGGTAGGAGAAAGAGTCAAATGCAGAGGATCAAATGATAAAAACAAAGATTACGGCAGAGTCTTAAGGTTTTAATGGGCAGAAGAAGGTCATGATAAACCACTTCCTTATTTTTACCAAGAAAACTCTACGGATAAATGTTCGTAAAGCCGCTATGAATGGGAAATGACTGGAGGACACCTGAAGAAGAATGGGGAATTTTGGTACTTGCCCAAGAGCTCAGCCTAGCTTTCTCTAAAAGACGGGGTAAAAAACCCTCAACCTTCATAGTCTTCACTGAGCCTCATTGAGCTTATTGTTAAGAGTTTACCATGTGACTGGCGCTGTACTAAACACTGGGGTAGATACAAGCTAATCAAGTGGGACACAATCCCTGGCCCACATGGGGGTCAAAGTCTTAATCCCCATTTTAAAACTGAGGAAACCAAGATGCAGATAAGCGAAGTGATTTGCCCAAGGTCACGCAGCGGACAAGTAGCAGAGTAGGGATTCGAACCCAGGTCTTCTGACTCCCGGGCCCAGACTTTTTCCACTAGGACACACTGCTTCTCTGACTTACCTTACCGTGAGGTCTCGGGTGAGACAGAGATTGTGTCCGATCTTTCCTAGGACTGTGATCCCCCTGTGGGATAGGAACTGTGTTCTATCCGCTTATAACCATAATAATAACAATAATGATAGTACTTGTTAAGCACTTACTATGTGCCAAACACTGTTCTAAGCGCTGGGGGAGATAGGGGGAAATCAGATTGTCCCAAGTGGGGCTCACACTTTTAATCCCCATTTTACAGATGAGGTAACTGAGACACAGAGAAGGGAAGTGACTTCCCCAAGGTCACACAGCAGACAAGTGGCGGAAGTGGAATTAGAACCCACATCCTCTGACTCCCAAGCCCGGGCTCTTTCCACTAAGCCATGCTGCTTCTGATTATCTTATCAGACTGTTTATCTTGCACCTGCCCCGATGCTCAGTACACTGCTTGGCACATAGTAAGCGCTTAACGAATACCACAGTTTACTGAACATTTACTGTGTGCCACGTACTGTACTAAAGCACTGGGGAGAGTACAAGAGAGTTGGTAGACATTACCCCTGCCATTAGGAAACTTCTTCACAAAGTATTGGGGAGATGGACATTAAAATAAATTACAGATAGCAGTGGGAAGCAGCGTGGCCTAGTAGAAAAAAAAAAAGGCCTGGGAGTCAGATGACCTGAGTTCTAATCCCACCTCCACCACTTGTCTGCTGTGTGACCTTGGACAAGTCCCCTGAGTTGTCTTTACCTCAGTTTCCTCAACTTTAATGGGGATTCAATATCTCTTCTCCTTCCTACTCGGACTGCAAGGTCCCTTGTGGAATGGGGACCGTGTCTGATCTGAATAACTTGTATCTACGCCAGCGCTCAGAACGGTAATTGCCGCACAGTAAGTACTTAACAAATATCATTTTAAAAAGCGATAGGGGAAGTGGCAAAGCATTGGGATGAATGTCTTGGGGCTGCGGGTGAGCTGAGTATAAGGGTGAGTTGAGTATAATAATACTAATTAATAATTATGGTATTTATTAAGTGATTACTATGTGTCAAGCACTGTTCTAAGTGCTGGGCTCACAGTCTTACCTGCCTGTTCACTTATTTTGATATGTATACATCTATAATTCTATTTACTGCTACTGATGCTATTGATGCCTGTTTACTTGTTTTGATGTCTGTCTCCCCTCTTCTAGACTATAAGTAGGGTAGGGATCATCTCTCTTGATTGCTGAATTGTACTTTCCAAGTGCTTAGTACAGTGCTTTGTACACAGTAAGTGCTCAATAAAAATAATTGATCTGAATCGAATTAAATGAATCCCCATTAAACAGATGAGGTAACTGAGGCGCGGAGAAATGAAGCGACTTGCCTAACGTCCAGTGCTTAGGCAACCCTTATCCAACTGTTTAGTCAGGAGGGAGGGGAAAAAAGAGTGCTACTCCATCAAACAATCAATTAACCAACCAAACATATTTATTGAGCACTTACTGAGTGCCGACGCTTGTCCTAAGCACTTGAGGGAGTAATGATAATAATAACTGTGGTATTCTGCTAAGTGCATACTACGTGCCAGACACTGTTCTAAGCGCTGGAGTAGATACAAGCTAATCAGGTTCGACACAGTCCCAGTGCCAGTGGGGCTCACGGTCTCAATCCCCATTTTACAGATGACGACTCTGAGGCCCAGAGAAGCGAAGTGACTTGCCCAAGGTCACACCCAGCAGACAAGTGGCAGAGACGGGATTAGAACCCATGACCTCCCGACTCCCAGGCCCAAGCTGTATCCATTAGGCCATAAAGTCGGCATTTCTTGTTCAGAACATGCAAAACAATCCTGAAAATGGGAAAACGGAAAATGGTTTGCTGGGATTTTCATACCCATCACCTGATCCGAGAATTGTACGGGGATGAAAATTTATTCCAGACCCCCATTGGGAGAGAGCAGCAGGCAGACCCAATCTTCCCCTCATATGTGCACTCTTCTGGCTTCGCGTGAGCTCGCTTCTGCTGACTCAGAGACGCAAAGCAAACTCCAGCACTCCGAGGCATGGCATGAATTCCAAAACTCCCTAAAGGAGCTTGTGTTCCTAAATCCGTGAAGGGATTTTGCCTGCTTGGATATCAAGCATGAGATTGGCTTGGTGGTTTGTTTTCTTCTTTATTTTGACACAAATAACTCATGATTAATAGCACAACATTCAAGGAGAGTTACAAACATGTTACCAAAGGGAAATCAAAATCATCTTGAAATTAAAGAACCGTTTAATTGGCTTGACGCTTCCTTGAGGTGATTTTTTTTTCCAAAAAAGATGCAAACCGACATTTGGGCGCACACGATCCAAGACGGAGGACGTGAAGGCCTCATCTCCCCTCAACCTCTGTTAGTGAAAGTCTAAAGATGTTGTGGATTTACCCTGATTTCCTTGGCATCTTTCTCCGGGGGAGCTTCAGGTTCTTTACGAAGTCTCTTGGAAGCCGCTGATATAGGAGGTTAGCAAAGACGTAGTCCCCATTTTCGTCGATGAATTTCAGTTCAGGAGTTACCTTATTCTTCCTGCTTGCCTAGGGGAGACATGATGGGAAAAGCTGGATCTCTTAACTCCTTTTCCAAAATTAGTAATAATAACCTTGGTATTATTCGTTAAGCCCTTATTCTGTGTCAAGCGCTGAGGTTGCTAGCAGATCATCTGATCGGACAGAATCACTGTCTCACATGGTGCTCACGGTCAGACTAGAAGGGAGAGCGGGTGTTTTATGGATTCTCCACTTTACAGATGAGTAAACTGAGATACAGAGAAGTGAAATGACTCACCCAAGGTCATCCAGCAGGCAAGTGGCAGAGCAGAGATTAGAACTCAGTCATTTTGATTCCCAGGCCCCTGCTCTTTCCACTGGCCACACAGCTTAATAAAAATGATGATGAAGGTATTTGTTAAGCGCTTACTAGGTGCCAAGCACATTTCTAAGTGCTGGGGGAGATACGAGCTTGTCAGGCCCCAGGTGGGGCTCACAGTCTTCATCCCGATTTTACAGATGAGGGTAACTGAGGCACAGAGAAGTGAAGTGACTTGCCCAGAGTCGCACAGCTGATAAGTGGCAGAGCCAGGATTAGAATTCACGTCCTCTGACTCCCAAGCCCGGGCTCTTTCCACTAAGCGAATTACATTCTTCTAATTGGCTCCTTGGGGGCAGAGAACACGTCCCTCTATCGTACTCTCCCGAGTACTCAGTATAGTACTCTGCAGACAGAAAGTACTCAATAAATGCCACTGATCGATAGAGAAATCCATGTCAAATTTGGGGACAGGCAGGTTCTAACCAGAAAACCTGCTAAAAACCATGTCCACTGCCACGTAGAGGTCCAAGTTACCAATTTATCACCTCTATTTCACTCTGCGACAAATAAAATTCCAAGTTAGGTCAACCCAACAGCCAACCTCAGTATTTCCGTTTTTATGCCTGTGCTTAGCATTCAGGATTATTACTTATTCCGATAGAATTAGCTAACGAGTATTGCATCCTGACAAATTTGCACTGCAACATATTTTATCCTTCCTCTTTCTCCCGCTCCCACTAATTATGAATAATTTTTGTCTGTCTTCTATATTAGAACCCCACAGCACTTATGTACATATCTATGAATTATATACAATAAATCATTTATTTATATTAATGTCTGTCTCCCCCTCCAGACTGTAAGTTTGCTGTGGGCAGGGATGTGTCTGTTGTGTTCTCCCAAGTGCTTAGTACAATGCTCTGCACCCAGTAAGCACTCAATAAATACCACTGATAGTAAGCTCCTTAAGTAACTGTGTTTTGTTTTTGTCGAATCCCCCAAATGATAGTATTTGGAGTATGTTATAAGGACTTTCTATGTGCCAAGAAATGAGGTAAAAACAATATGAACTTATTAAAAAATAGTCCCTTTCCCACGTGGGGCTCACAGTTTAAGAGGGAGAGCAGGTATTTATTTCAACTCCATTTTGCAGAGGCTCAGAGAAGTGACTGGCCCAAGGTCACATGACAGGTAAGTGGCAGAAATGGGATTAGAACTCGGGTCTCCTGCCTCCTAGGCCCAAAATAATGATAGTATTTGTTAAGTGCTTACTACTTGCCTGGCGATGTTCTAAGTGCTGGGGTAGATACAGGGTAATTGGGTTGTTCCACGTGGGGCTCACACTTTTAATCCTCATTTTATAGATGAGACAACTGAGGCACAGAGAAGTTAAATGACGTGCCCAAGGTCACCCAGCAGACAAGAGGCGGAGCTGGGATTAGAACCTATGACCTCTGACTCCCAGGTCCGTGCTCTTTCCACTGAGACACGCTGCTTCTCTATGCTCCTTCCACTAGTCCATGTTGTTTAATACAGTGCTCGGCCCTCAATAGATGCTCAATAAATACCATTGATTGAGAAGCAGTATAGGCTGGTGGATAGAACACAGGCCTGGGAGTCAGAAGAACCTGGTTTCCAAACCTGGCTCTGCTACTTGTCTGCTGTGTGACCTTGGGCAAGTCACTTTAGTTCCCCGTGCCTCAGTCCCCTCATCTGTAAAGTGGGGATTAAGACTATGAGCCCACTGTGGGACATGAACTGCGTCGAACCTGATAGTAACCATAATTGTGGTATTTGATAAGCACTTACTTTGTACTAGGCACTTTACTGAGCGCAGGGGTGGATGCAAGCAAATCAAGTTGATACCCCGGGGTTCATTTCAGTGCCTGGCACATAGTAAGCGCTGAACAAATACTATTTTTTTTTAAAAAAAGATTGATTCAGAGAGAGAGGATGCAACCGGAAGTGCGATCCAAGGAATAAAACTCTCCTGGACCTCTCCCGAAGGCCGAGAGGTCCGAATATCATCTTCCCTGCTCCGGATGCCTCGTCTCTCTAATGCTCAGTGATATCTGGAAGGCAAAAACCTGCAAAGGCCTGCCTACCGGCACAAACACGCCGTAAGATAGCAGCGGCCAATCTGCTTGTGTGTGTGTGTGTGTGTGTGTGTTTGCGTGTCTGTGTGTGCACCCACACGTGTCCACGTGTGCCTTCGGTTAGGCTTACACAACAAGCGTATTCTCTTCTGGCCCCCTTCACCGGGCTGTGGAATTTAGAAACCCCAAGCATTCCTCCTGCCAGCCAAAGCCGCTGCCCAGATGTGCCAAACCCACGGAAGATAATGGTGTTCGTTCGAACGCCCTTCCAACGTGCATAGACAGTTAGGGTCTGTTCTGGGGCAGACAAAGAGTAGCATTGAGCCCGGAGCGCGCGCTCTTCCGCCAAGATGCCGCAACGCGAAAGACTCCGGGAGAGATGTTCCCGAGGCCGCCTGCCGGTTCGCCTCCGTTGACCACCCCTGAGGAAACCAGGGGCAATCCCCTTCCCGGAAGATTTGATCTCCTTTCCCTCTTACGAGGAACGCCTCCCCTCCTCATCCCCTTGGGCACGCCCGGTGGTGCTGGTTCTGGGTGCGGGTGGCGAGGTCCGGCCCTCTCTGACCAGCCCGGGGAGGTTACGGGGGTAAACTCAGTGGCCTGAATTCTGTCGGCCTTCCCCAGTTCCCCGAGGGATTTTGCACGTATTCCTGCTGACTTAGATCAAGGTATTATGAAGGCACTCCGAGGGCTTGGGACTGATTAACTCGAGCCTTTTCCCAGTCGGAGCCAGGATAAAGGATCAGGACAAAGGATCACGGCACAAAAGACCCGGTAGGGTTGTTGAGTGAAGAGAGAGACCTTTGGTCATTGGACCCCACTAGAGTTAAAAATGTGGATTATCGCGGAAATCCTCAAATTCATCGGGAAGGTCACCGGATTGATGACCCCTAGCCAAGAGAGCGATCAACTTGTGACCGTTTAACCGTAACCCCTTGCAACTCCGGGCCGTCCAATAACTGCATGTGATGGGGCTTCTCCAAAATATTTCTCCTCCGGCGAAGAGAATCCAAATGGAGTGCACCAGAAGTTTTCCCAAAAGCGGATAGAGCTGTTTGTGTTCAGTCGCTGAAGGAACCTGGCAGAACCTAAGAGTCTGAGTTATTGTCCTCCCTGTTCCGTTACTGAGCGAGCATCTCCCTGCTTCGAGTCACCCGGCGACCATTTGTCTTAATCAGTCACGGTCTGTTACAGCCACGAAGCGCTGACCCTTACAAACAATCCTCTCAAAGACCAGGTTGTTTTCTTCTCAGACCCGCGTCCACACCCTGGCTAAGGAACATCCACTTATCTGCCCAGAAAGAGAAAGGAACAAAGACACTGACTGGAAATTCCATGACTGAAATACTGGAAAGGGAAATGTTCTTCCTCCAGGAAAGGAAAAGCTACTGATAATTTCAAACCCACCGAGGCTGTTTATTTTTTCTTGTTATGATATGGTGAGGGCAAGAAACTGAGCCTTGGGGGCAGATCTTAATACAACTCTATGGTCAGTCAATCGATCTATGGTATTTATTGAGCATTTACTATGCGTAGAGCTCCGTACTAAGCGCTCCGGAGAGTAAAATACAACAGAATTAGCAGATCCGTTCCTTGCCCGTAACGAGCCTACGGTCTAGAGGGGGAGAGAGGCATTAATATAAATGAGTAAGTAATTTATAATATATAATTTAAAGATATGTACGTGAGTACTGCGGGATTGTCCTCTCCCAAATGCTTAGTACCGCGCTCTGCACAAAGTAAGCACTCAAAAAAATAGCACCCATTGATCGATCGATTGATCGGTCATGACAGATCCGTGAATTCATAGCCCCTTGAATTTACTTCGCCCTAATTAGCAGTTAGAGAACTTCAATTTCCAAAGCCGTTGATCTTATTTCACCCCCTGCCTGCTGAGGTTGGCATCGTGAACTGAATATCGGTGGGATAGAATTCTTTGCTGATAAGTAATATTTCAGCGATTGCCAAAGGATTGAGCTAAATGATGTTTACATCATATGTTTAGGTAGAAATGGGGATCAAAAGCAGAGAATAATGATAATAATAACTGTGGTATGGGTTAAGCGCTTACTATGTGCCAGGCACTGTACTAAGTGCTGGGGTGGATACAAGCTAATCGGGTTGGGCGCAGTCCCTGTCCCGAGTGGGGCTCTCACTCTCAATCCCCATTTCACAGAGGAGGTAACTGAGGCACAGAGAAGTAAAGTGATTTGCCCAAGGTAGTGGACAGAGCAGGGGCCTGGAGGTTAGAAAGTCATGGGTTTTGATCCCGGCTCCTCTACTTGTCTGCTGTGTGACCTTGGGCGAGTCACTTCATTTCTCAGCTCCTCAGTTACCTCATCTGGAAAATAGAGATTGAGACTGTGAGACCCCTGTGGAACAGGGACTGTGTCCTATCCTATCTGCTTGTACCCACCCCAGCGCTTAGTATAGTGCCTGGCACATAGTAAGGGTTTAACCAATACCATAATTATAATTATTATTGTCTCTATTGCTGAATAGTACTTTCCAAGTGCTTAGTACGGTGCTTTGCACTCGGCAAGTGCTCAGTAAATACGATGGAATGAATGAATGAAGCGGCAGAGGCAGAATTAGAACCCATGACTTTCTGGCTCCGAGGCCCATGCTCTATCAGAGGACCTAGAGCCTTTTGATAAATCTTCAAAACTCTCCACCTTATCATTCATCCTATGAAGTAGATAGATAAATAGAAAGGGAGGTAGAGTATCAACATTTGATCTTCTTGGAGGGTCCAAATAAATACATTACAATCCTTTAGGTTGGAAGCTTCTTGAGGGCAGGGTTCACGTCTACCAGATTCTCACGAGTAAACACGCAGTTGTTGTTGTTGTCGTCGTCGTCTTATGCTGTCGAGTCGAGCCCGACCCATAGAGATGCCATAGACATATCTCTCGCAGAACGCCGGACTTCCATCTGCAATCGTTCTGGTGGCGGATCCCGAGAGTTTTCTTGGTAAAAATCCAGAAGCGGTTAACAATTCCCACCTTCCGCACAATAAACGAGTCTCTGCCCTTGACTCTTCTCCCCTGCCACTGCTGCCCAGCCCGGGTGAGTTTTGACCTGTACCAGCTTGCCTCAAAAATACATCAGTTGATTAAGTGACGTATCCTCGGTCACACAAACGAAGTGAAGGCAAGAACCCGCGTTTTCGACCCACGGATTTTGCTTCCTTTCCCTCGGTTAGCCAGAGGGAAAGTGAGACACCAAGAGTTAAGTTGCTCGGGCACCACGATGCAACCCGGAAGGGGCCCGACCAGGTGGGGAAAGGGCTGGGCGTTTAACTCGGCGGATTCTCTGCTTTCCCTCTCCTCTGTCCGTAGGTGCCTTTTCGAAGACGGAATCGTTAGACCGCCGTTGCCGGGACAGTATTTCTTCGAAAAATATCCACGCTCTCCGAATCCAAGGTAGGTATTTCTCCACTGGAGAGGGCAGAGTTGGGAAGGGATCGGATTGTAAGCTCACTGTGGGCAGGGAACGAGTCCACCAACTCTGTTACATCGTACTCTCCCAAGCACTTAGTACAGAGCTCTGTCCACAGAAAGGACTCAGTAAATAGCACTGGTTGACTGACTGATTGAAAGCATCAGGAAGGTAGCTCTCCTCCTAGACTGTAAGGTCCTCGTGGGTACGTAACACGTCTATCGACTCTGTTGTACTGTACTCTCCCAAGCACTTAATACAGTGCTCTGCCCACAGAAAGCACTCAATCGATACCACCGATTGATCGATCGACTGATTGAAAGCGTCCAACCGTAAGCTCGTCGTGGGCAAAGAACACGTCTATCGACTCCGTTGTATTGTACTCCCCCAAGCCCTTAGTACCGTGCTCTGCACGCAGAAAGCGCTCATTAAATAGCCTTGATTGATTGATTGCCGGAGTGGAGCGCCGTCTGTATCTCTCCGGTACAAAACACTATTCAAAACACTTCCCCGCGGCAACAGAACAAAGCCCAAGGAATTTAATCCTCATATCGCTGGATCTCCATGGGTACTTTGCATTGCTCCTGGGTTATCTGAATGCAAGCCAGTTGGGGAAATCTAAAGTTACTCCACAGACTCTGGGATCAGCAATGCTGGTAATCTTTTGGAGCATTTGAATACAGTAATTTACACTCATCCGCGAGGCATGTGTGCAAGGTAAAACCTCACAGATGGATAGAAATGTGTGGGGAAAGTATCTGCTGGGATTACCTACCGATATCCGTTTCCCTACCAGACACAGAACCACGCGTCCGGTCAGGAAATTCAAGGACTACTTGCTAATTGTGTACATAAATTCTTCCTTAACGCTCCCAAGTGTTTAGCACAGTGCTCTGCACATAATAAGTGTTCAATAAATTGATTGATCAAATGAGCTTTTTGTCCCAGATAGCTCTCTGCATGCTTAAGACAAGTCTCCTCCTCTTCTTCTGCTTCTTCATTGCCCGAGTAGCCACCGATAAAGCATCCGGAGCACTAAAGGCCAGTTAGGCTGAGTAACTCAGTGAGGTTATAATGCCGATCACAAATATGACCAGGGTGAATAATAATAATAATGATAATGATCAAAATCAATCATTATTTATTGAGCACTTACTATCTGCAGAATACTGTATTGAGTGCTTGGAAGACTACCTTCCAACAGAGTTGGTAGACATTCATTCACTCATTCAATCGTATTTATTGAGCGCTTACTGTGTGCAGAGCACTGTGCTAAGTGTTTGGAAAGTACAATTCAGCAACAGAGACAATCCCTACCCAACAATGGGCTCACAGTCTAGAAGGGGGGAGACAGACAACAAAACCAAGCAAAATAGGCCTCAATAGCATCAAAATAAATAAATAGAATTATAGGTATGTACACATCATTAATAAAATGAATAGATTAATAAATATGTACATCTACACACAAGTGCTGCGGGGCAGAGAGGGGGCTAGAGTAGAGGGAGGGAGTCAGGGTGATGGGGAGGGGAGAAGGAGCAATCAATCAGTGAATGGCATTTATCGAATGCTTACTGTGTGCAAAGCACTGTGCTAAGCCCTCGGGAGAGTACGATTCAACAGAGTTGGGAGAAACAGTCCCTAGTCCACATAAGACTGACACTCTAAGTAGAAGGGAGTAGGATTTAATCACTATTTTCATTCATCCATTCATTCAATAGTATTTATTGAGCGCTTACTATGTGCAGAGCACTGTACTAAGCGCTTGGAATGAACAAGTCGGCAACAGATAGAGACGGTCCCTGGCGTTTGACGGGCTTACGGTCTGATCGGGGGAGACGGACAGACGAGAACGATGGCGATAAATAGAGTCGAGGGGAAGAACTCAGAGAAATTAAATGACTTGGCCAAGGTCACTCGTCAGGTAAGCGCCTAGAGCCGGAATTAGAACCCAAATCCTCTGGCTCCCAGTTCCGGGCTCTTCCGGTTTAGTCACGGTGCTTCACGAGGGCTGCCACACTTCAAAATCCTCAGAAGAGTTCCTGTTCTATTAAGTAGAAGTACCGTGGCCTAGTGGAAAGAGCACTGGGAGTCAGAGGACCTGAATTCTTACCCTGGCCCAACTGTGGGTCTTTGGGCGAGTCACTTAACTTCTTTATGCCTGTTTCCTCATCTGGAAAATAGTGATTCAATCCTATGCCTATGCCTGTGAGATCCAAGTGGGGCAGGGACTGTGTCCAACCTGCTTATCTCGGATCTAAGGCTTAGTACAGTGTTTTGCACACAGTAGTGCTTAAGAAGTGTTATTAATATTGTATTTAGTGTTATTATGCCTCGAGGTCGCTACATTATACGAGAAGCGGAGCAAATCTGTGGACGACAAAGCAGCAAAGAGTTCCCTGGAAGGCACAGAGGCTTCACTTGAGCTCTGACCATCTCCGACTCCGCCAGTAGCAGCTGGAATCCTTAGACTTGACCACCAAGAGAGCAAGCCGAGGGACGAGCAACAGAGAAGGAGCGTGGCCTAGTGGAAAGGGCACGGGCCCGGGAATCCGAGGACCTGGGTTCTAATCCCAGCTCTGCCACTTGTCTGCTGTGACCTTGGGCAAGTCACTTCTCTGTGCCTCAGTTCCTTCACTGGCAAAATGGGGATTCGATACTTTTTCTCCCTCCTCTCTAGACTGAGCCCTTATCATAGTGTATCTTCCCCAGTATCTAGTACAGAGTTTGACACGTAAGAAGTGCTTAACAAATACCATTAATAATGAAGCTCTTACGATTCGGCGACGACCAACCTATTCAACGACCCTGAGGAACAGGGCAGGTGAAGAAATGGAGAAATAGGTGGCTCGCAATCGTCTAGTGTTGAATGATTGAGGTAAGAGGCCTTGCTGAGGAGATGGACCTCCTGAATTCCAATCCTGAGAGTCCCATGTTTCTGTAATTCTGGAAAATAACCTTGTCAAGATCACCCCGGGTCGGGGCAAAGCTGAGATTAGAAACTGGAAATCCCGGATCATCCTGGATTCAGTCCACTGCCTACTCTACTCCCTTTCTCTCACGTCAGAATGAATGGAAAACTGCTTTAGTAATGTCCTCCAGTCTTCTGCGGAGACGTAGGGTCCACGAGTCCTGCAGTGCACAGGGGAACGGAGGCAGGACTAAATAAATAATCGTTAATTAATTAATTATGACAAATGGCGGAGCAGGGATTAGAACTCAGGTCCTTCTGACTCCCAGGCCCGTGCTCTTTCCACTAGGCCGGGCTGCTTCTGGATTCACTGAATGTACTGATTAAGTGCTTACCGTGTGCAGGGCACTGTAGACTGGACGACGTCCTGCAGCCTCCACCAGCACGGTGGCTACCATTTTCAGTGGCCCCCGGGCCTACTGGCTCTGCTCCGATTCGCAGCGACGAAGACAGCTGGGCTTTGCTGCCATTCCAGTGTGGCTCTTGAAGCTCGCCTCCAGCACTTTTGGAGCGCCACGTCCCAGAGGAGGAGTTTGCGAGACGCACCGGCTTCCCTCCGAACGGTGGGAGCGGAGACCGGCGGGTGTCAGTGTCTCTGAAAGCCTTTCCGGCTTTCTACCCTCCCTACCCAGAGACCAAGCTCCCTCCATCAGTGTGGCCTAGTGGCTAGAGCCCAGGCCCGGGAGTCAGAAGGACCTGAGTTCTAATCCCGGCTCCACCACTTGTCTGTTGGGTGACCTCAGGGAAATGGCTTCACTTCTCTGGGTCTCAATGACTTCCTCTGTAAAATGGGGATAGAGACCGTGAGCCCCACGTGGGACCGGGACCGTGTCCAACCTCATTAACTTGTATCTACCCCAGCGCTTACGGCGGTGCTTGGCACATAGTAAGCACCGAACGAGTACCGTAATTATGAATTATTATCATGGCTCTACCCACCCGCAGCCGGGATTTCGTCTCGGGAATCGGTGAGGTTCCTTTCCTACCGATTTCACAATGTTCCTCAGGCGTGGATCTTGTTTCTGGTGGCGTTCCAGAATTGGATCTCTGGAGGCCGGCTAGCTGCCAGAGAAGCACAACACGCGCACACACACACACAAACATGCACACACAAACACACACACACACAAACACACACCAGCTCTCTCTCTCACACACACACACACGAAATAAAAAAATAAGGGTCTGTCCTGCGAAGAGATCCTGACTTTTTGCAGAAATTATGGCCGAAAGGAAGCAACCTTCAGACCCAAGGGGGCTTTGGGGCTCTGGTTTAGCAGTTTGGGAGGGAGAGCGATCGGCTCCTCCGGCAATCTCCGCCGGAGGGACGGAGGGACATTCCCAACTTTAACACAGGTCTTGGGAATCGGGCTTCTGGCCTCTGCACCCCGATTAAGCACAACACCTCCAGCTCCAGCAGCGTGGCTCAGTGGAAAGAGCACGGGCTTGGGAGTCAGAGGTCATGAGTTCGAATCCCGGCTCCGCCACTTGTCAGTTGTGTGACTGGGGGCAAGTCACTTCACTTCTCGGTGCCTCGGTTCCCTCATCTGTAAAATGGGGATGAAGACTGTGAGCCTCACGTGGGACAACCTGATTCCCCTGTGTCTACCCCAGCGCTTAGAACAGTGCTCTGCACATAGTAAGCGCTTAACAAATACCAACATTATTATTAGCTCCAGCCTGCGATTTCCAAGAGCTCAAGCTGGGTCGGGCTCCAAGCAGAGAGGAACCGAGGGGAAAGCGTGAGCGGATTTCAGCAGACGGCAGATTCATTCGTTCAGTGGTATTTACTGAGCGCTGACTGTGTGCAGAGCACTGTACCAAGTGCTTGGAAAGTACAGTTCAGCAACGAAGAGAGACAATCCCTGCCCACCACGGGCTCACGGTCTAGAAATGCTCCGCCTCCGGGAAGCAGTGTGGCCTGGTGGGGAGAGCACGGGCCTGGGAGTCAGAAGGACCTAGGTTCTAATCCTACCTGCACCACTTGTGCACTGTGTGATGCTAGGCAAGAACACAGGCCTGGGAGTCAGAAGGACATGGGTTCTGATCCCGGCTCTGCCAAGCATCTGCTGTGTGACCTTGGGCAAGTCACTTCACTTAACTTCTCTGTGCCTCAGTTACCTCCCCTGTAAAATGGGGATTAAGACTGTGAGCCGGGACAACCTGATTACCTTGTATCTATCCCAGTGCTTAGAACAGTGCTTGGCGCATAGTAAGTGCTTAACAAATACCATCATTATGATGATTGTTCTCATTATCATTATTATTGCTCAGTTACTTCATCTGGAAAATGGGGATTGAGACTGTGAGCCCCACATGGGACAGGGACTGTATCCAACCCGATTTGCTTGTATCCACCCCAGGGCTTAGTACAGTGCCTGGCACATAGTAAGTGCTTAACAAATACCATCATTATTATTATTATTATGACTTCATTTCTGAGCCTCAGTTCCCTCATCTGTAAAATGGGGATTAAGACTTTGAGCCCCATGTGAGACATGGACTGTGTCCAGTCTGAGTAGCTCATATCTTACCCAGTGCTTAGGGCAGTGCCTGTCACATAGTAAGTGCTTAAAAAATTCCATTCATTCATTCAATAGTATTTATTGAGCGCTTACTCTGTGCAGAGCACTGTACTAAGCGCTTGGAATGGACAATTCAGCAACAGATAGAGACAATCCCTGCCCAACAACGGGCTCACTGTCTAAACGGGGGAGACAGACAACAAAACAAATCATTAATGACAACAGAGACCCCAGATCTCCTCCAAGGCAGGGCAAGGATGGAAAAATGGAACGTGGTCAGAACATTCCTTCTTGATTTGTGCTTCCTAACTCTACCACAGGGGATTGACTGATTCTGGTTTCCTTGAAAGATAAGCTCACTTTGGGCCGGGAATGCGTCTACCAACTCGGCTCTATTGTTCGCTTGTACTCCCAAAGCGCTTAGGACAGTGCTCTGCACACAGTAAGCACTCAGTGAATACGACGGAATAACTGAAGGCATTTGGAAGAATCACTCCCCTTTGCATTAAACAGTGCTCTCTTCTAGTGCTCTCCTGGCAGCTCTTTGTAGGCAAGGATAATAATAATAATAATAATGTTGGTATTTGTTAAGCGCTTCCTATGTACAGAGCACTGTTCTAAGTGCTGGGGTAGACACAGGGGAATCAGGTTGTCCCACGTGGGGCTCACAGTCTTAACCCCCATTTTATAGGTGAAGTAACTGAGGCACAAAGAAGATAAGTGACTTGCCCAAAGTCGCAAACATTCCCTGCACATTTTTTATTTTTTTTAAAATGGTATTTGTTAAGTGCTTATTATGTGCCAGGCACTGTTCTAGACACTGGGGTTGTTACAAGCTAATCAGGTTAGGCACAGTCCCTGTCCTTCGTGGGGTTCACAGTCTTAATCTCCATTTTACAGATGAGGGAACTGAGGCCCAGAGAAGGGAAGTGACTTGTCCAAGATCACCCAGCAGACAAGTGGGAGGGCCAGGATTAGAACTCAGGGTCTTCTGACTTCCAGATCGGTCCTCTAGCCGCTAAACCATGCTGTTTCTCACTGTTGCTCTCACTGTATCCACCCATGTCCTTGTCTTGCGTGTTGTTGTGCTCTTATTGTTCCATCTTTCTTAATATGGGAAGGCCCCTTTGGAGGCCCGGGACCATGAACAGTTCTCATCCACCTATTTTTCCCTGAACTCAGTAAGTGCACACTAGAAGAAAGAGCAGGGCTTCAAATCCCAGCTCTGCTACCTGCCAGTTGTGTGACTTTAGACAAGTCACTTATCCTCCTGGCACCTCAGTTTCCCCATCTGCAAAATTCATTTCATTGCATTTATTGAACGCTTACTGTGTGCAGAGCACCGTGCCAGGCGCTACAACAAGAAACAGACACATTCCCTGCCCACAACGAGCTTACAGTCTAGAGTTTACGGTCTGTTTCTCCTCAGTCCAAGCCTTACATCACCTGGCCCCTCCCCACGAGAAGCAGTGTGGTCTAGTGGATAGAGCACAGGCCTGGAAATCAAAAGGGCCTGGGTTCTAATCCCAGCTCCACCACCTGTCTGCTGTGCGAGCTTGGACAAGTCACTTCACTTTCCTGGGCCTCACTTCCCTCATCTGTAAAATGGGGATTCAGACTGTGAGCCTCATGTGGGACAGGGACTGTCTCCAACCTGATTACCTTGTATCTACCCCAGGACTTAGTATAGTGTCTGGCACAGAGTAAGTGCTTAATAAAGACTATTTTTAAAAAATGAGGCTCAGTGCTATCCGGAATGCTATGCTCCACCGGCTATTCCCCTCAGGTTTAGGGAAACACAGGCATTAAGCGTTTAGTACGGTGCTCTGCACACAGTAAGTGCTCAGTAAATACGATTGAATGAATCTCCTAAACAGGCCAGGCATCCAAAACTGCTCCAAACGGAATATGCCTGATCAGTGTTGGAGTTTGTAACGGAACTCCAAACAGGTGAGTACTTCTTTATCCTTTATTCACTATCCCCACGGACGTGATCCATGGGAAATGAATCCGGTTCTCCACCACGGAAACCGAGCAGCCAGGACTGAGGAACCGTGGACAAGATCGAACAGTTTCCATCTGGATGAAAGGATTAGCTCTTCGCATGATGACTGTCCCCAGCCATCCCCTGAGCTACATTCCTGCCTGAAATCCCGAGAGCATTCCTCGGGCACTGAGTCACGTGGAAGGATGAAAACTCCCAGGTTTATTCATAGGAATTTTGTTCCATCAGAACTCTGGCATCCTTCAGGTGTGGTGACTTCAACCCAGGCCAACACCAGCATCTTCACACAGCTACAAGACCCCAACGAAGGGTAATCGGATGTTAAATCCGAAGCCCAGAGGAAGGAAGTGAGTCACCAACCTCTGGGAAGAAAAACGGATTCATTGTTTTTTTTAATGGTAGAGATTAGAACCCAGGTCTCCTGACTCACAGAGGATGGAGTAGTGGAAATTCTGGAAGGCAAGAGCTCAACAGAGTCCAGATGATTCCCAGAAAAATGCATCTGCTTTTATTTCTGCAGAAGAGGAGCAAAATACATCATTTTTTGAATCCCGAGTGACTAAAACTGTGAGTGTCAGTCACTGGTTTGGTTTCTTTTTCCTTTATGGCTTCAAAGTGTAAATCTGGGAAGGTCCTTTCTCACCGGACCAGCTCTCTAACAGCGTTCTGGCCAAAATACAAAGTGAAAACGGGCAGGGTGGCTGAACTGGGGGCATTTTAGGAACCCTCACCCCATGAACTGTCACTGTTCTATTGTCCTCTCGCTAGTGCTTAGTACAGTATTTCTACACACAGTAAGCGCTCAATAAATACGATCAACTGACTGACTTCCTGTCACCCGCAAGTGTCATCTGTCTAAAACTGCCCCTTCCCTGCTGTGTGACCTTGGGCCAATCACTTAACCTAATCACTTAACTTCTCTGTTCCTCGGTTTCTTCCTCATCTGTAAAACGGGGATTCAATACCTGGTCTCCCTCACCCCGCGAGCCCATGTGGAACAGGATATATGTCTGATCTGATTATCCTGTATCTACACTAGCCGTCGGCACAGTTCTTGTCACGGAAGTCCTCCGCCACTTTTTTTTAATGGTATTTGTGAAGCACTTACTACGCTCCAGATACTGTACTGAACCCTGGGGTAGATGCAAGTTAATCAGGTTGAAAACAGTCCCTTCCCCACATGGGGCTCAGTCTTCATCCCCATTTTGCAGATGGGGTAACTGAGGCCCAGAGAAGTAAAGTGACTTGCCCGAGGTTACCCAGAAGTCAAGTGGCAAAGTTGGGATTAGAACCCAGAAGCAGCGTGGCTCAGTGAAAAGAGCCCGGGCTCGGGAGTCAGAGGTCATGGGTTCTAATCCTGGCTCTGCCACTTGTCAGCTGTGGGACTTTGGGCAAGTCACTTCACTCCTCTGTGCCTCAGTGACCTCATCTGGAAAATGGGGATGAAGACTGTGAACCCCACATAGGACAACCTGCTTACCTGGTATCCCCCCCCAGCGCTTAGAACAGTGTTTGGCACATAGCGCTTAACAAATGCCATCATTATTATGATTATTATTGTTCTGACTCCCAGGCTCATGCTGTCTATCCATTAGGACGTGCTGCTACCTGAGCACTTAGTACAATGCCTGGCACATAATAAGCGTTTCACAGATACCGTTAAAAAGTAAGCGATCAATAAATCTGATCGATTGATCGATCCCCTGTTTGACGCAGATTTTCTGCTGCGGTCACAGGCCTTTCTAATCTGCAGAGCTTCAGAGCTGGCGTTACATTAATGTCAGGGACCACTAGGATTTTCCCTTGGGGCTAGAATTCTGGTTGGCGTCACCGAGATTAAGAGTCGTGACATGTGGTTTCAGTTTTATTTGACCAATTTTTAAGGATCCGTTCCTCTTCATAATTAATGATTAATTATAATTAAGGTACTTAAATCCTTACTATGTGCCAAGCGCTCTTCTAAGCGCTGGAGGAGATACGAGTTAATCAGATTGGACACAGTCCCTGCCCCACAGTTGGCTCACACTCTTAATCCCCATTTTACAGCTGGAGGAAATGAGGCACCGAGAAATGAAGTGTCTTGCCCAGGTCACACAGATTATAAGTGGAAGAGCTGGGATTAGAACCCAGGTCCTCCTGACCTCCTGGCCCATGCTCTATCCACTAAACCACACTGCTTTCTCTCTTGTTACTGGCATTATAATCTCTGTGTCCTTTGGGCTGGAAAGGGCTCAAAAAGATGTTGACAGTCAGTCGATCCTATTTACTGAGCGCTTACTGTGTGCAGAACACTTTACTAAATGCTTGGGGGAGGACAAGAGAGCAATAAACAGGCACATTCCCTGCCCAAAATGAATGAATGAATCATGGTATTTCAGTCAGTCATATTTATTGAGCACTTACTCTGTGCAGAGCACTTTACAAAGTCCTTACAAGAGGACAATATAGCAATAAACTGATACATTCCCTGCCCACAATGAATGAATGAATCATGGTATTTCAGTCAGTCATATTTACTGAGCGTTTACTGTACGCAGAGCACTTTACTAAGTCTTTGCGAGAGGACAATATAGCAATAAACAGATACATTCCCTGCCCACAGTAAATGAACGAATCATGGTATTTCAGTCAGTCATATTTATTGAGTGCTTACTTGGGCAGAGCACTTTACTAAGTCTTTGCGGGAGGACAATATAGCAACAAACAGATACATTCCCTGCCCACAATGAATGAATGAATCATGGTATTTCAGTCAGTCATATTTATTGAGCGCTTACTGTGTGCAGAACACTTTACTAAGTCCTTGCGAGAGGATAATACAGCAATAAACAGATACATTCCCAGCCCACGGTGAATGAATGAATCATGGTATTTCATTCATTCAATCATATTTATTGAGCACTTACTGTGTGCAGAACACTGTACTAAGTGCTAGGGAGAGGATAGTATAGCAACAAACGGGCACATTACCTGCCCACAGTGAGTTTAATGTCTGGAGGGGGCAGAAATTCTCTAGGGACCCTGCGGTTCCTCTAAAAACTCCTTTTAATTCCTCCCTCCGATTTTAACCCCACCCTGGTAGTGGTCACCTTTAGGCTTATTGAAGACCCACCCCGTCCAAGGCAAAGAGGCTCGTATCTTTTCTCTGGACTACTACCTAGGATCCCCATTTTAAAACTGTCTGGCCACAAAGCCCTGACCTTTAAGGGAAATCCATGTAATGAAGATTAACGATAACGACGATGATAATAATCAAAACAATAATGACAATAATTGTGATCTTTGTCGGAACTATTTTAATGGTCTGTTAAGCGCTTTCTATGTACCAGGTTCTGTATTAAGTGCTGGCTTAGATGCAGATTAATGAGGTTGGACACAGTCCCATGTCTTATACGGGAGTCTTAATCCCCTTTTAACAGATGAAGACACTGAGTCCCAGAGAACGATGATGACGATGATGACGATGTTGGGATTTGTTAAGCGCTTACTACGTGCCGAGCACTGTTCTAAGCGCTGGGGTAGATACAGGGTAATCAGGTTGCCCCACGTGGAGCTCACGGTCTTAACAAATGCCGTCATTATTATTAATCCCCATTTTACAGATGAGGCAACTGAGGCACCGAGAAGTGAAGTGACTTGCCCAAAGTCACACAGCTGATAAGTGGCAGAGCTGGGATTAGAATCCATGACCTCTGACCTCCAAGCCCATGCCCTTTCCACTAAACCACGCTGCCAGTGACTTGCCCCAGCGTCACCCAGCATTCATTCATTCATTCAATAGTATTTATTGAGCGCTTACTATGTGCAGAGCACTGTACTAAGCACTTGGAATGTACAAATCGGTAACAGAGACGGTCTCTGCCCTTTGACGGGCTTACAGTCTAATCCGGAGAGACAGACAGACAAGAACAATGGCAGTAAATAGAATCGAGGGGAAGAACATCTCATTAAAGCAATAACAAATAAATAGAATCAGGGTGATGTACATCTCATTAACAAAATGAGTAGGGTGATGAAGATATATACAGTGGAGCGGACGAGTACAGTGCCGAGGGGATGGGATGGGAGAGGGGGAGGAGCAGAGGGAAAGGGGGGAGAAGAGGGTTTAGCTGCGGAGGGGTGAAGGGGGGTAGAGGGAGCAGAGGGAAAAGGGGAGCTCAGTCTGGGAAGGCCTCTCGGAGGAGGTGAGCTTTAAGTAGGGTTTTGAAGAGGAGAAGAGAATGAGTTTGGCGGAGGTGAGGAGGGAGGGCGTTCCGGGACCGCGGGAGGTCGTGGCCTGGGGGTCGACGGCGGGATGGGCGAGAACGGGGGACGGCGAGGAGGTGGGCGGTGTAGGAGCGGAGCGTGCGGGGTGGGCGGTGGAAAGAGAGAAGGGAGGAGAGGTAGGAGGGGGCAAGGGGATGGGCAGCCTTGAAGCCAAGAGTGAGACACATGGTGGATCCGGGATTAGAACCCAGGTCCTTCAGACTCCCAGGCCTGTGAGCAATGTTTGCAGTGCACTGTGCTAAACTCTTCGGAGAGTCCATAAAGGATCCAACGTGGAATCACTTGTCAGACCCCGAGTTGCTGTTGTTTGTTCTCAAGCAGGCCAGACGGGGGAAGGAGCAATCTGGGAACGGAAGCCAGGCAAGCAGAGAATCCAGTCAGAGCAACTCTTTTAACTCTTTTTGGAGTCTCCAAGAAGACTTCCGGACTTTGGAGTCTCAGCCACCTTCTCGGTTCCTTGTCGTGGGTCACATCTCTGGCAGAAAAAACCCTCCTCGTCGAGGTGGCTTTTTCCTTGGGCGGTTCAGACGGATTTTGGTTCCCTTTTGTTTTTTAAGCCTCGACAGAATGGCTAGACTAGGTAATCCACACAAGCAGCTGCGGCAACGTGAGCTTTCTCTAGCGTTTTCATGGAGACTTTTGAACTCTTCCGCCTCAGGGGCCGGGTGGGAACATCGGGGAGCTAAACGTGGTGGGCCGAGATTGATTACGCCCCGGTTTTCTCCATCGCAGCGGTCGTGTTCTCTTCAAACCCCACGCGAAGCTTACGCTGACGTGCTCCCAGTCCCCAGTAATGCAAACCATTTCTTCCAACGCTGCGTTGCTCTGTGTCCTGTCAGGCTCACACTGTCAGTAGAAAGTTGCCCAGCTCTCTAATGGTGCTCTGGCCAAAATACAAAGTGAAAACGGGCGGGGTGGCTGAACTGGGGGCATTTTAAGAACCCACACTCCAAGTCATCTCAATCCAACTAGCCATTTCTAGTAATCATAGTGATAATAATAATGATGATGATGGTATTTATTAAGCGCTTACTATATGCCAAACACTGTTCTAAGCCCTGGGGGAGATAGAAGGTAATCAGGTCGTCCCGCCTCTCTGCACAGAGTAAGCATTCAGTGAATACCATTTACCGAGCTCTTTCCACTAAGCCACGCTGCTTCTCAATTAGTTATTAGTAGAAGTAATAGTCGTAGTAGTTGTAATAGTCCTAGTAATAATAATAATAATAATGATGGTATTTGTTAAGTGCTATGTGCCAAGCACTGTTCTAAACGCTGGGGGAGATATGAGGTCACCGGGTTGTCCCACGTGGGGTACACAGTCTTAATCCCCTTATTACAGATGAGGGAACTGAGGCGCAGAGAAATAAAGTGGCTTGCCCAAAGTCACAGAGCTGTTAAGTGGCAGAGCCGGGATTAGAACCCGTGTCCTCTGACTCTCAAGCCCGGGCCCTTTCCACTAAGTCAATCCGCGGCACGTTGCTTCTACCATTCCCGGGTTTATTTAGACATGACCTGGGTTCTAAAGTATGAGTGTAACTTTGGTTCTACATTCGATGATTTATTCTGATTTTACTCTTTGTCAAACGTTCCCTCTGTATCCCTTGTTGGATTGTAAGCTCCTTGCGGCCAGGAAGGACATCCTCAGCTTCTTTTGTATTTCTCCGAAATGTAATGCAGGGGGCAGTCAACTCTGTGGATGCTGCTGCTGCTGCTATTACTAAAGCCCGGGCCTGGGAGTCAGAAGGTCACGGGTTCTAATCCCGGCTCCTCCACTTGTCTGCTGTGCGACCTTGGGCAATTCATTTCACTTTTCTGGGGCTCGGTTCCTCATCTCTAAAATGGGGATTCATAATGATAATAATGATTGACTGGTGACTCCTCTGTGGGATAAAATGTGACTGTTTCTGGCTGCATTGTACTCTCCCAAGCGTTTACTACAGTGCTCTGCATGCAGTAAGTACTCGATAAATATGATATAATTAATATAATATAATGAATAATTATTATAGTGATAATAATTATGGTATTTGTTAAGCCCTTACTATGTGTAAGCTGTATTAAGTGCTGATTAAGACTGTATTAAATGCTGGGGTGGATACAAACAAATTGGGTTGGACACAGCCCCTGTCCCACAGGGGGCTCACAGTCTCACTCCACATTTTACAGATGAGGTAACTGAAGCACAGAGAAATGAAGTGACTTGCCCAAGGCCCCACAGGCAACAAGTGGTGGAGCCAGGATTAGAACTCATGACCTTCTGACTCCCAGGCCCGGGCTCTAGCCACTACCCCGGGCTGCTTCTACCACTAATTTTAGTAGGACTATTAGAAGCAGCGTGGTTTAGTGGAAAGAGCCCGAGGGAGTCAGAGGTCATGAGTTCTAATCCCGGCTCCACCACTTAACTGTGTGACTTTGGGCAAGTCACTTCACTTCTCCGTGCCTCAGTTACCTCATCTGGAAAATGGGGATTAAGACCGTGAGCCCCACGTGGGACAACCTGATTACCTCACATCACCCCCAGCACTTAGAACAGTGCTTGGCCCATAGTCGGCGCTTAACATATACCATCATTATTATTATTATTATTACTAGAGCTATTACAACTACTATGACTACTACTTCTACTAATAATTAATAACTAATTGAGAAGCAGCGTGGCTTAGTGGAAAGAGCCAGTAAATGGTAGTCACTGAATGTTTACTCTTTCCACTGAGCGGCTGAGCACAATGCTAAGCACTTGGGGGAGTACAACAGAATTAGCAGACGCATTCCCTGCCCATAACGAGCTTGCAGTCTACAGGATGGACTGGAATAGGAAGAAACAGGAAGCATATTATTGAATCCCAGACTGTAAGCCCGTCAGTGGGCGGGGATTGTCTCTGTTGCCGAACTGTACATTCCAAGCGCTTAGTACAGTGCTCTGCACATAGTAAGGGCTCAATAGATACTGTTGAATGAAAGAATGAATGCCCATTTTACAGATGAAGACGAAACCGAGCTAAAGAGAAGATAAGAGATTTGGGTTGTAGGGGAAATCAAAAAGGAGATTTTTGCGGTAGTCAAGGCAAGATAAGTGCTTACTACTACCAAGATTATTATTACTAGTCAGTCCGTCAATCCCATTTATAGAGCACTTATGCCGTGCAGAGCACTTTACTTAAGTTCTGGGGAGAGTACAGTAGAACAATAAACAGACACATTCCCTGCCCACACTGAGCTTACAGTTTAGAGGGCTGACAGGATTAATAGAAATAAGTAAATGACAGATATGGACAAAAGTGGTGTGGGGCTGGGAGGGGAGATGAATAAAGGGAGCAAATCAGGGTGACTCAGAAGGGAGTGGGAGAAGAGGAAAGAAGGGCTTAATCAGGGAAGTCCTCTTGGAGGAGATGGGCTTCACTAAGACTTTGAAGAGAGGTAGAGTCATTGTCTGTAGATATGAGGAGGGAGGGCGTTCCAGGCTGTAGGCAGGACTTGGGCGACGGTCGACGGCGAGATAGACGAGATGGAGGTGCAGTGAGCGGGTTAGCATTAGAGAAGCGAAGTGTGCAGGCTGCCTATTAGGAGAGTAGTGAGGTGAAGTAGGAGATGGGCAAGGTGCTTGCTTTGAAGGCAACGGGGAGGAGTTCTTGTCTGACGCCCAGGTGGATGGGCAACCACTGGAGGTTCTTGAGGAGTGGGGAAATGCGGCCTGAACGTTTCTTTAGGAAAATGACGTGGGCAGCAGACGAGATCAAGGTACAGAGAGAAGGTTAGCAGTAGAACCTACTAGCATTAGAATGATAACTCGTACTCTGCCTATTACTGTTACTACAATTATTACTATTACTAATACCGTTATTACTGTTAGTAGTACTGCTCCAAAAGATCCAGGTCAGTTCCAGGTCAGTTATATTAACCAGTGAAAGCTGTCTACGTTATCTGAATATCTGGGGTCTCACAGCATTTACACAGTAGGCTTTCAAGAGTTACTGAAGAAGCGATGACAGTGACGGGCGATTTTTAGCGTTTACTGTGGTGATGATGATAATAATGATGAGGAGGATGCTTTGGTAGACAAAGTCCATAAGATGTGCAAAATACTCCTTTCAGTCAGATTGATATTCTGAAGTGGTTTCTACCCAAGAGAATCATCCTCCTAGTTATTGTTATGATATAGTGTTATTATGTAGAGAAGCAGCGTGGCCTAGTGGATAAAGCGTGGACATCAGAAGGACCTGGGTTCTAATTCTGACTCGGCCACATCTCTGTTGTGTGACGTCGGGCAAGTCGCTGAACTTCTCTAAGCCTCAGTGACCTCATCTGTAAAATGGGGTTTAAGACTGTGAGCCCCATGTGGGACAAGGACTGTGTACAACGTAATTACCGCGTACCTACCGCGGCTCTTAGCACGGTGCCTGACACAGAGTAAGCGCTTAACTGAAAAAGGTTTTACCTCAGGTGACCGGCAATAGTTGAGCAGAGACCTTGGTTAGATGCTTGTGAGGTCACGTAAGAGAATAAAATCGTTTGCAAAATATTTTTCTTTATCATTTACCTCAGAAACTAACTCTCTCTCTCATGAGAAGCAGCGTGGCTCAGTGGAAAGACGACAGGCTTGGGAGTCAGAGGTCATGGGTTTGAATCCCGGCTCTGCCCCTTGTCAGCTGTGGGACTGTGGGCAAGTCACTTAACTTCTCTGGGCCTCAGTTACCTCATCTGTAAAATGGGGATTAAGACTGTGAGCCTCACGCGGGACAATCCGATTACCTAATAATAATGTTGGTATTTGTTAAGCGCTTACTATGTGCAGAGCACTGTTCTAAGCGCTGGGGTAGACACAGGGGAATCAGGTTGTCCCACGTGGGGCTCACAGTCTTAATCCCCATTTTACAGATGAGGGAACTGAGGCACAGAGAAGTTAAGTGACTTGCCCACAGTCACACAGCTGACAAGTGGCAGAGCTGGGATTCGAACTCATGAGCCCTGACTCCAAAGCCCGTGCTCTTTCCACTGCGCCACGATTACCTTGTATCTACTCCAACGCTTAGAACAGTGCTCTGCACGTAGTTAGTGTTTAACAAATACCAACATCCCCCGATTAGACTGTAAGCCTGTCAAAGGGCAGGGACTGTCTCTATCTGTTTCCGATTTGTCCATTCCAAGCGCTTAGTACAGTGCTCTGCACATAGTAAGGGCTCAATAAATACTAATGAATCAATGAATGAATGATACAGGTCCTCAATCTCTCAGTTAACTCCAGGGCAATTGCCCTTTCAGACAGGAGTGACCAGGGTTAATGAGAACTGCTGAAGTCCAAAAATCTCTCAGCAGCGAACAGAGGGCCCCATAAGCCGCTCAGTCAGCTGGAGGAATGCCTACGGCTTACAGAGGTTATGCAGACTCCTTCTAAGGCCCTCGTTCGGTTTATAGAAAGGACAGAATCGGAGAGCTGAGAGAGTCATCAAGAGGTCATCTGGCATAAACCTTCCCTCCAGACCTGTCAATACCTAGCCATCCCCTGGAGGAGATGGGGTGGGGCTTCGGAGATCCATAGCTTGGCAGAATTCTGACTCACTCTCTCTAACTTCAGCGTGTTAACCCAAATATGGGGTGGTTTGGGAAAATAGATTTTTTCTACAGCCACCTACGGACCTGGACGGAGGCTACTTCGCATTCCGGCGAGGGAGGACAGTCACAGCGACCAGTTTTTTTTCGTTTCCTCTGAACGGTGGATCCCAGGAATCCAAATTCTAAAATTGAAAGCTGGCTAATCTGTGGCGTAGAGGAAAGGGCACGAGACACGTAGTCTTCTAATCCCAGCTCTGCTACTCCCCTGCTGTGGGTCACTTAACTGCTCTGAGCCTCATTTTCCTCATTTCAAAAGAGGGGTGATACCTGCTTTTCACAATTAGAATAAAAATAATTGTGGTATCTGTTAAGCGCTTACTATGTTCCAGGCACATAAGTGCTGGGGTGGATACAAGCGAATCGGGCTGGACACAGTCCTTGTCCCACATGGGCCTCACAGTCTTCATCCCCATTTTGCAGATGAGGTAACTGAGGCACGGAGAAGTGAAGTGACAATGATAATAATGATAACACTTATGGTATTTGTTAAGTGCTTACTATGTGCCAACCACTATTCGAAAGGCTGCGGTTAATACAAGATAATCAGGTTGGACACAGTCCCCGTCCCACACAGGGCTCACAGTCTTAATCCCCATTTTACAGATGAGGGAATTTAGGCACAGAGAAGTGAAGTGACTTGACCAAGATCACACAGCAGACAAGTGGCGGAGGCAGGATAAGAACCCATGACTTTCTGACTCCTAGGCCTGTGCTCTATCCATCACACCATGAGACTGTGAGCCCGGTACCAGATCGGACCGTCTCTTGTACCCAGCACGATGTTTCGGTGTGTAGGAAGCACTTAGTAGATACCATTAATTATCAATGTTATCATTCTCCCTTCTCTTCCCTTTCACTTTTATTTCACTCTTTCTCCTAAATTATCCATGCTGTTCCCCCTCATTTCCCCACATTTCTTAGACATTCATCTTTGGGCCTCTTGGTCCTTTTGGAATCTTTGGATTCTTTGGATTGTTTTTAACCGAATTCTCATTTCATTCTCCAGACCCCACCTCACGTTATGTTACACATTCCTTTACAAGGTCCGTTCTTCTTCTTATTCCACCGTTCCGCAGTGGCTCTGTTCCCCACGTCAGCTTCGTTCACTACCAGAGCTGTTTTCCCCAACACTTTGAAGCACTCAGATGTTTTATGGGGCAAGCCTCTTCTCTTCTGTCAAGCATAAAGCTAAATGGTGGTGAAAATCCTAAGTATCTGGAAGTTTTACAGTAAAGCAAGTCAGCTAATAAAAAGCCATGCCTGAAGATATAATAACAGAAACCAGTGCTTGAAATTTGAACCCGAATATCTCTCCAGGCTTTCCCGGAATAAAGATTGAATTTTTTTCTTTTGATTTCTCAAAGTCTACCTGCCCAGCTGACACTGGACATTGCTTGCGAAAGACATAAACCTGATTTAAGGAAAACTGGCTTCTTCTTCGAAGTCACTGGAGGCTCTCATTATAAAGATGATAGAGCTGTCCATGGCTGCTAACAGAATAGTCTGAGGATCATAAATCCACGAGAACATTAACAAGGCCAGAACTCCGTCTGGGCAGTGGTCCGCGCAGCCCAGGACGCTGCTTAATAATAATAATAATGTTGGTATTTGTTAAGCGCTTAACAAATACCAACATTACTATTAGATTGGGGGGGGACCATCCTCTTACTCCAGTGCTCTGCACACAGCAGATGCTCAAGAAATACCACTGACTCTGCCTCAGACCCTGAAGCGTTCACCTATCTCACTCATACTCCACTCTCTCCTCTCCAGCCTTATAATCCATCTCCTCTACTCGCCACCGACCCCTCGCCCGCATCTTCCCACTGGCCAGGAATTCCCTCTCCCTTCATATCCGACCGAGTGCCACTTTCCCCACCTTCCAAACTTTATTAAAGTCACATCTCCTACACCAGGCCTTCCCTGATTAAGCCCTCTTTACCCCGACTCCCTCTCCCTTCTGCATCACCTATGCACTTGGATCTGGATTGTTTTAGCACTTGATATTCAGCGCCCGCTCAGCCCCAAAGCACTTGTGTGCAGATCTGTAATTTATTTATGTATATTAATATCTGTCTCCCCCTCTAGATTCTAAGCGGCGGAGCCGGGATTAGTCCCCAGGTCCTTCTGACTCCCAGGTCCATGCTCTGTCCCCTTGTCCATGCTGCGCCTCATTCTGTTTCTAATCCCGGCTTCTCCACTTACCTGCTCCGTGACCTTGGGAGAGTCGTTTAACTTCTCTGTGCCTCAGTGACCTCATCTGTAAAATGGGGATTGAGACTGTGAGCCCCATGTAGGACACGGACTACGTCCAACCTGATTAGCTTGTATCTACCTCTGCATTTAGTACAGTTCCTGGCAGAGTAAGCGCTTAGCAAATAACATTTTTAAAAAATAGTAAGCTTCTCCTGGGCAAGGATCATGTCTACCAACTCTGTGCAATAGTATAATATACTGTCTACCAACTCTTTTGTATAGTATTCTCCCTAACAGTAGAATCAATCAGTGGTATTTATTGAGCCCTAGTAACGCTCAGTAAGTAGCATACGGAGTACTGAAATATGTGCTTGGGAAGGTAGAATACGATATTATTCAATCCTCGAGACTGTGAGCTCGTTGTGGGCAGGGAACGTGTCTGCTAATTCTGTTGAATTGTACTCTCCCTAGTGCTTAGTACAGTGCTCTGCATGTAGTAAGCGCTCAATAAATGCCACCGATCGATTAATAGGAGTCGGGGGTCACATTCCTTATCTTAAAGGAGCATGCAGAAACTAAAATAAATTACAGAAGGAGGAATTAATAGAATTGCAAACTAAATTATAAGCTCCTTGAGGACAAGGATTGGTTCTACCAAGACTTTTTTCGATTGCACTCTCCCAAGCGTTTAGTACAGTGCTCTGCACATAGTAAGTGCTCAATAAATACCACCGACGGATTGCTGGATTCATATTTCGCCTACATCGCGTTCACCCTCGCCGAGATGTCTCGTTCGGAGCGCCTGGTACCGTTCGTCCGTACCGAGACACCCTCCTGTGGGTGATGTTTGCTTCCTCATCCTGAATTTAAAGGTACCCAACGAATAACACTTGGCCTTTTTTTGCAGAGTAGCTAAAGACCTCGTTCCAAGTCAAGGAAAAAAAAAATCTGCCGCTTAGGTGCCTCGCAGGCAAATGATAAATGCACGGATGTAAGAGGATCGGAGGCAAAGTCCAAATATTCTCCCCTCCGGGAGCCGCAAGAGGCCGAGTTAGCGGAGAGTGACGCTGTCCAGCGGAGAGAGGGGTTGGGTGGGGGAGACAGAGATGGGTGAACTTCGGAGAGCGCTGGCAGGCTCAGAGACGGAAGGCATCCAAATATCTGACCTGATCTAAACCGATGATGGATCGCTTTGTCCTGGAAATTCAACTGGAAGTCTCAGGAGCTTAGACGCTTTCCCTCCGTTTTCCAATGCTTCTTGGCCTTCTTGGGTTCGAAACCCTGCCAGGTTTCATGATTTTCATTCCTCATCCTGGATAGGACCAGGAAGCAGAGGCACTAGAGAATTTTTGTTTTTCAATGGAACAAACATTTCCAAATGAGTTCGGGGCTCGGCCTGATTCAAGCTCCCAGTGACCGAAGGCTCACTGCTTTTGTCCTTTTGATCAGTCAGCGGTATCTATCGAGCGCATACTATACGCAGAGCACTGCACTAAGCGTTTGGGAGAGGAGCAGTGTGGCTTAGTGGATCGAGCAAGGGCCCGGGGGTCAGAGGATGTGGGTTCTTATCCCCGCTCCACCATCTGTCTGCTGCGTGACCTTGGGCGAGTCACTTCACTTCTCCCCAGCAGATGCATTCCCTGCCCCTGTTGAACTTACAGTCTAGTGGGGGAGACGGACATTAATACGAATAAATTCGTAATTTATGATATACAATTAAAAGATGTGTACCTAAGTGCTGTGGGGATCTGGGTTCTACACTACCAAAATCCGACCTGGTCCACTGAGAAGCAGCATGGCTTAGCGGAAAGAGCACGGGCGTGGGAGTCAGAGGATGTGGGTTCTAATCCCGCTCCCGCCATTTGTCTACTGTGTGACCTTGGGCAAGTCACTTAACTTCTCTGGGCCTCAGTTACCTCATCTGTAAAATGGGGATTAAAAATATCAGCCCCACGTGGGACAACCTGATTAACCTGTATTTACCCCACTGTTTAGAACAGTGCTTGGCACATAGAGAGCACTTAACAAATATCATTATTATTATTATTAACTTCTTTGCCTCAGTTCTCCCATTCTCCCTCCTAATTAGTGGGAGCCTTCCCTGACTAAGCCCTCTTTTCTTCTTCCCCCACTCTCTTCTATGTCTCCCTGACTTATTCCCTTTATTCATCCCCCCAAACCACCAGCCCCTCAGCAATTATGTACATATCTCCAATTTTATTTATTTATTTATTTCTATACATATCTGTCTCCACCCCCACCTTCTAGACTGTTAGCTCATTGTGGGCAGGCAATGTGTCTGTTCCTTGCTATACTGTTCTCTCCCAACCGCTTAGTACAGTGCTCTGCTCAAGAAATACAATTGACTGACTCATTTCTTAGACTGTGAACCCCATGTGAGACAGGGAATGTGTCCAACCTGATTAACTTGTACCTACCCCAGGGCTAAGAAGAGTGTTTGACACATAGTAAGCACTTAACAAATATGATTTTTTTAAAAAAACCACGTTGAGGTACGCTCATGGGTTTTGAGCCCGGAAATGAAGCACAGCTGGGCTCCAGGCCCTCTCCCTAAAGTATCCCCAGGTGATCTGCCCAACAATCACCCTCTTCACCAACCATGCTGAGTGAGGCTAGAGAGCCACCCTACCATCTTTCTCATCTATCTTGCCGCCAAACTAGAGAAGCAGCGTGGCTCAGTGGAAAGAGGCCGGGCTCGGGAGTCAGAGGTCATGGGTTCTAATCCCGGCTCTGCCGCTTGTCAGCTGTGTGACTGTGGGCGAGTCACTTCACTTCTCTGGGCCTCAGTGACCTCGTCTGTAAAATGGGGATGAAGACTGTGAGCCTCACGTGGGACAACCTGATGACCCTGTATCTACCCCAGCGCTTAGAACAGTGCTCTGCACATAGTAAGCGCTTAGCAGATACCAACATCATCATCAAACTCTCTCCCATATCCTGCTTCTTGCCTGGACACCCTCCCTCCTCATATCTGACAGAAAATTACTCTCCCGGCCCCCCTTACAAACACCCTCCTTCCCTCTTCTCCCTCTCCCTTCTGCATCACCCTGACTTCTTCCCTCTGCTCTTCCGCCCTTTCCCCAGCCCCACAGCACTTATATACATGCATATAATTTTATTTATTTGTATTCAATGTCTGTCTCCCCCACCTCTAGACCATAGGCTCATTGTGGGCAGGGAATGTGCTTCTTGTTCTATTGTACTCACCCCAGCAGTTAGTACAGTGCTCTGCACACAGTGATTGCTCAATAAATATGATCGACTGGACTGACTGACAATAGTAATAATAATAATGTTGGTATTTGTTAAGCGCTTACTATGTGCCGAGCACTGTTCTAAGCGCTGGGGTAGACACAGGAGAATCAGGTTGCCCCACGTGGGGCTCACAGTCTTAATCCCCATTTTACAGACGAGGAAACTGAAGCACAGAGAAGTGAAGTGACTCGCCCACAGTCACACAGCTGACAAGTGGCAGAGCTGGGATTCGAACTCATGAGCCCTGACTCCAAAGCCCGTGCTCTTTCCACTGAGCCACACTGCATCTCCACTCGACTCCCCTGGCTCTTCTGTGTGCTCTGCACACAGTTAGTGCTCAGTAAATATGATTGAATGAATGAATGAATGAATGAATGAATGAATGAATGAACGAATAAATGAATGAACGCCCATGGAGGCAACGGCCTCCCAGAGCCCCTCTCTTCTCTCTACCGGGGCCCTCTGAGTGGGTTTTATTTTCCCGTTTATGCTATTTGTTTAACACTTACTATGTGTCAAACACTGTTCTAAGCACTGGTGAAGATGGAAAGTAATCAGGCTGGAGCAGATGCAAAGTAATCAGGTAAGTACGTGTAATCGGGTTGGACACAGTCGACAATACAATAACTGTGGTATTTGCTAAGCGTTTATAATAAAGTACAATAGAGTTGTCAGATGTAATCCCTGCCCACAAGGAGGTTACAATCTAAAGATGTCAGAAGGATGCTTAAAAAGGTTAATATTTATAAAGTGGTGAGAGAAATCTGCCAATTAAGTATCAAGTAGGATTAAGGTTACATTTATGACTAAAATTATATTGAGGGGGAGGTATTGTGAGAATCCTCTCTCAGGATGGCACCTGCAGAGTTTCCAGGAGTCTACTAGGCTCGACTTCAGGAGGGAGAGACAAGCAGGGGCCTACCCATTCCTACCCAGCGGCTAGCGAGTGGCAGGCCATCCGCTACAGGTCACCACTTACCTGGGCTGCGTAGCAGCGGCTCGGGAGAGAACAGAGGGCGGATCTTCAAGTTTACTGCGTGGAAGGAGGAGATGGTAAAGCACTTTCAGATTTTTACCGAGAAAACTCTGTGGATCCACTACCGGAACAATTGCAGATGGAGGCGGGCGTTCTGAGAGAGATGTGCCCGTGGTGTCGCTTCGGGTCAGAAATGACTCTACGGCAAAAGACAAGAGAAGACTGTAAGAATGGATTGAAGACTTAGTTACTGCGGAACTATGCACAGGCTTATTATAAGTGGTCCTTCTTCTTCCTGCAGCGTATTTCCTATAAAAAGCCTTCCCGAATTTTATATTTTGGTTGAGCAGTCATAAGAATTATGGCATGTGTTAAGTGATTACTCTGTGCCGAGCATTGTGGACAGTGCTGGGGGAGGAACACTGTAAGCTGATCAGACCACAGACCCCGTCTTACTGTCCAAGAGGGAGAGAGAACAGGTATTGAAGGCCTATTTTACAGATAAGGAAACTGAGGCCCAGATAATTAATACTGTGGAACTTGTTGAGTGCTTAGTATGTGTCAGGCACTGTACTAAACACTGGGGTGGACGCAAGCAAATTGGGTAGGATACAATCCTTGTCCCACGTGAGGCTCATAGTCTGAAGTCCCCATTTTACAGATGAGGAAATTGAGGCCCAGAGAAGTGAAATGACTTGCCCCAGGTCATTCAGCAGACAAGTGAGGGAACTGGGATAGAACTCATGACCTTCTGACTCCTAGGCTGGAGCTAAGTGACTTTTCCAAGGTCACATAGGCAGGCAAGTGGTGGAACCAAGACTAAGTGACTTTTCCAAGGTCACACGGGCAGGCAAGTGGTGGAACCAAGATTAGGGCCCAGTTGCCCTGATTTCCAATTCTCCGCTCTCTCCAGTCCATCAGTCGTTCAATCGATGGTATTGATTGAGCGCTTCTTGTGTGCCGAGTACTGTACTAAGCACTCAGGAGTCTACAGCTTTGGGAGACGCATTCCCCGCCACTGGATCTCCCTCTTGTAAGATAGGCATGGGACTGAAAAGGTAAAATTTCTCAAGCAGCCTCCTATAGAATGCAGCCTCCTCCGCTCTAGAATGTGCCCCCAGGGGAAAGTGTGGAACATCAGTCCATCAATCAGTGATATTTACTGAGCGCTTTCTGTGTGCAGAGCACTGTACTAAGCAAGTGGGAAAGTATAACAGGACAGTTGGTAGACCCAATCAATCCTTGCCCACAAGGAGCTTACAATCTACAGGGGGAACGTCAGTAGACTATAAGCTTTTTTCAGGCAGAGGACAGGTGTTTTGCTTCTGTTGTACTTTCCCAAGTTCTGCAAACAGAAAACACTTAAAACTGAGAAGCGGTGTGGTCTAGTGGATAGAGCCCGGGCCTGAGAGTCAGAAGGACCTGGGTCCTACCCTTGGGATTCGAACCCAGGCCACTTGATACCCAGACCCGTTGTCTCCCGGCTGAGCCCCGCCATTCCTCGGTCCCTCTTCTCCAGGTTCCCGAGGAGGAACGATCCACGGCCTGGAATAAGAGCTTCATCTCCGAAGAATCTCCCTCAGGGGGAGGGCCGAGATCTCGCCAAGCTTCTCGGAAGTCGAGACCTCGACGGAGCGGGGGCAAGCCGTCTTGCGCTCGTCGGCCGTACCCGGAAAGACGATACCGCCTTATTCTGCCGTAGGATTGGGGCCGGACCGAGGTGGGTATCTCAGTTCCTCATTCCATTCCGTGGGGAAATCAAGTGCGACTCGCACATCTGTTCTATTTGAAGCAGTAACTTTCCCCTAATAGTGCTTTGAACTGACTCCCAACCCACATGAAGGACTCCAAACTGTGTTCTGTTTAATCATGCCCGGGGAATTTTGGGCAACGGCACCGTGGGACTCTGATACGAGGCGAGGAAATGTTGTGTTCTGGTGCTGCGCAGGGCCGGCTCGACATTTCAACATGATCTCTCCGGGAAAAATAGTCACCTGGCTCCAAGCGTTCCGCTGGGAGGCCGAGGGAGCCAGGAGAAGCGAGGCGGATTAAGGATTTGCCTCTCCGAGTTTGGGACAAATCATCATCCTTAAAGGAAGAAGGGATAATAATAACAGGGGTATTTGGTAAGCGCTTACTCTGATGCCGTGCTCTGTTCTAAGTTCTGGGGTAGATACAAGATAATTGGGTTGGACGCAGTCTCTGTCTCACGTGGGGCTCACGGTTTAATTTTCCAGATGAGGTCACTGAGGACCAGAGAAGTGACTTGCCCAAGGTCACATGGCAGACAAGTGGAGGACCCGGGTCCTTCGGACTCCCAGGCCCATGCTCTAACTACTACAGTGTCCTCAGTTCCTCCTACAAAATAACAATAATAATAATAACTGTGGTATCTTTAAGTGTTTTTGTTAAGCACTTACTATGTGCCAAGCCCTCTACTAAGAGCTGGGGTAGATACAAGCAAATCAGATTGGCCACGGTCCCTGTCCCTCATGGGCTCGCAGTTTTAATCATCATTTTCCAGATGAAGGAACTGAGGCCCAGAGAAGTGAAGTGGCACACCCAAGGCCGCACAGCAGACACGTAGCGGAGCCGGGATTAGAACTCACGGCCTCTGACTTCCAGGCCCGGGATCTTTCCACTAGGCCACGCTGATCCCACTGCCCAAAAAGCGGGCAGGGCAGGTTTCTTGGCGAGGCAGAGGAAGGAAGAGAGACCTTCGGCAAAAGGATCGCTGACACGCGAGGTATAATGGTTTCTCAAACACTGCAGGGCCGGATGTTTCATTTCAGTGAAGCGGCGAGATGTTAATTCAGTTCAGAGTATCTGCTGAAAATAATTAAAGAGACCAGTAGTGGAAGTGCATTCCAGACTGGAATTCCAGAGCATTGATGGTAGAATGGCAATCGAGTGCAGGGGAAACCGAGCTGGGCTTTTATCGGCCGAATTTATTTCCTATTACTTTCGACCCTCGATGACAAATGTGAAGAGGAGTGGGCCAGAATCTAACTGGCACTTTGTTATCTGAACTTGTTCCCCAGTGCCTAACTTTTTTGGAATATGTTAGCCAATCAAATTTGTCAGTCAGTCGGATTTATCGAGGGCTTCCTGTGTGCAGAGCACCGTACTAAGCGCTTGGGAGAGTACAGTGTAATAGACTCATTCCCCATCCACAATGAGCTTGCAGTTTAGAGGGGGAGGTAGACATTTATAGAAATAAATAAATGACAGATATGGACATAAGTGTTGTGGGGCTGGGAGGGGGGATGAATGAAGGGAACAAGTCAGGGTGATACAGAAGGGAGTGGGAGAAGAGGAGAGGAGGGCTTAGTCTGGGAAGGCCTCTTGGAGGAGATGGCTTTGAAGTTGGGGGAGAGTCGTCGGTCGGATATGGAGAGGGAGGGCGTTCCAGGCCGGAGGAAGGATGCGGGTGAGAGGTCGGTGGCCAGATAGATGAGATCAAGGCCCATTAGAGGAGCGGAGTGTGTAGGCTGGATTGTAGTAGGAGAGCAGCGAGGTGAGGTAGGAAGGAGCAAGGGGATTGAGGACTTTAAAGCCGAGGGTGAGGAGCTTCTGTTTGATGTGGAGGTGGGGCTTATGAATGGGAAAATGAAACAGTGTTGCCGTGGGATTCAAGGGAAGGGAGGGAGATTGGTTGAGGATGGAGGAACAGGAGAGACGAAGAGATCGTTACTATTCGTAATGATCATTGTGATTTTGTTAGGCGCTTACTATCCTGTTGTACGGAGCACTGTACCGAGAGTTTGGGAGAGCGCAATTCAGTCGAGCCGGTAGGTGCGTTCCCTGCCCGCAAGGAGCTTGCAGTTTACATCAACTAGGCCTTCAGGACCGCTACAAGAAATAAAGACAGAAGACCTTCTCAGCCTAAAGTTTCACTTCAGAATTACATTCTTAATCTGTCACAGTCAGACCCTGAGTTGGTGGAATGTCTTCTACTCCTCCAGTGCCCTTTCATGAATTTCAACCAATAATACTTTACCGCTTCTCGTGACCACGACGAAGATGAGAACCTTCAAAAATCTGTAACACTCTCCCCCTCTAGACTGTAAGCTCGTTGTGGGCGGGGAACGTGTCTGCTAATTCTGTTGAACTGTGCTCTCCCAAGCGCTTAGAACTGTGCTCTGCCCATAGTAAGCACTCAATAACTGTCACTGAATGATTAACATATAGATCAAGCTAGGAAGACTGTGGGACTCCAAGACAGAGGTGATTCAAGGGTGGGTTGAATCCCTCTAAACTGAGAACTTTTAGTCTCTGATCTCCCTTTTCTCTCCGATCTCCCTTCCTCCTGTCTCTCCCCGCTCCAGTCTATTCTTCATTCCGCTGCCCGGCTCATCTTCCTGCAGAAACGCTCCTGACCCGTCACTCCCCTTCTTAAAAACCTCCAGTGGTTGCCTATGGACCTCCGCACGAAACAAAAACTTCTCACTCTAGGCTTCGAGGCTGTCCGTCACCTCGCCCCGTCCTACCTCTCCTCCCTTATCTCTTTCCACCGCCCAGCCCGCACGCCCCACTCCTCCGCCGCCCACCTCCTCGCCGTCCCCCGTCCTCGCCCATCCCGCCGTCGACCCCCGGGCCACGTCCTCCCGCGGTCCCGGAACGCCCTCCCTCCTCACCTCTGCCAAACTAACTCTCTTCCCCTCTTCAAAGCCTTACTGAGAGCTCACCTCCTCCAGGAAGCCTTCCCAGACTGAGCTTCCCCTTTTCCCTCTGCTCCCTCTACTGCCTCTCTACTCTCCCCTTAACCTCCCCTCAGCTAAGCCCCCTTTCCCCACCCTTTCCCTCTGCTCCTCCCCCTCTCCCTTCCCCTCCCCTCAGCACTGTGCTCCTCAGCTCATTTGTATATATTTTTATTACCCTATTTATTTTGTTAATGAGACGTACATCCCCTTGATTCTATTTATTGCTATCGTTTCTGTCTGTCTCCCCCAATTAGACTGTAAGCCCATCAGTGAGCAGGGACTGTCTCTATCGGTTGTCCATTTGTACATTCCAAGCACTTAGGACAGTGCACATAGTAAGCACTCAATAAATACTATTGAATGAATGAATGAATGAACTCCATCTACCCTTAGCCTACGTCCCACCTCTGGCCTGGAACAGCCTCCCTCCTCAAATCAGCCAAACGATCACACTTCACCCCTTCAAAAACTCACCTCCTCCAGGAGGTCTTCCCAGCCCAAACCCCCCTTTTCCTCAGCTCTCCTTCCCCTCCCCATCGCCCCGACTCCCTCCCTTTGCTCTACCACCTCTCCCTGTCCCACAGTACTTGTGTACATTGTTCATATCCATAATTCTATGTATTTATATTAATGCCTGTTTACTGTTCTGAGGGGTACATATCTATAATGTTATTCATTTATATCGATGCTTTTGATGCCTGTTTACTTGCTTTATTAATAATAATGATGATGGTATTCGTTAAGTGCTTACTATGTGCCAAGCACCATTCTAAGGACGGGGGTAGATACAGGGTAATCAGGTTGTCCCACGTGGGGCTCACGGTCTTCATCCCCATTTTACAGATGAGGGAACTGAGGCACAGAGAAGTTAAGTGACTTGCCCAAAGCCGCACAGCTGACAAGTGGCAGAGCCGGGATTAGAACCCTCAATCTCTGACTCCCACGCTCGTTCTCTTTCCACTAAACCACGCTGCTTCTCTTCTGAAGAGAAACCAGACTATTGATGTCTATCTCCCTGCTTCTAGACTGTAAGTCCGATGTGGGCAGGAATAATCTCTCTCTATTGCTGAATTGAACTTTCCAAGTTCTTAATACAGTGATTTGCACACAGTAAGTGCTCAACAAATGCAACTGACTGACTCCTCAGACTATAAATCCCATGTGGGACAGAGACTGTGTCCAACCTTCTTCCCTTGTATCCGCTCTGGTGTTTAGAGCAGTGGCTGGCACCTAGTAAGCGCTTAACAAATACTACAGTTATTATTATAGTTTTTATTGTCATTCAGACCTCTGAAATCATAGCTACCAACAATCACATGAAATCTTTTCAAAAGCTGTGAGAGACATTTAGCATCCTGCTAACAATTTTAGCCGTTCCTGATGAAAACATTTTGGCCACGACGCTCCCTTAGATATGTTCAGAAAATCCTCCTGAAGGAAGTAACTTGGTCAGCCTGACTCCCTTTTGATCAAGCGTGGCTCAGTGGAAAGAGCACGGGCTTTGGAGTCAGAGTTCATGGGTTCGAATCCCGGCTCGGCCACTTGTCAGCTGTGTGACTGTGGGCAAGTCACTTCACTTCTCTGTGCCTCAGTTCCCTCATCTGTAAAATGGGGATTGAGACCGTGAGCCCCACGTGGGACAACCTGATTCCCCTGTGTCTACCCCAGCGCTTAGAACGGTGCTCGGCACATAGAAAGCGCTTAACAAATACTAACATTATTATGATCAGTCTCTCCTTTACATGGACATTGCGGATAAACCAAGAACAGAATGGCCAAGTGGCTAGAGCCCGGGCCTGGGAGTCAGAGGACCCAGGTCCTAATCCCGGCTCCGCCACTTGTCCGCTGGGTGACCTTGAGCGAGTCACTTCACTTCTCTGGGCCTCAGTTCCCTCCTCTGTAAAACGGGGATTACCACCACACATTCCATGCGGGACATGGACTGCGTTCAATCTGATTACCTTCTATCTACCCAGTGCTTAATACAGGGCTTGGCCCATAGTAAGCCCTTAACAGATACCAAGTAAAGGAACCAAATCGACCTCGCGTCTTTTAAAAATGAAAGAAACTGACACGTTACCAAGCCCGTGGCCTGCGGAGTTGAAAAACCCAAGAGAGACTCAGATGTGGGTTTTTTCCCCAGGATGGCCTCCTCCACCATCTGCTAACCAACTGAAGCCCGACGAAAGTCTGACGCCCTCCAGCTGCTCCTCGCTGCCTTGGGTCTCCTGGGGAGAAAGACCCTTCCTTCCCCCCAGGATTTCTCCTCCTGGTGCCCAGATGCCCCCCAATCCTCTCCCAATTCCGTTCAAGCCCACCCACTCATCGGACCAACTCCTGTTAGGCGTACCAAGGGGGTCTCAGCGAGAACTTCAAACCTAGGGGTTGAATGAAAATGGCCATTTTCGGCCTACCGTTTTGGAATTACGGTGGTTCATTCATTCCTTCAATCGTATTTATTAAGTGCTTACTGTGTGCAGAGCACTGTATTAAACGCTTGGGAAAATACAGTCCAAAAATAAAGAGTGGCAATCCCCGCCCACAAGGAGCTCACAGTCTAGGGGGATATTTGAGGACTCAGGACTCAGATTGTCACTGTTTTTGGTTGTATTGTTCTTTCCCAGGCACTTAGTACAGTGCTCTGCACAGAGTAGGTACTTAATAAATATGATTGAATGAATGAATGAATGAATGAATGAATAAATGAATAACCTCAGCTCTGCTTTTAACTCACTGGGCCACCCTCTCTATGTCTCAGATTTCTATTACAAATTATTTATTTCAATCAAGCAACCGATCGTATTTACTGAGAGCTTACTGTGTACAAAGCGCTGTACTAAGCACTTGGGAGAGTGCGAGAGAGCAATATAACAGACACACTCCCTGCCCATAACCAAATTACACTGTAGAAAGGGAAGGCACGGGTAGACCTCATATTAATATTTGTCTCCCACTCTAGACCGAAAGCTTATTATGGGGCAGGGAACACGTGTGCTAATTCTGTTGCGACGTACTCTCCCAAGCGCTTAGCATAGTGCTCTGCACATAGTAAATGCTCAAGAAATCCCACTGATTGATTCATTTTTGCCAAGAGGGAAGCACTCTTCACTTCCTCATCGGTTGGCCCCGAGGAATTATCGGCAAGTGGCGGGAAAGCACTTTAAGAGTAGAATTTATGATCGTGAAGTGGTAATACTACTATTACTAGTAATACTAGTATGAATAATAATAATAATAATAATAATAATAATAATGGTATTTGTTAAGTGCTTACTATGTGCCAAGCACTGTTCTAAGTGCCTGGGGTAGATACAAAGTAATCAGGTCGTCCCACAAGGGGCTCACAGTCTTAATCCCTATTTTACAGATGAGGGAACTGAGGCACAGAGAAGTGAAGTGATTTGCCCAACGTCCCACCGCTGACGAGTGGCAAACCCACAACCTTTGACTCCAAAGCCCGTGCTCTTTCCACCAGTAGTAGTGGACTATAGACCACCAGCTCAGGATAGGGAATGTGTCTACCAACTCTGTAATATTGTTATATTGTACATGTGCTTAATATAATATTAATAATGATGGCATTTGTTAAGCGCTTACCTATTTGCCAAGCACTTTTCTAAGCACTGGGTTAGATGCAAGCTAATGAGGTTGTCCCATGTGGAGCTCACGGTCTTAATCTCCATTTCAAGATGAGGTAACTGAGGCACAGAAAAGTGAAGTGACTTGCCCAAAGTCACACAGCTGATTAGTGGTGGAGCTGGGATGAGATTTATTACCCTATTTATTTTGTTAACGAGGTGTATATCTCCTTGATTCTATTTATCTTAATGTCGTCTTGTTTTGTTCTGCTTTGCTTTGCTGTCTGTCTCCCCCGTTTAGACTGTGAGCCTGTTGTTGGGCAGGGATCGTCTCTCCGTTGCCAAACTGTAGATTCCCGAGCACTCAGTACAGTGCTGTGCACAGAGTAAGGGCTCAATAGATACTACTGAATGAAGGAATGAATGAACGAGAACCCACAACCTCTAACTCCCACGCCCGGGCTCTTTCCACTAAGCCACGCTTGTGTATAGTATAATGCTCTGGTAGATCTCAGCTACGGGAGGGAGAGTCAAACGGAGACCTGTCCGGTCCATTTCTCCCTTGGCCAGTGGCTAGCCATTGACAGGCCATCTGCTACGAGTCAAAACTCCTCTGTGCCGGGCAGCAGTGGCAGGGGAGAGAGACGAGGGTGGAGACTCGAGTTTACTACTAGGAAGTAAACGACGGTAACCACTTCTGGATTTTGACCCAGAAAACTCTGTGGATCCACTACCAGAACGATTGCAGATGGAGGCGGGGCGCTCCAGGAGGGTCCATGGGGTCGCTACGGGTCTCAGACGACTCGACGGCATAAGGCGAGACAAGACAAGTAGCAGCAATTGCCTGATGTGTGACCTGGGGCAAGACACTTAGCTTCCCTGTGCTTCATTTTCCTCATCGGTAAACTGGGGATAAAATATCTGTTTTCCAGTCAGGAGATCTTGAGTTCCAATCCCGGCTCTGCCACTCCTCTGCTGGGTGACCTTGGGCAAATCACCTTACTTCTCTGGGCCTCAGTGACCTCATCTGGAAAATGGGGATTGAGACTGTGAGCACCACGTGGGACAGGGACTTTGTCCAACCCGATTTGCATGGATCCATCCCAGTGTCTAGTACGTTGCCTGGCACACGGTAAGCACTTAACAAACACCATCATTATTATTATTATTATTATTATTATTAAGCTGTGAGTTCCTTGTGAGACAGGGACTGTGTCTGACCTGATTACCTTGTATCTACTCCAGTGCTTAGGACAATGCTTGTCACATAGTTACACATATTACAACTTAATGTAATGATTAGCGGTACTAGTAATAATGTTCAAATTGCTTCCTCCTTCCAACCTGGATTGGACTCCTTGTGAATATGTTCAACGAAAATACCATGGCATTGAGCCTGCAGCAAATTCTGTTTTAGCCTTAAGCCTGTGCCCTCTGTTTTCTCCAACGGAAAATGTGAAGAAATAAGCTCAAATACTTTTTTTCCTGCACGTCTTAGTCTGATTTTGCAAAATAGTCGGCAGCTTGACACAAACATCCAAGGCTCTTTGGCCCATTCAGTTTGCCTCCGTTTTCGAGACTAAGCCACAGGAACCTAAGAGGGAAAGTCAAATCTGAAGCAGGGTGGAGTGGCAGGGGTGAAGGGGGAAATAGGGATCTCCCGAACCCTAACCCCCAGAGAAAGATCCTAAGTCTGGACTTACATATGATTACTTGCAGACTGGGGCCGGCCAATTTTTCTCTGCAGTCAAATTTCTAAAATCAGCCTGGATCAGGGACACCCTAAAGACAAGATCGGGCCATCTATATTTTGCATTTTTAATTTTATTTCTTTCCAAGTAGCCATCTTTTTATGGTATTTGTTAAGTGTTTACTACATGCCAGGAACCGTACTAAGCGTCGGGGTAAATACAAGATCATCGGGTTGGACACAGTTACTGATCCACATGGGGCTCACAGTTTTAATCCTCCTTTTCCAGATGAGAAAACTGATGCCCAGAGAAGCGAAGTGACTTGCCCAAGGTTACAAAGCAGACAAATGGCAGAGGCAGGATTTGAACCCAGGTCCTTTGACTCCCAAGCCCTTGCTCTATCCAGTAGGCCATCTTTATTGTCCTATGTCCTCAGATGCCACTGACTCAGCTCTGCTCCATCAGCCGTCTCAGTGAGCTAATAATTATGGTATTAGTCAAGTGCTTACTATATAATAATGTTGGTATTTGTTAAGCGCTTACTATGTGCAGAGCAATGTTCAAAGCGCTGGGGTGGATACAGGGTCGTCAGGTTGTCCCTCGTGAGGCTCACGGTTAATCCCCATTTTACAGATGAGGTCACTGAGGCACAGAGAAGCGAGGTGACTCGCCCACAGTCACACAGCTGACAAGTGGCAGAGGCGGGAGTCGAACCCGTGACCCCTGACTCGGAAGCCCAGGCTCTTTCCACTGAGCCACGCTGCTTCCCATGCAAACACTGTTCCAAGCACTGGGGTAGATATGAGGTAATCAGGTTGTCCCACGTGGGGCTCACAGTCTTCATCCCCATTTTACAGATGAGTTAAGCGGCTTGCCCAGAGCCACCCAGCTGACAGTGGAGGAGCCGGGATTAGAACCCAAGACCTCTGACTCCCAAGTCCGGGCTCTTCCCTCTGAGCCACGCTATTTTGAACGATTTCCCAATCTGTCAAAAATACTTCCCGGGAAGGTTGATCCACACACGGCCCCCGGGGAGAGTCGGCGCTGGGGATATCTGTGAGTGTTGCTGAACCCTGACTGCTTTACTTCGGAGGGGATTCTCCACAACTTATTCGGCCAGCAACTCGGAGAGAATACCCCGCCGAAGAGAAGCTACTAGAGGTGAATCCCTTGTCAGAAGAATTTAAAGAGATTGTTGGCTCGTTCGTTTATCTGTTTGCTTTGCAGGAGTTGCTATTTGATCCTTTTTTCCCCTGGGATATTTTTCGCTCTCCTTGTCTCCGGCTAGGCTAAAAATGTCCTCCAGCA